>NW_008824414.1:6122456-6158415 GCF_000699105.1 Pygoscelis adeliae | reverse complement strand
TTGATTTAAGAAGAAAACTGTAGTAGTCACTCTAAATGTGACTCTTTCTCTAAATTCAATTTGATCTTTTATATTCACAGCACTTTAAATACAGAGGTGGATACCTGATTCAATTTTGCATGTCTCTTAACTTGCATCTAGAAGCATAATGAGAAACAACAGAATATAACTTGACAGCTGCAGTGGTATATTAGCTGAAGGGTTGTGACTGGCTAGTCTTTTCCTACTCTGTTTTACACAGTCATTTTGCAAGTTTGTCACTGGCCTTGTGAGAAAAATTATCTCTCTTGCAATTTTGGCCGAGTTGATTGTTGAAGTTACTTTCAGAACCATATAAACTGCAGACACTTTCAAAGGTGAAGTGCTTTTGCCACTCGTATTATTTTCAGTTAAGGACTTTAAATCATTCTTTTCAATGCAGATGTGAAAGAAAGCTAAGGCAAAATTCTTTCCAAAATACAGGAGAGTTTATAGGAGGGTACAACATTATGAGCTTTTTGGTGCTTTGGTAAGTTTTAATAAGTGTAAGAATGAAGGGTTCTAATATTTGACTTGTGTATGCCATTGCTCTGGTCCATCTAAGATCTTGCAAAACTTTATAGAGATATGCTGTATTATGACTGTTTTTACAGTTGAGGAAGCAGAGAGCCTTTCTGTTCTCTAGGAATTACTTTTGATTTATTGCTGGAATTACACATTGGTGGATTATGCAAGTGAGCATTTCTGGTTCTCAATTATAGCAGTACATTTTTGGTTTTAAAGAAAGGCTAAACTGTGTTCTCTTTGAACTTTTTTAAAAAAGTGTTTGTTACTTGTAGTTACTACTTTTAAACACGACATCTGTTTTTCTCCCTTCTCTTTGCACTTACAAGAGTGTAATATCTTAACTTTTTGGCAGCATTGTTGATTTGTGTTATAACGAAAAAAGAATCAGATGTATTCTGACTTTTCCTCAGCCTTCAATTTTCTTCTCAAAGATAAAGTTTTTGTTGTGCTTCTGCATTTTAATTTAACTTAGGTTATAAATATTAGCTTAGGTAAGAGGGCAAATTAAAATTTCATGTTTACTTGTATGAATCTGAGATGCTGAAGAATCAGAGATGCTGAAGCAGTTGTTTTTACTACTACCAGCATCGGTACCTAATCTGCCTCTTCTGTTTTGGGTGTTGAAAAAAGATGTAACTTAAGTTCCTGCTTTTAGAGTAAATTAGGGGAATATCAGAAGAGATGATATAGTTATCCAAAAGCAGACAGGAAACTTGGTTTCTGTAATACTTCCAGGAGGGCAAAATTCCTCCATTATTTTAAGTAAGCCCTGCCTAGTTTTGTTTTAATAATAGTATGCTCATGCTGAGTCTAAAAGACTTACCAATTGACTGAAGCTTGGTGAAAATGGTAAATGAGAGAATGAAGAGTAGTGAAACGTGAAAATTTTGTAAACAGGCTTTTGTTGAACAGCAACGTAGATTAAAAGAAACTTCTGTGAAACACTTGAAATATTTTTAAATTAACTTTGAATTATTTTAATACTAATCTGTGGTTTTAAGTGTTTTACATTATTAAAAACTGACGTACAAAAATGTCATTATTCAGTTTTTCAGATGTATTAAAAATAATTTAAACCTTGTTTTTCTTACTTGCTTGAAGGCAGTAGAGGAATATAAACAATTGAAGGCTGTACCTTAATAACATTGTGATCTGTTTAAAAAAAAAAAAAAAGTGCCGAGGGAAGTAGATTAGTCTCTGTATGTGCCAAGCATGAAATTTGTGTGTAGATAATTGAGATTGCCTAACAAAATGTACCTTTGGAAATAGTGCTTCACATAATTTTGTGGTGTTCCATCTGGAAATATAAGAAAATGGTTTAAGTTTTAGTGAAAAAAATAATCATTGTTATCTGTTCTTCCGTCATGTCAGGTAAGAGTAGCCTTTTCTGGGCTGATCCATAAATTAAGAATAATGCTCTTATGGCTGTTATTACTTATGGCAAAGTTAATGAGACAAAAGGAATTGCCTGTAAAAAGGAAAACAATGTAGCCTTGGGGAATTACAGCTTTTGTGCTATGCAGTTTGATTCATGTTCCTAAAAGGTCTTGATTATTTCCTTTCAATGTGTGGTTGTGAAAACTTCACTGCGTTACTGTAATTACATTCCTGAAAGTAGTTCAAATGTAGAATTAATCTGTTCACTGTGTCCACTGGACACCGAAAAGATGTGAACTATCTCATGAAGGTTGAGAGCTATATAGGGTTCCGGCTTTTGGGCTTTTGTTTTTAGCTGTCTGCTAGTCTTTAGAGTCAGCTCAAGACTGGCTTCTAGAAGCCCTTTCTGCACTGCTGTCAGGCAGTCCTGGTCCAGAAATGCCTGGCCCTGAGAGGCAACCGTGCCACTGCTGGAGAGATTGCTGCAGAGCCAAAGACTGGCTGTCACCGTGAAGCTTTAGCTGGGAATAGTATTGACATCAAGCAAAACTTTCATTTCAGCTTTTAATTGACTGTCATAAGTAAATTCTTGGTACATAAGACTTTTCTTTATACTCTTTTTATGTGCATATGTGTCAGATTTTATTTAAATAATTTTATACACAATATTGGAATAATCTGTTACATTAATGCACAGCTTAAAACAGTTCTTATTTACACTGATCACAGAAAGACAGAGGAATGAGGACAAATACTTTACATTCACCATCTTTATCAGCATTTTAAGTATAGTTAACCAGCACACATCACACACATCCATATCCATATTTATAAGAAATGTAGTTGTTTCTAATTACACACATGGGCATGTAGGTGTCTCCCTTTCAAAAACAACAAACAAACAAACAAAAAATTGAAATGCCATTTCCCCCAGATAACCAAAGACTTACAAAAAAAGGCAATGGACCTGCAGATTGCACAATTAATGGAATCACGTATGGAAATGTGGTGGCTGTGTTTGGACACTTTTGGTCACTGGGGCGCTTTGGAGAGTATTTTTACTAGTGGCAAGTTTTGAACTCCCATGAAGACTTATTCCTAAAAACTGCAATGTGATCTCTTGCTTTGGAAGTAGACCTACTGGACGCTAATGCATTTGGTTTAATGTTAAGTCGTCTAACAACACAAAATTGCAGCCAAAGGATGCTCTGGATTTTTTTTGGTTTTTTAGAATATAAATTAAAAACACATTACTTCCTTTTATGACATTAAGGCAGCAATGGAGAATATTGTGCTACAATGTGCATTTAGCTGTAGATAATGTTTTATTCTCCTTTATCACATTTTTACATTTATAATCAAAGGCCAACATATTATTGAACTAGACTGCTTGACTACAAAATCTTATAATGGAGAAATAGGTCTTGTGTGATAACCTTCTTACATCAAAGTTGAATTTCTCGCCTTACAATATACATTTATATTCTATGAAAATTAAAAAAACTGGTAAAAATATTAAAATATTTCCTATACAGAGGTACCCTTATCTAAGGTAAAGTCTAGTCACTACTATAAAAAGGCATTAAAAATTAAGTAAAACACTGGTGTAAACCAAGTAAATGCTCACTATAAAGCTTTTATTTGTAAGGCAAATCTTCATCAGACCTATTAAAAGTTATTTTCAAAATGTACTATTTGGAGTTTCTCCCTTTGTAACTGGTACTACCCATAGCAAACAAAAGCTAAGTCTTGCAGATAGGCTCACAGAGAGTGCAACATAAATTACAAATGCAGGTCACCTGCAAGTTTGAGGTACTTGGCAGTGACCAAGAAACAACATGACACCTTTAGAAGAGAGCTAGCTTAAGGCTTAGTAATTTTCTTAGTTTACTGAATTCATGCGGTTCCCTTATTAAAGAAATTAAGCAACTTTTGTTTAGTACAACAGCTAAAGAAACCCCTTTAGAAAGGAGGAAAGCAAAGCACACAGGTGGCCCAATCTTGCTGTCAGTGCTTAGGCAAAAAAGGCCCGCTGTTCTCAATGTGAAAACTAATGGCAGTAATGGTTAACTTACATGACGGCTGCACTGCTGGACTGAGACTTAAGCCTCTCAGTTTCTCCCCTTCTTGGCTCCATCCCAACCACTTGCATCTGGACACCTTTGTGTTCTTCTAAGGAGGACAGTTTCACTGAATACAATCATGATATCTGTGTTACTTATAGTCTTCTGGCTGTCTTCTGTTTCTCTGCGTGCTTCTGCTAGGTCGGTCATACAGAGATTGCAATTTGTCTAAACATACTCTGTTTTTAAATGTGAAGGAAAACTGATCAAATTCTGTACTTAAAAGCAGCTATATTACACTGTTACGTTTTTCTGCTGGTTGAAATGTCTTTATCTGCCATCTAGTTCTCTGTAGTAGTCTCTGATGCATGTAGATGCATCTAAATTCAGTCTCAGGCAGTGAACAGTACCACTGTACAAATTAATCACCAGCTGAGGATCTTGGTCCTATGTGGATTTAATTTTTATTAGGAACAATGTGCAAAAATCTGAAACTTTTTGGCCTAGGAAAAGTTTCTCTGTGCATGGCATGGCTTACAAGTCTTGTCATTCCCCACTTAAGCAGGCAAAACCAAGTAACTGTACATCTAATCACAGCGAAGGAACACATGCATGCCTGCTTGGTCAGTCTGAGTTGTCTTGGCTGATTGTCAGCAAAAACTGTCCTTTGAGAATATGGATTAGAGGGGGGCAAGTGCTTGGTGAAATGTTCCAGTTGAAGTCTGAGTTACAACAGATTGAAATGGCTGAACAAAAAAATATCTTCCACAGCACAGAAACACTCAAACATGGATGTTTGAGATACAGCTACTCCCTGTATACGATCGTCTCTGAAACTCAGTGATGCAGGATCACAGATTTAACAGGGCTTAACTGAAGGCTTAACTTCTGTAAATTAAGTTCTAAAAAGATTTTCAGACTGTTTTGCAGTATCCTGTACTAGTGTACCTTTTTCCTAAAGGAAGCCAGAATGTGTCTGGCTTTCTCATGTACCAGCTAATATTAGTTCAGTAAATGAAGATCTGTAATAATTCAGGTGTCCAAGCAGCTCAGAGATTCAATCCTGTATAGTGATTTCTGGCCAGCTTTACTTATTTAGTCTGTATGCTACTTTCAGCTTGTATATAGATATGAACCTAGTAAGGTCACTTCAAGGTCCTGTTTCTGACTTCTGTAATGTATTATAAACAGTTTAGCTTCGTGTTCTAACAGCTTAACTTTCTACCGATTAGCTAGGTCAGCCCACAGTCACCAACAGGAACGTGGGTATGAATCAGAGGAAGGTAGACTGAAAAAGTGTTTTCCTTTGGAGGAGACTTTCTGGAAGTGTTTCCAGGAGATCTGTCTCCCTGTACTATAGCCACGATTCCAAACTTGTTCAAGGGTCTAATCTGAAACATCATGTTGGCCTTTAAATTAAGGAGATTGAGTTCTTGCACACGAGCTGATCTGTGGTCCATAAATATTCTCAACCCTGAGAAAATAAAGTGTATTAGAACAAACATATCCTATTTTACTGCTCTGAGAGGCTCAGTGCACACATAATTTCTGCAGGTAGATTATATACTGCTGTGGCGACTGTCTTATGTCCGAGTCCTTCAGGCCCATTTTAAAATGTTTTAACGGGGCACTGCAAATAAAACATTTGTAAGTCTCATCTCTTTTGAATTCGCTGATCTATGGTTTAAATTTGGTTCTTAGGAAAGAAATTCTTAAATGTTTGCCAGTGCCTCGTGAAACTTAGTGAATCAGTCCAGGATAGGAATGAAAGCTATCTACTCCCATAAAAGCAAGTATCTGCTAATTAATGCTGTATGAATCGAAGAGCTGCAAAAGAGACATTAAAAGCAAAGAACTTTCTACGTGGCCTCCTACAACCTAACAGGACAAAATAAACTTAATTCATGTCAAAACAATAGCGTAAGAAGTGTATATATATACACAAAATGTTTGGGTTTGACCTTTTTAAATAATAGCATTTAAATGGTATTTTTCTGAGAAGAAATGACCAATTATATGGAATTTCCTCTGGGAAAATTACATACAACATACATTGCACGTGCAGTTAGGGAACATGTACAATAGTAACAGCCAAGTATTTCTCCTATGTTCTATATTTAAAATACCGTGTTTGATCCTGGATTTCCTGCAAAATCCCTCACTATGGTAAGATGTCTTTCAAGTGTTGCCAGGGTGTATGCCTCAGGACATGACAGAACACAAGAAGGACTGACAAAAACCATACAGTTCAAACAGGGGCTGAACACTAAATAGCACTAGTGCTTTTTGGACTGTTGCCCATGAAAGACCCACTGTTTTTACCGGAAATCGAAATCTCTGGAGTTTTAGTAATGTAGCTTTAGAACAGTACCAAGTATATGAAGAATTATTCTGCTGAATGACAGCAGGAGGACTACAAAGAAAATGGAGGATCTCTTTCCTTGGTGCCAACTGACTTTCTGTGGCTTGATGGAAAAAATACAGATCACAGGCAGGTCTTTTTCATCGACAGGAAGGAAGGTCAGAAGAGAGATGCTAGTGTATGACAGCTGCTTCCTTTATCAGATTACAGAAAGGCTTTCAAGAAAATATTTTCTAGAACTGTCAAATGAGCTATTTAATTGCTTCACTCAATTCTTCCTGCTGGCTTGTTACCAAAACAGCCAAAATAATTGGCAAGCAGATACTGCATCTTGAAGAAGCTTGTATCAAAAATTTTCTCCTTTTGGAAGTGGGCTGCCTGCTCCATCAGCATATACTTGCCATCCCACGGGGATATCTGGGAGAGCACCAGTCCCCGGAGCGGGTCTGTTCCCACAATAGGTATAGCTGAGGGAAGGAGTGACCTGCATGGCTGAAAATTCAAGACTAAGTTAGAGGAAGACTTGCAGTTAAACCACATGGGTGATAAGGACCTGACTGGGTGATTATTTTTTTTTAAACTACAAGTGGTTGAACAGAAGGGAGATGAGTATCTTAGTGACATTTTATATTTTCCATATTGAAAATGTATTAGGCAGCTGAAAGCAGGTGCCGAAGAGGAGCCGGGTGCCCACAGCTGTGGCTTGTTATTGGGCTGTCTGTACCATATCACTGAGTTGAGGAAAAGAATATAACCCGGTCTTCACAAAGGTATTTGTCATTTGAACGGATGCTAGTTTGTGTCTAAGGGCATCATTTATCGTCCAAGAGGCATGAGGTAGTTGAGCATCTTACTCTGTGGAGAACTGAAGACTTTGCTCTTCATCTCTGGGACAGAAGTTGTATTATTTTTGGGGAGACTTCCTTTGGGCAACCTCTTGAACTTAAAGCCTAGCTGTGCAGTCATGCAATGTGTATTATCTTTCTTTTTCATTCGCAGTATTCATGGTAGTAAGAGTCCTGCTTTCTCCAATTTGCCTGTTCTGTATAGATTGCAAGTTCTTTGTCTATAAAACCTCAGAACAAGATGGCGATAGTGCAATGGAGTCCTGAGCTATAAATACTAAACTAAACCTAAGAAATTATACAGTAATAGAAATAAAAATAATGTAGTAGGTAATTGCCTTGAGAGTTGGTTTTAAAAATACAATCAAACCCTAACATGCTGGGAAAAGCTGATTTCACTCCCATGTTGAGATAGCTTTGCTTCTATTTCAGAGCTGAGTGGTGATAAAATGTAACTTTTCCTGCATGGGTTTTGCTGTGCGGATGGTGGCGATGGGGTGTGTCACAAGTGAACATTGATGCAGGTTGTTAGCATTCCAATCATGAGCAAACCAAACAATGTATAATGTGACAAGCTATTAAAGCTCCATGTTAAAGAGCCCCCAGGAGTTTCAAAACTTGGTAACTGTATCTATGCTAAGAAGCTTTTGAGCCATGCCCAGCCAGTAACTGAAGCAGTTGTATTATTGAAAAGTAATCTTTGTAACAATGAAAAGATTCTCACGTAGGTTAGCAAACAATAAAAATAGGATTAACTATGAAGTTGGTGGGATGGCTTTTTTGAAGCCCTCAACTTATTTTCACTGTTGGCCTCTTGTGTAATTACAGAACTAGAACCGCAACATTTGAAATTCCTTTATTATTGAAATATATTTAATAACAGGGTTTAAACAGCTATTGGCCGTCAGCTGGGCCAGAAAATGACTTCCTTTATAATTAGAAGAAGGTATCCTTTGGGTTTAAAACCCTGTTTAAATAAAACTACTATTTGTCACAGAGACTCTTTAAGAAAAGGACAATACTTGGTGTGTTCCAAAGTATTGATTATGTTGGAGGGAAAGGATAAATAAGGAGATAAATTTCCCTTCCATTATTTTGAACATAAATCAATGTTAAATGGAAAAGGCCAAAATCGCTTGGGACTTTTAAATTGGGCTATTTTTAAAAAGGAAAAAAAAAAAACTCAACAAAAATAGTATTATAAATAAAAAAGCTCCATCCTTTTAAATGGTCTTTTTAAAAAGAGGAAGCACTGCATACATTTAAAAGACAAGCTGAATGGAATGTATAAAGGCAAAACAATTCAGAGGTAAGGTCCAGAGGTAAACTCTGGGCTGGATTCAGCTGAGAAGCTACTGCCTCTGAAAATTACTATAGATGTAGTGACAAATAAGTACAAGAAATAACTCAAAGCTACCAAATCTAGTGATCACTGGGAAGATACTACAGTGATAAGTGACCACAGAAGAACAACAGCACCCAAATGCAGAGTTTGTTCTGTGTCTTCTACCTTGCATAATGCTACCAGAGAGAAGAGCTGGAATAGGCTTAAAGAGCTGAGTATGCCTAAAATATCCTTCTAAATTATTTAACACAATCTTACTATGGTTTGGTAGGTGAATCCAGGTTAGGTTATAATAATAGCATGTTCACAGCAGGAGAATAAAGCCAAAGTTTGGTATTTTGGTGCCTTTGGGTAGATTGTGTAATTCTAAAAATCATTCTCTCTTCCTATGTATTTTACATTCTTTATTTGGAATAAAATACAATAAAAAGATGAAAGTCTGTCTGTTTGCATGTAACTTTCATACTTAGCTGAAAAAGTCTGTGGAGTATGGATCATATGATAAAGCCATTTTAATTGTTGATATAAGGGAATATATTTTTCATTAAATACAGTGTGGTATTAAACTATCTGTACTTAGCTGTAACAGGAATTCTGTTCCTGCTGCTCTTCAGCTTGTATCATTAAACTGGATGGAAAATGGCATGGACATATACAGACAGCAAAGACAACTTTCTTCACCAAGAGAAGAAACTGATAACAAACCACTGAAAATGAAGCACCGAGTCTTCACTTCAGAAGGATGCAAACTCATATCCCAAAGGATAGTATGGCAAGAAAGCTAATGACATTAGTACATAGTTAAAGTTGCTCTTTCCTCATAATTGAGGTGTACTCTTTCCTTAGATCTAAGAACGTTCAGGTGGTGTTGGTTTAAAATAGGTCGTGGCATGAATATCTGAAGTAATTATTACTGTCAGAAAAGTTTAATTCACTTCTTCACGATAAAAGAGCATTTAACTTATGTTGATTGCTTTGTTTTCTCTGCTCCCCCCTCCTCCACTTCTGCCAATAGCAAAACTCACAAGTTTTGGTCATGTAGGGATTTCATGGCACCAAAGGATATACGAAAAATTAAACGGAGTCTTTAAAGATCATTTGAAGCCAAGTAATAGAAGGGAGGCATTGAGAACAGAGAGCAGATGTCTTCCCTCAAAGAGTCAGTAGATAAGCTCTGAGCCAGCTTGGTCCAAGCATAATCGAGGGAGTTTTGAAGTTGACTTTTCTGTATTCCCAGTTTAGCTTAACATATTGGCTTTTTCCTCAACCTGTTGGTTGTCATATTGTTAGCCAGTGTTGAAGCTGTAAGGAAACAGAAGTAGTTGTTTAATAACATTATTGATTCCGATTATGATAGTGAGAGATGTTTTAAATATGTTAGCTGACAAATCTAGAGTTACAAAGAGGTTGCAAAATAACGGATAGATTATAACTAAATTTCTGTGGGTTCCAGTTTGCAGTGAGAAATGTGCTGAATATAAAGGCTATTTAGTCAGCTCTCAGTTCACTTCTAAAATTCAGAACTGCCAAATGTATATGAGAAGAAAATTTTTGTACTTGTTTGGTTATGGTAGTCGGTGTTTTTACAAACTTAAACATCATGAACAAATCACACATGCTTTTGCAATAACAAAGCTATTCCTAGCTGTTCGTTGAACCCAGCAACAAATTAATATGTCCTAGTGTTTGACATGGTTTGAGGTATCATTAGGAATTTACTTCTGAGTACAGTCTTTTCTGATTTAAGTGAAATTCATTTGCTTCCTTTTTGCCATTATAGATGTGGATTCAGAAGGCTGGTACTGTGTAGGAATGGCTGCTTATAGCCCATGCGCACAGGGACATCTGCCTCTGGAAAAATCAAGTTATTACAGCTGGAAAATTAAATATTCAGAGAGCTGAGGGCAGGAATAGGGGGAAAGAGAAGGCAGGAAGAGGTGCTGTGCTACTACATATTCTTGGCCACATCAAATAAATTGTGGTCACGAAACAGGAAGCCTTTTCTTCCTGCTTCCGTTCTGTGTCCCATAAATCTACACTTGGATTATTTCCTTTAAAATTAAAAATTACACTTCAAACAGTATTTTTCAGAGTAAGCAAAAGGCAAATTTCTTTTTTAATACCAACATACAAACCAACACCATAAAATCTGGGTCATGTTTTGAGGTGATATGCATAATTCTAGTTGCTTTCAACTTTGAAGGCAGAAAGCAGTCCGGCATGCATGCTGATAAGTGTAACAAGCTTCATATTTGCATCCTTTTTATCTGCTACAAAAAGGACTTTATTTCAATAAGCTCATTTTATTTGCTAAAAGGAAAGCAGTGTTTGGAATCCTGTAGCATATTTTTCATGGCTGCTTAAGAAGTCTCCAGCAGTGTTTTCAATCAACTGTAGGCCTGTGGGGAAAGCCTATTCCATATAACCTAGCGCATTTCATCACGGCCATTATGTCTGAGCTCTGACACTGGATATTTGTTTTGCTTTTTACTGTGTGTTGTGGTACGTAATTGGAGTTGAGGAAACATGGCTTCAGATTGCTGTGCAATAACTGAGGGAGAGGGTATGACCTGTTCAAATGCACATGATAGTTTGGAAATACCCTCATCTCTTGGTGAGATCTCACTATATTCAGATACAAGCTAAAATACTGGTTCAAGTGATCTGTAAAATTGTGGGTTCTGCTTAGTTGAGGAAGGGAGGTGCCAAAAGCCTTCCAACACAGTTGATGCGTATGGTACTGAGCCTCCTGGCATCTTGTCATGCTGGCAGAAAAAAAGAACCACAGACTTGCAAAGGTATCCACTATGAGGAGATTGGTGCAAACCTGTAGTTGTTGCTAAAGACACAGGAAAGGGTTGGTATCAGGAGAGGAAGCATTGTGAAAGGAGTACAAACCTTAAACTGCCTGACATTTCCTTGGGCCACGAGTTGGTGCTCATTTTCAGGGGTGATGCAGTAAGCTAGTCTCTAAACCAGATGGGAAGAAGAGGAGAAAAGTCAGCCATATGAAGTGGGATTGTCTGTAATCCCCAATCTATAATGGGGAAGTAGCATGAACTTTATTTAAAACGGTAACTTAAATCTTTAATATCACTGCATCATGTGCCTTTAACTTAGTCACTGAGAGAACAAGCTTATTATAAGCCCCTTGGTATTAGCCTTTAATATAAGAAGCAACAGTAGAAAGTTTATGCAAATACTAAGTCCGAATGTTTAGCAAGTGCATCTGGAAAAGAACATCAGGAACAAGTTGGTATCACAGGCCTTACATCCCCTTAATTCATACTTTTCTGTTAGTGCTGTAATGAGGTTGACTAGTCCCAGTGGGAGAGGAAGGAGGTACTGACTATTTCCCAGCTCATCTCCCTTGTCTACCCTATGCTGTGCCATTTGGGATCACGTGTAGATTTTTGTTTATCATGAACTTTCAACCAACTTAAGGAGTTCCCATTAGACTAAGAGCATACCTTTCCCCATACTTTTAAGAGCCACAATTTAGGGCATCGTATCTTATGATGGTTACTTGGATGGAATATACTAGCCTTTTGCTATATTTCTCATGGGGAGACTGAAGAGTTGCTGTCTAACGGAGCTGTGAAAGACAAACCAGAACTTGCTAACACTACAAAATGAATGAGCAAATGTGTGTTTGGCCAAAGGCTTCTGCATCCCTATATCTGTAAACTTGTGCAAGCTGGCAAAAGCCTGTTGGGCCAGTACAAATTATTCTTTGATACTTAGGTGCTACTAGAAAATGGATTTGTAAACCCCCAGGAAAGGAACAAAACAAAGGGCTTATAGAATTGCTGGAAATGAGAGCTAGAAATTGTGCACAATATTGAGATGCTGGAGCTGATGAAAACACCCACTTTGGGGTGCCTTTCTGAGGTGAACGTTAAGCAAGGTGACTGTAATGTTTCAGAAACAAGGCATTTATCCCTTTGGGCCTGCCAGGTCGATGCGAGTGGGATGCATTCTATCTAGCTAAAGGGTGAGATCTTATTTTCTACTTAATTCTCCGTGTGGTGGTGGTTCAGTGATTTGCCTAAAAGTGTCAATATATTGCTACACCATTGTGTAACTCTAGCTCTAGGAAAGGAGAGCAATAGAACTAGGTATAAGTCAGAGGGTCTAGATTAGGTTATAGAATTATGACCTGTGACGGGACAAAAATTGGTGCTGTGTAGTGGAGAGGAATCTTACTTCTGAGCACCGTTAGTGTTTTTAAGACTATAGATAATTTACTATGATAGTGATGGTAAAATTAATGTGATGGTAAAATTAATATGATCAGTGAACCTTAATCCTGTGCCGGTTTGAACTGATAAATAAAGAAAAGCACAGGGGGTGAACTGTAAGGAAATACGGATGCATTTTTTCCCATAGAAGCAGGTTCTTTTAAATAGAATTAATATATTAATATTACACATAAACATATAAATGAAGTTAAAAGAACACTATTAAGGTTGCAACATTAAACTTCTTGCCGTTAGGCAAATCATTAGAATAAGATGGTCACAAATTTTCTCCCTCAGTTTCTGCTTCATTCAGTGCACAGACCAGGCCTATTATGCATGAAGTGGGTTTATGTAGTGCAAGATGCTGCTGTCTAGTACCCTGGTTCTTTTACTGAAGCACTTAAAAAGCAATAAGCTACATGAGACTGTAAGTGTTGCCTATATCAGAATTGTTTGTTGATTTCCAGATCTATTTCAGCACCTTGGTCTACCTTGAATATTCAGTTTCTTCAAGCATTCTGATATTAGTGATGAACACAATAGAAAGATCTGTATTAATTCTAGCCTTGGCAGAATGTTGAACTAATTCCAGGAAATAGAGGATAAGAATGCATATTTGACAGAGAAAATCAAATACGAAGCGGCTGCTGTTAAAGACAGAATACTGCACTGAATGGAGCTATTGCTGTGACCCAGTAAAGTATTTCTTCTGTCCTTGCTGGATGCTTGTTAAATGAACAAAGGACATCCTGAACAGAGGGCTACTTTGGGGGCACATCCCACCCTCCCAGCACGTGGATATGTGTTTAGAGACTCTTACAACGCTAAGATAGGAGAGGTCTGAATTAACTGTACATAACAGTTTACAACACTCCAGTATAGAGTGATAAAGCATACCTTGGACTGAACTCTGTTTAGATAGAGCTGTGTGAAGACCATATCTCAGAGCTGAATATGAAGATACCATAATTTGTATATTTTTTGTTAATAAGGGAAAAATAGTTTCATTGTTTGGATTAATTACATGCATCAAATATCATTTTTCAGAATTATTATGATGCTTTCTGGAAAGCTAATTTCTATCTAGAAATTCAAACAGCATGCAGTAATCCTACCTCAAAACTCCAATCCATCTGACAGTTGGATCTAAAAGGTCACTCATAAGTAATAAATTTCGGGAGTAAGAGAAACAGACTACCAACTTAGATCCAGCCGTTTCATTTCATAGCAACATTTCATGACATTTTACTAGCATTCCACTTACTTCTTTAAAGGTCCCACGCACGTTCATAAATTTATAGATAATATAGGCAGGCACAAGTATCATTGAAGATAATGCTATTCCCCAGCCAATGCGATTTGCCCAGAGAGGGAAGGTATAGTCATCGTAGGTTAGAGGTTTGAAATTTATTACGCTGACTATCACGACAAACTAGGGAAGAAAGAATAAAATGAACCACAGTTTTGAGATGAAGAAACGTAGTGGAAAACCTATTTCATGTGTTTTATTAGGTAGCCACTCTAAGGTATATTTCAACCCAGCTTTACCATTTGCCTTCATCCTATTTACTTTGTGCTTCTTACTACTTAAACTGTTGAAGTTCTTGATGCATTTACTAGTATTAACAGCTTATTTTAGCTACTCTGGACACAGATTATTTGATATTTTGGTGGGAAGATCAGGTGGTTGTCTGGTACTGCCTCATTTATACTAATGTTACAGATACAAAACAGGGATTCTGTAGTCAAGAAAAACCTCTGCAGGGTCTATTGTTTTTCCCTTCTTTGTTTCCCAGAGGCATTAGGCTTCATTTAGAAGTTTTGTACCCATTTTTCAATGGGAGGCATGATGCAAACTCTAGCATGATACATTTACTGAGGAAGGGTCAAGCAGCCTTAAGGCCTGGAAAACAACTTTGGGTTTTGTTGTTGTTTTTTTTTCCTGCTGGTGTTACCCTGTCCAGTACTAGATGGAAGAAGGAAGGAGTGGGCACCACCCTATTTCCCTCCTGTTAAATCCATATGGATTGTGTAATATGCAGAGTTCCTTGATTTGTTTCTCTGGGTCTATACATTCTGCTCCATATAACAATTTCAAATCTGAGTATTTTGAGCCTAGGGTTTCAAAGGCTACACAAGGAGAGTAATGGTGTGGGTTAAAGGAAGCTGATAGGGTGAAATCCCGTTAGAAAAATACTAATTCCATTTTGAGATTTTTCTTGGGATGATGTACATAGCTGCAGACAATATGGAGAGAAAGCTTCAAGGAGATATTTCCTAATACCAGATACCTGACCAACCCCAACTTACCTTTATCTTATAGAGAATTGTATTTATCATTAGGAACTGCTGTAATACAATACCAGTCCCAAACAAGGGCCACCTTGCACTAAGCACACATGGGATTGTTAGAGCAAGAATTATACTGAAGTCTGACAATTTTATAGCCTTTTCCAAATTATCCTAAACTATATATATCAAAGAAACTATATCTGATTTTTTTATTTATTTGTATTTGCTATGCTTATGGTCTCAGTCTTTTCTGGTGAGGCAGTTTGAATGCTTCATACAGGTGGTATAAAAAATGCTGTTTCTTAGATCAAGTGACCAAAGTTCTAGAATTTATAGTTTTAAATTATGTAGGCTAATGGTGGACTACTTTTTTCATGCTAGTGACCATCTGTGTAGTTCTCACTTAAAAGTTACTAAGTTAAACCATATTGGTCAATTTAATGTAATTTGCTTTATTTTCTTAATGTACTGAATAATAAACCCAGAAGATAGGCTATAAGAAGGTAAATTGTATTTACTTTTCCCCTATAAATCAAGACTGTAATGTCCATGTTGCCTTTTAGAAAATTGAGAAAATGTACAGCTGTAACAAAACTGCCCAATGTCCCCTACCCAGTGTGACATCATTCCCATGGGTTTTAAAATACATTGGTACCCAGTAATTAAGTTGGTATGTTCCAAGTTTAGCACTTCCAGCTGGAAAAAAAATTGTGCATCATGACGGCTGAAAGATGCATTACCTACAGATTCATTCCGACCTTTATGTTTATAGGCTTCAGTAGGAAAGTATTAGGGCTGTTTCACCAAGAAATCTTAAGCTACCTGAAGGTTAGACTGACAATCACTTCAGCTTTCTTTAGAACTCTGCTCTTTGTAAAATTTAAATTTTCAACAGTCTCCTAATGTGCAAAACCTAAGGAGGCTTGGCACAGCATTTTTCTGTTCTGCTTGAGTCAGCCTGTTTGAAGTGCTGCAGGATATAGTTCCATACAAGCTTCTTTATAGGTCAGTGTTTAAAAGGATAATTAATACATGCTTGGTAGGTACTTACTGATGAAGTGGGGCCAGAAGCTTTTATATTTAAAAAAAAAGGAGTGGACCTGAAGGCTGTCATAAAAGCCTACCCATTGTATCTTTGGAATACCAGTACTGCTTTAAGAATGCACAGCTTTAATGCAATTAATAGTCTCCTAAAATTATACCAAGGTCAAATTTCCATATTATTCATCCTGACCTTTTGATTTACAAATATGCATAGGAAAGGATCCCAATATAAAACTGTAGTGTAGTTCTGAATCTAACCTTTACATAAAGCAACCAAATTCACACTCTGGGATTTTTTTTTTTCCCCAAATGTAATGAAGCACTTGTTTTTCACATCAAGCAGCTAACAAGGTATATTTAACACATCTCTTCAGTGTTTCACATAGCTAATTACTGGATGTAGTTGCATATTAGCTATTCTAAGATGTCATTCCACCATTCGGGAATCTTGGTATCCTCCAGTGAAAAATAAATTCTTGCTAACACAAGCTCTTATCCCCTGTTTATTTTCCCAACAGAATGATTTATGTTTAATATGCATAGATGCTGGGGGGACAGGGAGAACACTGCCTAAGTGTTCAGTGTTCCCTAAGAAAAGCTGCTTTCTTTAAATCCTGCTAAAGTGAAGGAACAGAAGATGACCACAGCCACAATTAGCTTCACAACTGAAATGTGTTATACAAAACATAACCAATGCCATTGAGGAGAAAAAAGAATTAAATTGGGGTGTCTTCTATTCATCCTGATGACATCAAGCATAGCAATGAGTATCTTGCTCTTGGTACCTAATGTATATTCTAGGAAGCAACATACTAGCATTCTTTCCATGATGAAATAAGTATCAACACTTACCAATAAAAAAGCAGGGCTAACAAATTTCCAGCACAATCTCCAGTAGAGGCCTGGCTTGAAGCCCATCATTTGTTGGATATCTTCACTGAATCTGTCCACACCTAGAAGGGATGTGAACATTAGACTGGTATAAATTTAAACTGATGAGATGCTGACATACCCAAAAACATCTGCTTTTTCAGAAAGCAGACAATGACGACTTCCAAATCATAAGACATATAAAAACGTTGATCTCCTTTCAATGAATAGATGTGTCTTTGACGTCACTGTATCCACGAGTCAAATGCCTGTGAGCACTTAAGGTCTGTTGCAAATAGCATTACCATTGAAAAGCGGCATTTCACAAATGTCTAGAATTTAAGTTGTGAAGGGGACATGCTATTTTTTTTTAAATAGTTGTGGAGTATTGTCACCTAATTACTCAATACTATTACGAGTACACTGAAGGAGAAACACAGACCCTTACTCACACAAACTGCTTACTGATAATGAGGTAGATTCATATGATTCTTAATTTATCAGAGGAGACTTATTTGTTCCACTTAATGGCATACTTTACTCATCTTTCAGTGTTTCACTAAATACCACAGTATGTTCATTATATCTGTGACAAATGTAATTTAATCTTTTATCACCTTTGCAAGGAACTGGGTAGATGCTTCTTCTGTTCAGTGTATGTACAAAACTACATTAGCTAGAAACAGGTGACCTTTTTTAGAGTATCCTGTGTGTTTTTGAAAATTAATAGTACCAACTAGAATTTTCTAAAATTGTTACCTCTGTATGCATCTAAATATCTAGTAATGTAGCTGTTGTAGATACCTTAGAAGATACATGATCTGTTCATGTGAGTAAAAACCAAGAGTAGTCAGAAATTTTAGCTGCTGCAGTAATTAAGATGGCAGAGGATAACATGAAAATCATTAAATGAAGACATAGGTCAAAGATAAGTCCTGCTAATTGTACCAGGAATATAGAATATGGGTTTAAAAACATGGATGGCTTGATTGCTAGATTATTATTAAAACCTTGATAGTAACATACAATATTTCAGCATAAGACTCTGTATATTAGCATGCAAGAAGCGATGTACAAGATTTCTATTGTCAGGAAAACTGTATAACAGTATTCCATTCCAAATCACTCAAACATTAGCTACCTGCAGTGGGATTCAATGTGGTGCAGAGAAATGGAGGCATCAGAACAAAGTGTTTAGCAAGTGACATAATGGCCAGAGGGGAGAAGAGCTGCAAATACCCAGTTCTCAGTTTGTAATATTCCTTAAATTCATCTAGTCTTAGATTTTGTATGTGTGTGTTGATACGTGTGTGTGTTTAGTACTTATGTCAGTTGAAGTATTAATAGCTATAGAAACAGTGTAAATAGTTGCAGCAGAAATCTCTTCCCACAGCCAATGCAGAAAGGAAGATCCTCTGACCTTGTTGACTCCCCTTCAGAAACACTATCTAGACAGTGACTTCAAAATCGGAATAGGTCATGCTGTGCAGACCAAGGTGAAAACAAAAAAAATCTGCTGTCCTGGGTTCCTTAGGGCATACCAAATTCTGTAATAGTGAATAAGAGATAGCATTTCAGTCGGTGCCTTTTAATTCCCTGTGGGTTTTACGCATTTAAGTAAGTGTTATGAATTTTGTGTCTGAATACCTTAGGAAAGACTGCACAAGTATAATGTGCTTTCTGTGAGTGGCACTAGCCTGATCTAGCTAAACATTTTAAGTCGTCTGCAAGGGTATTAGTCTGTCTGTATGTGAGAAATCTATTTTTTTTTGTTTTACTCTAGTAATATTAATTCATGTTAACTCACATGCTTTGGACTTTCTGGAAATACTCTGGTCTTCAGTGGGACATTTTCCATCTTCAGTGTTTATTGAAACACTCCTGCATTAAGTAATTTACTACAACTTACTATGCAAAGCAAATATACATTTTGAAGTGACTGTAAAATGTCCATTTGAATGGTAGCTTCTTCCCAGTTTTTCTTATTGATTCTGTTCTGGTTGGACTTAGCAGTATGAGGTATCTTGCAAAAGTTTAATCTAAGCCCATGCTATTTCCCACACTGTATTTTAGAATGGGATGATTATCACTGATATAAAAATGGGGAAAAAAATGTCCTTCTCTGTTTTCTTTACAAAGAAAACGATCTCTGACTTTATGCCTTAGAGACATTGGCTCACAAAGAAGTAGTTCTCTCTAGTGCAATCTTCCATGTCAGACTACTAGTCTGTAATTTATTATACTCGATGTGTTCAGGAAGTTTACTTTTAATTCTGAGCCCTATTAGGTAAACAGCAGAAATGCAGCTTTTTGCCATGCATATTTGTTTGTTAGAGAGGATGTATAGTTTACCATAATAATTATTTCTCTTCATGTGGATTAGTTCAGTAGGATTTATTTAATGTATTTAATGTAAATAATTAGGACAGCTTGAGTTAGTCCTTTACGTGCAGCCAGGGTGTAACTTATTTACAAGGTCTGGACATTTGAGTATAAGCTTCTCTTTGATTTCTACCCCCCCAGTATTATGTACAGGTGAAACAAAGTAGCCAAAAGGATCTGCAAATGCTCTTTAAATTTAATCTAATTCTATTTGCAGTGCCTTCTGTGAACTTTAAAGTGACTGAATTTCAACTGCTATGAATACTGAGTGAATTTATCATTGTGTAGAAGGTCAAAGACAAGGACTAGATATCTCCAAAAATTTTATTCATAGGTTTCCAAACAGACGTACCCAGAGCTTAAATAGTGCTTTGTGTTCAATTTCTACTGAAAATGGGGGATAAGTAGTGCGTGCTCTGACTGCTTTTTCAACAGCATGGTTTTTCAATACTATATGTCTTTAAATATCCGTTCTAAGAATCAACCTGTAAAGTAGGACATAGCTATAGCTACTGATGATGGTACCTGTAGGGCTTAGTTTTTTTTCCAGTTCTTGAAAGCATTTACCCAGGTTTTTTTGTGATTCTGTAGGATAAACTGAAACTGTGGGTGGCTCGTTTAGTTACAGGAAGCGACTGGTGTACCACAAACAAAACTCTAGATTACTTACTGGAGACCTGGTGTTGAATATGGAAATGATCTCCTTGCTTTTCCAGTGAAAAACAAGTAAGAGATAATTACAATTTATGATCAAATCCTGGTTAAATACACTGAGCCCAAAGAGAATTTCAGTGTAATTTCTGAACTGATAAACACTGCAGCTGCCTGAGAATGTCTCCACTGTAATGTTCTATTAAACGGCACAGGAAATTTGGCCCATTCTCTATGTACATAATATTGTGTTGTCAAGGAAATTAAATCAATATGCAAAAAAGTACAGATTAGGAAGAAAGTAAAAAGTAGATTTGGCTATAAATGCAAGTTACCCTCCTCATATTGGGACAACCTTCTTTCATTTCGGTGATGCAGAGATCAGAGTTCAGATAGAATGGAAGTCTACACGTTACCGGTACCTCCTGCACCCGCTGCCTGCTGGACCTTTAAAGTAATTTTGCTGTATAGGCTCCGCCAATGGCTTCAGAGCCACTCACTTACACAGAAGCCCTTGAGCAGGTCCTGGCCCTGAGGTGAAACTGCTCAGTGGCTGTAGCTGAAATAATTTGTGGGCATGTTTCCAAAAAGTAGTGTCATAGCTCCAACAATCATTTGGATCCCTACAAGCAATCTTTGTATGTGTTGCTTTCCTCTCCTGTCTTGTCTAACTATGTGATGTATAGTATTCTTTTATATGCTTAGAATTTTTTTTAATTTGAAAAGTAAAAATTAGTAATAATGCCTTTAATGCCGTACATATGATTTAAATGAATCCAAGAAATTAAATGAACTACACTGAAATAATATAGTAGTAAGAAAAAAGGTATATTGAATCAATCAAAACATTCACGTTATTTTGCACTTAATTCCCTTTCCCGGTGAATGTTCCATCACTGTTGGTTCCCCCCCCCATATTGAGCTTTACTTCTGTGGATGTGCGTAGCGGTGTATGAGCTCACATAGTCTGTATGCAAATGAAGAGTTGTAGTGAAACTGCTTCATTGAGCCATCTTATATTTTGGCCCTTGGGAATTACAGTAAATCACAGAGCCATCAAATTATTCCTGTTGGAAGAGTTCTTGGGAGGTCTCTAGTTCAGCCTCTTGCTCAAATCAAGGTCAGTACAATTTAGAACACCTTTCTTATAGCTTTGTCCAGTTGGGTCTTGCAAACCTTCAAGAACAGAGTCAGCGAGCACTCTCTGGGCATACTGTTCCAATGTTTAATTATCCTTACATAGAAAAACTATTTTTCTCCTTTCAATTTGATCATGGTCCTCTGTCCTCCCATTGTGCACCTCAGTGAAAAGCCTGGCTCTCTTTCTTGATAACTTCCTTGTAGGTATTAGAAGGCCACTATCGGGTCCTCCCTAAGCCTTCTCCAAGCTAAATAAGCTCAGTTCTCTCAGGCTTTCTTCACAGGGCATGTGCTCCAGTTCTTGTTTATCTTGGTGGCCCACCACTGAACTCTCCAGTTTAACACCACCTTTTTTTTACTGAGGGTTAAAAACAGGATACACAATTCCAGATGCAGTCTAACAAGTGCCAAGTAAGAGAATAATCACTTCCTTAATCTCCTGGTTTTGCTTCTGTTACAGCTCAGTATGCTGTTGGCCTTCATGTGCTGGCAGGTCACTCTTCTGACTCGTTTAGCCTGTTGCGCACATCCCCAAGCAGCTCTTTGAGTGCAAGTAGCGGGTCAGAAGAGTGTTACTTCTCGTTTGTCCACCTAGCATCTATGCTAAGAAGTTGCTTCTGATACTTTCATCTCTAAGAACCAGGGTCTGATCTGGACACTTCTTTAAGTTGCCTAAAGAAGGCTGCTTCTGCTTCCTGACCCTGATCAGGTGCTCTGTAACAATATTCCCCACAATGTCACTCTTGCTGGCCTCTGCCCTGACCCACAAGCACTCAGCCATCCTGTCATCCATTCACTACATTTGAGTTGCTTTTCTCCACATGAAGATGTCACCTGCCCCCTGCTTCTGTCCTAACAAGCACGTATCTATGAAATGCAGAACCCCAGTCATACAAGCCCTCATCCAGGAGAAGATGAGCAAAGATATTATTTTTTCATGCAGTTCAGCAATCGTTGGCATTGGGAACATGAGAAAGAAGGGATAAAAAGAATATGAAAGCCGTTGTGTGGCACTCATTTGCAAATCCTACAGAGCACAGAACAAGGTATCTGTTGATTAGCCATATAGTGAAGTAACAACAACTGTCCCTTTTTGTTCCTGAGTCTCCTTTCTAATTCTGGAGCAATATTGATATTCGTTGGTGGTGACTCTCACCTGATGGCAGTAAGGGAGTAAGCCATACCAGTACCATTCCCAAAGAAAGGCAGCTGTGCTAGTGTAAAAGCAAGCAGAACAACAGTAGGAAACATTTCCCCACCATGGCAGTGCAGTAAGCTCTCCAAGTTGGTTTGCCCCATTTGTATTTACATTCTATGGAAATGTGTGCGTTCATACTTTGTCTCTCATGCCAGGCACACATCCATACAAAAGCATCTGTGAGCAAAGATGAGTTCCAGCAGTCAATACTTGGTTAATTTCTTTCTGTTTTGCAAAATCAAACAGTCAACCTTAGATTTTTTCCAAATAAATGCCCCTTTTGGTCTGAAATTTCAGTCTAAGGGATCTTTTTTGGAAATGATTTAAGTAAATGAAAGCAATGAGATTACAGGTGAGGATGATGATCATTGCTAGCTCATACTGAACTTATTCTAGTAATTCAGGGGGATAGTCACATTAAAATCTGACTGAGCAGAGACTTTCCCACGACTGAAACAGAAGAGCAGTTTTGTGTCAGTGGGAGAGGTGTCTGGCTTTTCTTAGAATATTCATCAGAGGGATGATATCAGTGTTGCACAAGAGGAAAAATGGTAACAAGCTAGCAGTCATAGCTAAAATACATCTGCGTAGTAAAACAAACTAGCTCTCCCTTGTCTTACACATACAGGTGGCCTTTGCAAGAAGAAACTTCACAGTAAGTGGTCATAGGTATAATTTGAACTAAATTTCCACCTTTTTGGTCTGTGCCAAAATGTCAATGCTTGCCTTCAGGCTGACTCAATATTCAGCTGGGCCATTAAGGCAACCGGGGTCTATCAGAAAAAAAGAGGTAGACAAGACCATGTCAGATTTAATCAGTTTAAATAGCACCCGGGGCTGTAATAAGTTCTTTATAAAGCAACAGGTCATGCTGTGTCAGTAAAAACATCTGTCAGCTGCTTAAGACAAATGAGTAGATATTTTCCCGGTTATGGGGAGGCAGGAGGGAGAAAGGAAAGTATAATGAAGGACAGAAGGTGCAACAAATAAACAAAATTTGACTAACCTTGGCTTAGTCTGTGAACCACATACAAAGCCTAGCTATTGTAAAGTGCAGTAAACCCTATTTTAATAGCAGCAGATAATAACTTGCCCTTACTAACTGAAGAATATTTTTATGCCTCTGCTTCCAAGCTAAGCTGTGATCACTCTTCTGCATTCAGCTCTTTTACGGGTATTAAAGACAGTTGTCTGTGAAATCTAGTGCCTCCACTGTCTTGAGAGAACAGCATATGAGCTGCTAGCTCCATGCTGATGTTGGGTGACAGAATTAATACATTAAAGCTAAAAACTATTTCTTTAGTAGATTGAACAGCTTTGTGCATGAATGCCATTCTTTCACCTCATTCACTCATCAACAGTTTTTAACTGCAAGCGAGAGTTTGACTAGAAGAATATGGTGGCGCAGCATGACTGAGGGAGGTAAATGGTGGTAAGAATGATAATGTCTGAGAACCTTTTGAAACATACGTTAACTATAAACACTATCTCTGAATAGAAATGAAGGTGACTTTCAGGGGAAGAACAATCTTACTGGGAATCAGGGCAGCTAGTTCAATACAGATTTCAACGGGAAGAAGATTTGCAGGCTGCTATGACATTGAAACCTGGTAATAATGAAAAGAGTTGTGACCAGCCAGAAAGTATGACATGAGAATTAAGAGGAGATGAGGAAGAAAAACAAGAGCTCAAGAAACTTGATTAATCTAGCAGCAAGCAATTTCAGATATAACTGATAGTTTGGACTGTTGCAGTGAGACGACATGTATAAGACCTAAGATGCAGAATCCTATTGCTTTACTTGGAGAAAATGAGATATTCTTTTTGGGGTCCTCATAATTTTACTAACTCTGTCTTTGACAAGATAAAGAACTGATGGCATTCTCCCCAAAAGAAAGGAAATATCACTTTCACTGTTTCTTTAGCAAGATATGCCTAATTCAGATTAAATTATGACTTGGTTTTTTCTGCTTGATTCGGTGACTTAACAGCACTTTGTAATTGCTGCTCTTCTGGAGGTGGCATCTTTTCCAGTGAATAAGCCTGAGGCTATGAATTGCCCTACCTTCCTTATATGGTAGGGGAAATTTTGATCTCTGGGTCAGTGATAGAGCATAAAAAGTACTCCTCTAGGTTGGGGGCGTAGGGGAAAAAGGTAATGTTTGAAACACTGACTTCAGATATTTAAAACTACCTCATCTATTAAATGCTGAATTAGGGATGGGAACACCCACAGGCCAGATACTCTCTCATAACTTTATAACTGGAGGTTTAGCAGGCTATATATATAATCAAATATTCAAACATTTCTACTGTTTTCCTTGGCTTTGTGCAGGGTTTCAAAGTTTGGCCCACTGAATGTCTGCATTCCTGTCACTATTCATAAATCAGATGAAAATCACTGTATGAAACCTGGCTTGTCATGGCTTCATGTGTACAAGGCTGTGCTGTTTTCCCTTAAAACAATGTGTAAGCCTGTCATGAGCATTTGGAATTTTAGAAAAGGTTTTGCAGGTACAAAATGAAGTGCTTACCATAAAACCAGGAAACTCCAATTGCCTCCATTAGAACAGCAAACAATATCGAAGTCCCAGCTGCAAATGTGTCCAGGAGTGTGAGCACATAAATTCCACCCTAGGATTGAGGAGTTGAAAGATGCAACAAAATGAAGTTACAAATAGAATCATCTCAGTAGTTTAGTATCTAATTACAGAAATCTGCTTTACTTGAAACTTTATCTTAACCCTAGTATTTTAATATGGAGCTGATGCTGCAGACACGGGTTCATGTTTGCATACAAAATAGTGGAATCAGACTTGCAACTCTTTAGAAGAGGCTTCCTTTCACCTATGTCCTTACTGAACTGGGAAACAGAAGCCTCAGCTTAGCATCATTAACGAGTGCTGTTGGCACTTGGTGTTCTCAGTGGAAGTTGAAGGCACTGGCTGTTCGGGGGAATGCTCAGCGGCCTGTAGGGCAGGGCCTGTCTACAGCAGTTAATGAAGATCTTCCTAAATTATTGGCAGGAATGGAGCACTACAAGAGTTTCCACAAGCCATTATCACCCAGTTTGTTCCTAAGGCCAATTATTCTGTAGTCCAGTGGATCTGCAGTCTTAGACTGATGTTTCCTTTTCCCAGAGTGCCTGCATCTCTCTTTTCCAATGTTCCTGCAAAGGGAGCAGTTGCATGTTCAAGTCTCTGTTACCAGCCCAGCATGGAAGCAGTTTTGCCCTCTTTAGTTTCCTTGCTGTGGTATTAGCAAGCCTTTGCTCAGTGGAGAGAGCAAACCAGATCATCTTCCTTCACAACAGCACATTTCTGTTCTTCAGTGGTTCATGACTGAGAACTGTAAATGCATTTACTAAAGTCTTGTTTCACTGATATTTTTTTTTTAGCTGCAATTTGACTACTTTTTGCCTCATTTTACAATGTGGTATGAATTTGTGTAAATTACCGCTCATTTTATTTAGTTCGGGCTAACGAGGAATGGAAGACCATGGTATGTTTACTTGTTTCAAAATGAACCTGAATAATGTGTTTCAGGACGTTCTTTGTCACATGTAAACAACTGAAATATTTGCGGTTGCAGTAGATTTTCATTATAATATTTTTTTACAACCAAACTTAATCTGACTATGCCTGTTCAGAAGGGGAGGAACAAAGGAATTATTCTGCATGTTTTTACCAATAGTATAAATTGCACTTGTACTAGTTAGATCTCTAGGTGATTTTAATCTCTGCAATCAATCATTTTTCTTTTTTCTTATAAAAAGATGGTTTTCTGAAACAGCTGTGCATATTTACAAAAATAGAGAGAACAGTACTTAGGCCTTGTCTAGGGTTTTAATTCTGTGGGGACTTTTCCGGAAGCTGAATGAACTTTGGTTGTTGTCTTAGAAAGAAAATGTTGCTTACTGAATGACATTTGAGTTTGACCTCTTGTTTTTGCTCTACACCTGCTCTAAATGAATGCCTTTGCTATCAAACTTAGTAAAGCGAATGACAAATATGGCTTTGTAAGAAACATGTTTTGAAAATACAGCCTTAAAGTTTCAGAGCACAAAATCAAACAGATTAATGTAATGTGATGGTATCACAAGGGATTTTCTTTGTATTTTGTACACATTAGAAATGTTCTTCTTCAGTTATGTGAACCAATACATTTGGACAAGTCTGGGCAGTTTTGTGTGTTCCAGCTGGTGGAATGAACTTAAGCCTAAACAGGTGCTATTATTTAAAAGCTAGAGCTAGGTTGTTATCTTGAACTGCTTTAGTTCACTGGAAGGCAGTGGAATTGCAGCCACTGGCACCTGTTCAGGTTCTTAACCACCAAATTTGTTCTGATCTTGAACTTCAGGAAATTTTATTCCAGTTGAAACTTTGAATAAGGAGGGAGCATGTTAAATTCTTTAGGTAACAATGGAGACAGCATGGTATTAAAAGGATAGGTGTTCTAAATGATATATCTATTTGTAGTGTCTCAAGTGTTTTCCAGTTTGAGGAAACTAGAGTAAAAATATTGGGGTATTCTTTTAGTGTAAAAAGATCTTTGTTGATAAGCTTATGCCGTTTCAGTAATCTTAATAGATCTGGAAACCATTTCTAGGGAAGGGGAGAGGTTCAGCACATCTACTTTCATGGTGGCTACCTCAAGTTTCAGTTGTTTTCTGACACTTGGCATCTTTGCTTACAGGGCTTTTGGCTTTTTTTGTCCAAAAAAAAAAAAAAAGGAAAGATTTCTCCAACCTTTAATTAATTTTTAAAAGCCTGGTGAGGCAAATTATTCAGGATGATGGTAGTGATAAATACAGATTACTAGATGTTCAGGATAAGCTATCTGTGTGCTTTTTATGGTGTTAAGAGTAAGAGAGAAGATCTAGGTACATGAAGGAACATTAAGAAACACATCGGGGAGAGGAGATCATTATTCTAAACTCCTTTCACAAGAAGTGAATGCTTCTTATTTGCTTCAAGATGAGAATAGCCAGATGACTAAGGGTCTGGTCACTTGAAATCCTCACACAGGAATAAGCACTCAACACAGTTCCATTTAATGTGATTTAAAAACAAACAAACAAACACACAAAACCAAACGAGCAACAGTAGCATAGACAGTTCTTTGGAACAAAGACTTGTAGGTTCGGTTGATAGCTAATAATCTTGTGCAAAAAAGCAGAGAAGCTTCATGTAGATGAGACTAAAAGTAATGTTCTGACCATAAAGTTGTTTAAGAATTAAAATTTAAAGTAAAAGTAGTCACCTGAGCCTATTCATATTTCTATCTGATGAGGTTAAGTGCATTTTTAAGGTAACTTGTTGATGGAAACTTTTGTTGTACTTACATTGGTGATGCAAAAAAGGGCAAGTAGGAAAGTGCCAAAAGAAACACCGAAGGTGAAGAGCTTTCTATGCTGCTTCAGAATTTGGAAATCATCTGCCAAGCCAGTAATGACAGCCTCCATCCCGCCCATCTGAGGAAGGGAAGGCAAGAGCTCTGGTTAAATGCTACTGACTGTTCTAAATATGAGTCGAATGTAAAGCAGCTTGTATAATTAATTCCTAACCACTGTATGATTTCTGACATTTCAGCTGTAAATCACTGGCATTCTGAGGTATAGTTTATTTTCTCGTGGTAGAGAACTGAGTCAGGGAACTGGATATCAAGTCCCATGGTTGGTGGCCTGATAGCCATATCCTCTGTGGACCCTTTGCTGACTCACCAGGGTAGTAAGTAGACAGTACTTGGGAAAAATAATATACATGTTAATATACTTTGGGGAAAAAGCTGGTAGCTTAAGTAACCAAACTCCTTAAGAGATTTCTAATATAAAGACAGACACAACA
The DNA here is from genome assembly GCF_000699105.1 of Pygoscelis adeliae. Classification (NCBI taxonomy): domain Eukaryota; kingdom Metazoa; phylum Chordata; class Aves; order Sphenisciformes; family Spheniscidae; genus Pygoscelis; species Pygoscelis adeliae. Next base: position 6,130,213 of record NW_008824414.1, on the reverse strand, counting down.
AGCACCTAGGGGAAATGTACTGAACAAAGATTCAGTTTAGCCATTGATTAACCAAATTCAGTTTGACAAAAATCTTCACAGACCTGGAAGAATCACTACATAGGAAGCTTGATGTAATTTTTTTTTGTTGACAATATCGGAGAATTTTACTTTGTTTTCCAGAAGTTAATGCTGAACATTAGCCATTGTTTTGCAGTATAGGAAAAGTACATTCCAAGTTATCACTGAAATTGCCTGGTTATGTAGGTTGTTAGGAATTTTAGTTTCTTTCCGCCAATGAAAGCATTCTCCCCCCTTCCACCAAGAAGTTGTGAAAAGGAATTCCAGTCTCCTGTCATAATAAACTTACTTAATGTTTCAGGTAGGCTGGATTCCATGCTTTTTCTGATGCGGAAAGATCATGGCAAGACCTGGAGTGCTTGGTGCAATACAGTATTTGGTTAGCAGGTGCTGACATATCCTATCCCTTTCCTATAAGAATTTGATGAAACCAGCATCTCTGGCTGAAATCAGTAGCGGAGGATTATCTCTCTAGAATTTGAATGATTCTTGTCTAGAGCCAAAATTGCTGGGGGCAGTGGACTTTTTTTTTTTTTTTTTTTTTTTTTTTTAAAGGTAACTAATGTTCACAAGTAAAATGTCCCAAAACCTAGTTTAGGCTTGTATTTCCTAATGTCGGGGGGGTCATCAGTGAGTGCCCTGCAGTTAAGATGGGTTAATATTTGATATTCTCAGAAGTTGTTACCATGTTGGTGCTTAAATGGTCTTGGAGAATTTGAAAATGGAAAGAGACAGCTTGGATTATTTTGGCTAAGGACCACTTCTTAATGTATCACTATTTATTCCCCTTGTTAATTCCCTATGCCAAGCTAGATACCTACTCCAAAAAATGTTTGCAAACATTTGTTCCATTTTCTGTCCTTTTCATTATTGCTTGCTTAAACTTGCATGATCAGATTTCTCTTTGCTTAAACATTTTGACAGTTCCATTTTTGTACAGATGTCTGTATTTCTGTGCCAGTGCAGGCTTATATGCATGAATAAAACTATTCATATATAATTCTTCCTCTTTAGCTTCAGGGTTATTTGATTTTTCTTTTTAGCTTTAAAAAATTTAATTTTCCCTTCAGGGACTTGATTAATCAAGTGTGGGAGGAGAGTTGAGAAGACCACCGTAAAAAATACTGCATGACCTGAGTTGTCTTAGGTAAATGATGCAAAATCCTGAACAAAACATGAACAAGCAAATGCCTCCCCTTTTAGAAAGAAAGAGCTAAACTTGGCCACAGTTTATCAGTTCATAGTATTTTAATTAGCTCCACAAGAAAGAGCTTTCTCCACTTGTAGGAAAAGTGTGTTCTGCAATCTAAAGCCCTGTGTCTTTGTCACTCAAATGTTTCTTTACATTGCCTTAAATTTACTGCTGTTGCAAAGTTAACTGTTTTAGATCTAAACACTTCTGAGCCTGTATTTTCTTCTTCTTAATTCTTCCCTGTTCCTACTGGTCACTCATGCCTTTCCACTGTGCTAAACCGTTCCTTTCCATGCTTCATGTTTGCTTACAGTTGAAAAATAGCCAAGCTACAAACCCAGATATAATCTTGCCTCAAACTTTTGAATGAGGATCCAGAGCGTAGTGTATAAAGACAAACTTCATTGAACCTGAGCAAGAATCCAAAAATCCAAACACTTTGGAAACGTTTAGGCCTGAATCTGACCTTTACAGATCAGACATCACTCCACAAGATCTCATTCGGCTCTTTGCCAGTTATTATTAAAGCTTCCTGCTGCAACCTCATTTTTCTTAGTTTTGCTTTCCTCCATGTAAGTTCATTCTTTCCCCTTCTTGTCCTTGAAAATGAATGAAGTTTTCTGAAGTTGTAAGCAATGGAAACATTGTTTTTTGCCATTTCCAGCAAGAAATTCCTAGATCAGCTCTGTACATTCAGAACTACAAAAGAGACTTCTATGCTTTAGAATAGTAAGAAACTCCTACCCTACTAAAAATGATGAATGTTTGTTCATGGTTCACTATTACCTAAAGACCCTATTTGTTTTTTTCCCAGAAATTAGCAAACCTTTAAGCTAAATATAACAGGATGTCTTGATGCCTCTCTGGCAAGAACAAAGCAGTACAAAATTTTTTAGGGGACTTGGGATATTTTCTGGGCTGAAGTTTTTATGATCCTGAATATCGTGGTAGAGTAAAAGTCATCACACTATGGAAAGAGCAAACACATTCATTAGACTAGACATTATACAGTAAGACAGTAGTAAAATGAAAACTATGGGAATATTCTGGTGTGATTTTTAAATTGTGACTAAATTTACAGGAAATTCTGTATGGCTGCTTGTAGGAAAAAATCAGACTACTTTCAGACATAGTATATCTTGAGCAGATTAATGAATTTCAGCACATGTAAAAATCTCTTCTAGAAAACACTCTACTCAATGTCTTACTGTGGCTTGTGTTTTGCCAGTAGGGTTCCAAAACCTTATTGCAGGTTCGTAGTAGTAATAGTTCATAGCAGTGATGTTGGGTCGTACATTTAAATAGTAATAATTGTTGATGAACAGCCTCTCTGTAAGGTTATAAAAAAGCAGCAGTGAGTAATTATTTGTTGGCTTGTAAAAGATCTGATCTTTTCCTAAACCTCTTACAATATTGTAAGTCTTTGAATATACTGCCAGGAGTAATAGTATTGGTATGCTGGCTGTGACTGTGAAGACAGATTCAGGGAATATACAGAATGTTTATTTGAAATGTAATAAAGCCCCTGTTTAAGGTTGATACCTCTCCAGTTACAGAATATAACAGTAAAGGAAAAATGTCAAGGCTAGAAGCAAAAAATACTCACAGAACTGTCGATGCCAAGAGTAAGGAGCATGATGAAGAATACCACAGCCCAAAATGTGGATCCTGAAAGAGTTGAAATTGCCTCTGGATACAGGATGAAAACTAAACCAGCTCCTGAAATAAAAAAGAAAAAAAGAAAGTATTATTAAATGATGTTTCTTACCTTCACAAAAGTGTTCATTTTAATAAGATAAATTATGACTAAGTTGACTTTTACATCAGTCCACATCACACTCTGAGTAGCTGTTAAAACAAAATTTGCATTATACCAAAAATATATCCAAAATACTTTAACAATGTACTCATGACAGTTTTATATTAAAAAAACAACTCTATCCCATTCTTTTCCACTTCTAATAATCTTTTATGGGATTCACAACCTTACTACCTGTTTTTCAACTGTGTAGTAGAGAAGGAACCCTGTGAATGTGGACTCCACTCTTTGGCAGGAGAACTCTCGGATGTGATGAGAGATACAGGAACTGAAATCATGGGTGGCCTGTTACCAGTGAAAGGACTCTACAGCTAAGCCTACCAGAATCATCCAAAACAGTAACCTATGGCACTGAACAGCAATACTTTTGCAAGATACTGTGCAGTGGTAAATGTCTGTTTGTTGCACAGGCTGAAATTGTGAGGGGCAGGATGTCGGGGAACCTCAATTCAGTAGAGGTGAGATGAATCAATACCATTTAGAGTTCGCATTTCAGCAAGGCATGTACACACTGAGTTTTAGTTCCAAGTAGTTTAATTCAGGTCACTTCCATGAGATTTTTCACATACTTGTTTGAAAGAAATATAAACACATTTGCAAAGAAATGGTGGACAAAAAGTGATAAAACTAGTATAAAATTAACTTCCTACCTTCAGTGGCTACATCCTCAATTTTAACCTTGTGCTCATGAGCCATGTAGCCCAATATGGAGAAGATTGCGAATCCTGAGATGAAGCTTGTGACACAGTTAATGGTACTAGTCAGCAAAGCATCCCTAATGATGGAGAGAAGAACAGCCCAGTGAAAAAAAAACAACCACTTTAAGAACAAGATGGGAATTGTCTTATAGCGATAGGAAGATTCTTGAGAAAATGCTAATTGTGCAATTATCCTGATGATCAAAAGCTCATATCAGCATACTATGCTAGGAAATGACCTACTTCTGTTTCCTATTTTGATTTAAAAATGAGTTCTGTTAAAAAAAAATAATCAACAAAGCTATATTAAATATGAAAGATATTAAAGAGTAATGTCATCATCCTAGCTGGTAGCTGTAGCGTAGCAAGAGAGTGGCCTTAAGTGGAAGGGCCTTACTATTCATCAATTCACGTGAGCAGATATTCAGGAGTATTTTCAGTGCATTTTTAGCAAACTGTGCTGCTATTCAGGTGGCACTGGATAACCATCCTTAATCTGTAATGAGGTCCCTTCATCTATGAAGTTGGCTAGGCTTTTCTGAAAAAAATACAACTCTTGTTGATCAGATGGTTACAATAATGAATTTAGTTTAAAGGTTAAATATTATATACTGTGCATCATATAGTAATGATTGTACAAAGTTGTGGTTTTTAATCAATCTGCCATGGTATTATGATAGACATATGAGCTTTCCTAGGTATTAATAACCCCTATTACCAAACCTAGCTTGAAGATAAGTAGACCATATGTCTTTAGATGTCTACCTAATCTGCACAGTGTCTTGTATGTAATCTTTTGCTGCATATGACCTTTAGAATAGAGGACACGGCTCTGTGAACATCAGTAATGCCAAACAGTGCTTTAATAAGCAGAAAGTAAGTATGATTTCCTTTCATCAGTTACGCTACTCAAAAACATAGGTGCCATATGCCAAACTTTATCCTCTTCCTTATATTACTTTATTTTGATAACACTGAAGGATTTATGTCCTGCAATTCTTAAAGTGTTTTCCTGGGGGAAGGCGGCAGGATCAAGAGAGACCAGATTGGACCCATAAACTCAAATTCTTTTCAGTCATTAAAGAAGAAAATTGCTAGGTATTTGTTACTGATAAGATGGCAGTGGTATTTCTTGTTTCCCATAATTCAAAAATATTCTTATGCAAGTGAATAATGCTTCTTTTTGCTTAGTCAATAACTGGATTATGTGATGCTTACGTCCTCATAAACTGAGCTGAGCTAGCTCTCAGGATTTTGCATGTAAAACTAGATCATAATTTAAGTACAGATTCTCCTATTTTCTGGCCCTGATTTTCAGTATTGTTACCCTACCTTACATTACTGACACTATTCCTCTGAAGGAAGGTGTGTTGAAGCATAGATGGGACAGTCTAGTGCTGAGTCATGGCCTTCATTTGGAAACAGTACTATTTTCAATTTGTTCTGTTTCAAGAAAGCCTTTTGAGCAAAATATGTCAGCACATTATGGAGTTATTTGACCAAAAGAAGGAAATTTTAAGTGTTGTAAATGTTACTGAATTGAAGCTTGCTTTTATGGCTAGAATTCAAAGGAACTAAAACACAGTATTTAATGAAACTACAGATTACTCTTACAGGGAAGGCAAGGCTTATGAAGCAACGTTGAACAAATATAGTAAGCTAGGAACTAAATAATATGATTTCACATACAGTCTGTTGTCTTTTCTTAGTTTCAAGTGGATTTTTTCCATTTCAGAGCAAAATTAGAATACAGAAGAAAAACAGTTATATAGGGAGCTGCTATGAGATTAATGCAAAATTACTTGCAGAAGATGATAAATGTTATTTTGGAAGACTGCTATGGCTAGTGTTCTAACTGAAGGGTTCTCAAACCTGGTAATATTACCTACTGCAAATAATCAGCTGGCAACCTAAAATCGCTCTAGGTTAAGTACAAAGCTCTCTGAAGTCAGTGGAAGTATTCCATGATTTTGGCTTTCAATCTGTTTAAGGCAGTTCAAATCGATATACTTTCGTGTACCTTTTCACTTTAACAACTTTTTGCCATCCTTCAGTTCACAATGTATTTGTAATACATGTACTTTCTGCATTTATATTTCATGGGAAGTTTTAAAGCGATGCTTGTTTTCATTCCAAAATGGAATGTTAACAAAAATTCTAAATGTTGGAAGTTCTCAGAAAGTGCAGAGCAGTTCTGGTTGAATTTCCATGGTGGTGATTCAGCAAAACACTTAGAAACTGACTTGATTTAAAGTGCATTCCTAAATTGGAGCTCAACATAAAATATCAGAAATATAATCCCAAAGCACAGAAACACTTCTGGAAAATGGAATCCTTCTGCTTTTAGTTCCTGGACCAATAAGATTTCATCCTATGTTCTCTGTTGCTCTTAATGGTACTTTTGAAAGGCAAACACCAGCACAGTTTACACAGCTGTCTAAAGTCCAAACCTAATCCCATTCTGTTTTGCTGTACAGCAGATATCTTGGCAGGTTCCTGCTGCTGAGATTTCAGTAAGGAAGACAGTATTTCAAGATTTGGGTTGGTTGCTATGTCCACGCAAGACTGACCATCGTTAATAAATGACTGAAGATAAAAAGATAGCGTAGTACTTATTCCAGCTGCAGTTAGAGTAAAATAGTATCATTGTGAAGCAGAAATGAAAGAATAGGCTCTTACCTGTAACAGTTGTTGTCAAACTTATTGTAACTGGCAAATGCAATTAAAACGCCAAACCCAGCTCCTAAGGAGTAAAATATCTGAGTAGCTGCATCAATCCATACCTGCATAATGACACCAACATTGTCAGTGTCAGTTCAGTCCAAAAGATACATCAGGGAAATGCAAGCATGTACAAGACAACTGGCTTTTGAAAAATGATCAGCATTCATGCTTATGGGAGTGTAAGTGCTTCTCAGCACCCATGAGATGTCACATGGAGCACAGTCGTGGTCTGGAATGGCTTAACCTGAAACGGTAAGGGCCGAAGCAGTGGGCAAGTTCTCAGTGCATGCACACTGCTACCATGGTGGGGTGTACCACTTGGATCTGTACTTCTGAGCTTTTGCTGAGTTCTGAAATGATTACACGATTTTTCTCCTGGGTGACAGAAATACACTTCCATAGTTCTTGTTCCAAGTTAGTTTGGAATGTACAACCAGAAAAGTAAAAATAGTTAATGGGTCAAGAGTTACAAGACATTTTATTTCCCATAAGAGAGCTTTCTTTATGGGACTGTTAGTACACATTACATGATGCTTTCTTGTTTCAGAAGCTGAAGCATGACTGACATGCTGTGAACAGAACCATGCAGGTTATCTGTCACCTTTCCCACTTAGTTGGAGATAGAGTTATTCCTGTGATAGTCGTTAATTTTCAGTTTAGATGCAGCTTGGTCACTTTAAGAATCATCCACTAGGGAAAACATGTTTTTAACGTTGTAAAATTTTCCAAAGTGACCCTGCAGCCCAACATCCACTCAAGATGTGCAGACAGCAGTCAGGAACAATGCCACAGTGCTGGTCTCCTGAATCAGAAGCCTGAAAATAGTCTACCCTGGTTAATGAGAGTTTCACTTATTTGGTTTTTACACGGAGATATTTAAACAAGCATCTTCAATAAGGGTAATGAAGTCAATGGAGTGAATAATACTCAACATTTCTCAAAATGAGATCTTCAGTGTTTGATTAAATCTGCCAAGTGCTCAAGACTACGAAAAGCACTGATTTCACCTCTATCCATGTCTACAAAATCAGATGTATCTATTGAGCTGTGGCTTTCTAATAGATCTAAGCAGCTTATGAGCTCCATCTGCATTGGGATTTTAATGCTAAGCTTTCCCATTTGGCCCAGTGGAAAGAAAGAGAGCACTGTATCCCATCCTAACAGGATATATGAAAGCACTTATGCTAGTGATCTATTTTTTTCTCAACATAGATGATAGATGCTTTCAACTACTGCCTGCTGAAGACTGTGAACCATTTTTTAC
>NW_008824414.1:6102878-6122367 GCF_000699105.1 Pygoscelis adeliae | reverse complement strand
AGTTCATTACTTGAAAGATAATATGAAGAACAATCTATGATATGTTTATTGCAAACCAGTGGATAGGCGGATATGATTTTTCTCCAATTGCAGTTCATACAGGACTTTCAGGTATCATGGATTTCTTTTACTAAATAGCAAAAGAATCCTGTAAAATTAATTCCTTGCTTGTTTCTTTTATATACCCAGTTACATCTTAATGTTCTATCTCCACACAAAGGTTGAGATCAAATAGGGTTGTACTCTCTGAAGAGCATTTATGTGGATAAGAGTGCAGAAGGAGGGATGCAAAGCCTCCTATAGTTTTTCTTGTTTTTTTTAAAACTTCCCATAACTTGTGTTGTTAACGAAGTTCCTGAAATTTTTTAAAATAAATTTTGCTTAAACTGTAACTAGATCTGCATGCTGCCACCATAAGGCACTTGTTTTTAGTGGTTCCCTAGCTCTTTTGTGTCTTGCCAGTGGAGTTGACTCATTATACTTCCCCTTTCTTATGATTTGAGCACTGTTAAGCATCTGCTTAAGTCCTATTAATTCAAATAAGAGGTTAGCACCTGCTGCCTACCAAAGGAGTTATGCATATGCTTGAGTATCTTTTGAGTAAGAGTCTTGGCTCATAGTAGCTGATTAGAAAACAAATTGAGAAGATCAAGGTGAAGGGAAAAAAAAGCAGAAACGAGAAATTCCATTAGAACTAAGATTAAATGCAAACCGTTTCTTTTGTTGTAACAAAGCAGGATGTGAAACAGTGGGGCTTGTTCTTCTGCAGTTTACACTCATGTTCTCTGTTCATTTCAGCTGAATGGCTTCTGGTTGATGCATTGTCTAATATATTTTATGGTAGGATATTGTTTTTATATGCATTAAAAATGAAAAAATAGAAACATTTTACACAGGAGGCGGTCATCAATCTTTCCAGCTTTCTTCATGGTTGTTTATGCCATTATAACTTTTGTGTATGTAGATTTAAAGAATTACTGTGCTGTGTGGAGAGGAAACATTGTGTGCACCCCCAGATGTTATTTGAACTTCAGGAAACTTGTTAAGGTGTATGAAAGAGCAAGTGTCTTCTCATGTCTGATTTAACTCTATATTTAACGCTGATTCCTTTAGCAGAACAGAAGTGTAGCTGCTGTTTTACACAGATGTTTAATGTATCCATTTGTGCAGCGGAGATGAGTACTATGGCTTTGTAACTTCTGGATTTTTCAGCAAGGAACATAGCTAGGCATCAGTCTAGTTAAGAGGTTCTCAGGTGAATATCTTTCTCTCTTTTTTACAGAGACACCCTTTGTGGATTCAACATCCCTGAAAATTGAGGTGTCTCAGGGCTTGTTCAGTGCTGTGCAGTATGTGGCCCTATAAAATGAGGCAGACCTTGATGCTGATCAGGATGCTCTAAGGTCTTTTAGAAGAGCATTGGCAGAGCCTTCTGTAGGTCATTACTGTTTGTGACTTACGATGATTCTTTGTTAGATTCTTCATTTGGGAGGAAAAAAAAACCTGAAAAGATTCAGGGACACATTGACATAGAACTGAAGCAGGAGTCTATTCTTCAGAGCCTGAGGACAAAGATTAAACACACAAGCCTATTGCAGCAGCAGGTATCCCAGTCTCTGAGCAGGAGAAAGGCTGACGTGACAAAGCAGTTCGTGAAACTTCTCCTTATAAATGAACTTTAGCCTTTTATTATTCCAGAGCAACTTTTTTTTTTTTTGTCTGAAAAATTTAGTCTTTGAAACAAATAACTTTAGGGTCATTCAAATAGCAGCTGCAGAAGTATTAAGCCAAGAAAGAGCGGTGCACAGAATATCCTTCCAAAAGCAGAAGGCAGCTATGATTATGGAGGCCTAGATTTTGAACTGATGCAAGCTGGCACAGCTCCATAGATGAATTTGTGATTTTTTTTTTTTCCAAACAGCACTTAAAATATATAAGAAAAATTTAAGCTCCTCCTTTGTTCATCCTTGCATCTTTTTATTTATGTGTATGCATAAACGTGAACTACTGAGGTGGCTACCGCCTTGGTGACAAAGGTGGATGAAAGTCCCGTATTTGAAGTTCGGTTTGACTATTCCAAAATGGAGTGAAATGGGGTCTGGGTTCTGGTGATAACTTATGTTGTTGAAGAAATGCCAGTTTCCAAATTCAGTATTACAAAACCAAGGAAGGATTGTTTTGCTAAGAGTATATAAAATAGGTCAGTATTCTAACACTCAAGGTCTTTGTCCGCCTTTTTAATTATTCAGGAAAAATCAAGATAGGATGCATATGAAATGTACAGTGCAACTATGTACAGACTATAGACATCTCTGAAAGCTGCAAATTTTCAAGGTGGTTCATTTGCTTCTAGTAGAACTACGTCCTCACTTTTCAGTTTTGTAACCATTTGAATGGCCTCATGACCCATCCACAGAAATACCACTGTCTTATAAATGATTTATGACATTTTTAGAATAGCACAGTGGTAAGATCCATCTGTAGTCACCAGATCATTGTTCTTCGTAGGTCTGAAATGCTGGTGATTTAATGAGTTAGTGACTATACTTGTAGATCTTGCTTTACAATGGATGAAATAATTCTTAGTTCCAGGGTACTCCACGAAGTGAGTTAGTTTGGATATATTTAGTGAGAATGTCTTGCAATGTTGTTAAATGATACAAGGAAATGTACATTACTTTCAATAGTAAGGTAAGAACACCATACTGTTGAAAATCTCATTTATATGAAGGACCATGATTAGATGAGTTAGTCCTGACTTAGTATGTTTAGCAAGGTTTTCGTAGGCCAGGATTTTTGTTTACCAGGTTAATGTTTAACCTAGTGATTCAAAAAGCAAAATTTTCTTCTTGAGGGAATCCTTAGCCTTTTGAGAACTAAATTTTTGCATGACTCAATTTTCATGTATAAAGGATACTGTAGTTTTCGGGGTGCACAGTCAAGGCATGGACTTTAAGGGACTGCCACACCTGAAACTGCTCTTGTACAGGGTTTTTTTTGTGATCAGAACAGTTTGGGTTCAGGCTGAGATAGTCCTGTTACAGACAGTGTTGGAAAGTTTAGACTATCAGGGACAGTGGACTAGTGCTTATGCAAAAGCAGAAGTGTGGCTATATAATTTCAGAAATTAGCTCTAATATTTTCCGTTTTAATAACAGGGGCAACAGGTTTAATAATAACAAGGGAATGAGAGCAGAAGAGTACACTTACTGTGGCTTCTTTTAATCTTCTGAAATCTATGTGCAGGTATGCATTTATTCCATTGTATGCACCAGGCAGGGTTATTCCATGTATTAACAAGACAAATAATACAACATAAGGCAAAGTGGCTGTTATCCAAACAACCTGCAGACAACAGAGATCCCAAAGGTTAATCAGCTATTACAGAAGATTGAAGAATGTGTGAAAAATACAGCTGGCACTTTCTCGGTTTTATCCATGCAGTTCGATGGAGGCACTCTTTAGAGGACGTCTTGGGAAAATGCTGTTATGTATCATGACTCTTTACGTATGTATGTTTACAGATACCAGTAGGAGACAGTTTTGACAAACAGAAGACTTGGAGTGCTTATACATTACCAGTGTGTGTTAGACTGCTGATTAGCTGTTCAGCTATATATTCATTTACTAAACAAGTGCAGTCATTGTCTGATGTTAGGTGATACTTTCATGAAAATGTACAAAAAGCTCTCAGGTGTATCCAACACTAGAATTTCTGTTGAGGTGTTTTCTAAGGGATGTCAAAGAGTAATTTCAAATTACTTTCATCAGATATTTCTCTTGTCATGGCATTTTATATAATAAAACAAAAGCATCTTAAACCATCAAAACATTAGTACATTTGGCTAAGAATAGGAGGCAAATTTAAGATGTTTAAGTCTTCCAGGATACTTTCTGGATGAGACCACTAATGTTGAATTGAAAAAAATATGCTAATAAAATTTCCAGTTGAAACATCACACAAGCAAAACTTGTAAATAAAATAAAGGCTGAATCTGGATTGTGTATTTCCACTGTACATATTTGAAGGCCTCTCGCATGGTTTGGTCCCCAAGGATCCCTCAGAAGCAGTGATTTAGTCTCTTGCTTTCTAAAATTAGGACACTTCTTAAAGGAGACAAAGAATGTAGTTGAGACAGAAGGACAATATTAGCTCTACCTTTCCTGAAGTCTTCACGCCTTTCCACAGACTAAAGAAAAGAATGATTACCACCACCAAGAGGCAGAGGGAAAGTTGCCAGCGAGGCAAGCCAAGGTCATGGATTCCACGGCTTTCATGCAGGTGCAGAACTCCTCGCCTACATACCAGATACACAGAAACAAAGTGAAGTCACTGGGGGAGAAAGGTTTTTACATATCTTATCCTGTGGGGATCAGAAATGGATGCTGCACTGCAGTAGTAGCTGCCCTACTGACATTGCTACCTGTTAGTGAAATCCTGTTTTGTGAAGCCATGTATTGAGCTTCTTCCCGTAATGTCTTTATGTTCTCACTGGCCCATCAGTGTCTGTTTAACACCCTAGTGCCATAATGATAGCGCTCTCTTCACTGGAATTGTTTGGGGATTTTGGAAGTGTCATTCATTGATTCTTGCTTGAATACTGAACAGATGCCCAGAGAATCTCCATCCTTGGAGATTTTAAAACTTGGCCAGTAAAGGCCTTGAGCAGGCTGATTTACTTTTGAAGTTAGCCTTGCTTTGGGTAAGGAGTTGTATTAGATGACCTTCAGAGATCTCTTTCAACCTAAATTATTTTGTGATTCTAGATAAGCAAACAGCTGGCTTCCTGCAACTTGGGCAGTTCCAAAGTTACCTTCAATTTCTTTTTGAATAGACTATTGTGAGGCTGCAAAAAAGTGGTTGGATAGGAAAAGCAACAGTTGGTAAATTTAAATTGGATATAGTGCTCTGTGTTGTTCACTGAGATAGTGGAGTGATAGCAGAGGAAAATCTGTTGCTTACCAGGGTAGGCTAATTCTTTTGAGATCTACACAATGAAATGGATTAAGTGTAGAAAAGAGTGTTTGTCCCCATGACTGGTGATATCTACAATTAGTGTTGTCAAAACACATTGTGTGCAACAGGCACAGGGTTATGGGAGAGATTTTATAGTGGATCTCCCTTGCTTTAACTCAGTTCTGTGCTATTGAAGTGTCTTGCTTCTTTTCCAAATCTAAAAAATGCAGAAATATTTTGCTTTACTGAAAGCTGTGTTTGCAAAGAGGAATGGCATTGTGGCTGGAGCCCTGTACTAGAGGAGAACTGCAGAGCTAACTCCTGGTTCTGATATGGATCTACAGGATGCTGGCTCAGGGATACAATGTCTTAGTGTTTTAGTGCCCATCCAGATAAAATGGTCATGACCTTCCTTGTCTCCTTTTATTTGCTATGCACTTTTTGGGTAAAATAGAAAGTTGATCTCTGTTGGCTTTTCTTAGCACCATGATGGTACAAATAAATCAAATCAAAGAAGCCCTTTTCATTGGAGAAACTTGACATGTTTTATGAAGATAACTACATTTTAGAGAAACTGAAGTACTGAGTGATTTGCCCTGCATGACTGCAGACATGTAGAGACTAAATCCTCAGGAGTATAATTCCAGCCTTATTGGCTGTCTGTGTACAATCTCTTACTAGATAGATGGTGCTTCAGAGTTAACTTAAGCACAAGTCTTACCAAGTCAGAGATGAGTGAGATGGTTGAGTAAGTTCCAAGACAGGGCAAACCTGTGTCAACTTAAATGGGGAAACCTGAAAAATGTCTCTGTACTACTTAAACTGTAGAAACATGCTGGGAAAATTAAGGCCCATTAGAACGATCTAGTAATATGAAAGAGTTGCATACAATTCCTTTTCTATTCCTAAAGCATTGAGATATGATCAAATAAGAATTGTAATAGTTCTGCTTCTGTAGTTTCTCCTGTTTGATAAGAAATGCTGTATTTTTGGACTGTTTCTGATTTATCCCAGGTTGGATAAAAGGTACTTGTAGAAAGCATCCTCGTAAATTAAGCAGCTGATCTGTTTCTGTTGCATTGTAAGGCTAATAACAAATGAGGCATTAAAAAGGTAGTGACCATATGTCTGTGGCACATATTCGAGAATGTTCCTATTTAGAAAGTATAAGGTGAGTTTAACTCTTATTATACAACAATATAGCTATATAACAATATAGCTGTTACCCGTGGAAACAGTAAAACATAGAGGCAGACTTCTTTATCTCATCTAAAAACCTATTATCTTTAATTAAATGTAAATAAATAGGCAGGTCTCGTTCAGCTTTTGCTTAGAGTGTGAGTGAAAGCTACTTGTATTTCTGCTAATAAAATATCATTTGCCAGAGGATCCACAGGTGTAAGTGAATCCTGGGCAGGGATGCCTGATTCCATTCTAAACTTAGCAGCTTGGGCAGTGATAAGTGTAGCCGGGAAAAGCTTCACAGGCTTCTGATCATAACATTTGTCCAGGGTCTTGGGAGGGTTTTGGCAATCTGTCCTATCACAGTTACACTGCTATCACTATCAGAGCTGGATGTTGTAAAGAAAGTCCTTTGGATTATGATGTGTAGATGCCTACTCAGAAAAACTGAATCTGAACTTGCATTCTTTGTGCCCATTTAACTTTTTATTCTTCTTGCCCAAATATTTTTCTGGATTTGTAAAGAAACCTGCTTCCTTGTGTGTTTGCTTTCCAAGAAGCAGCTAGCAATGTGTCTTACTGTTTGGAACATTTGCCAGAACTGCCATTTCAAATGTGGTATTCCCATGATTTTTGGGAGAATCTCCGTTCCAAGAGTTCTGCTCCCTTAATTGGGGTAAGGGATCATAAAATAGGAAGAGAAAAATACTTTTGTAATCAGTCAAAACAGCTGTGTAACTGGGCAGCTAAGCAAGGAAATCTTCATAGAGAGCTGCTGTTTCTGAGCTGTAATTCTGGAGGGTTTTGTTTCCTTTTCCTTTTTTCTTTTTTGTTTTTCTTTGTGACCTCTGAAGATAAGTCATAGAAGCTTTCCGAAAGATGCCCTTTTTGAGGGTTGCTGGGAAGTAGTTTGTGAATGTTTACGTATTAGAAGCTACATTTCTGTTCCAGCAGCACCATAAAGTATAAAAGAACTAGTGCTAGGCTGCGATTTAGGTTAAGTTGTGCTGACATCTGAAGAGATGGAGGAGAGAAGCAGCAGCCAAAGTATTAGATAGACTAAACTTTCTTGGTTTGAAGGATATAGCTCTATAATATTCTTTGAGAAACAGTCATTTTTTTTGGAGAAGGGCAAATTTGAAAAGAACTTTGCATTCATCATGTTCATCCAAGTTAGCATACATCAGTCATGCTATAGAAAATCCAGTTAGCTCAATTATGCCACAATTATTCTTGTTTCGCATCAAGGAGTACTTATTTCAGGAGCAGCTGAGGCTGTTTTTAGCCTGTCTCTGTTAAGACAGGTTGAGTGATAAATCCCTGACTGGCTCCTTTACGTTATACTTGGTCACTTTCCTTATACTGGCCACGAAGAGGAAAATGAGAAGTAAGAGATACTGCAAGATTCCCCGTTCAGGAAGCTCTGAGGTCAAAACACCTGAATTTTCAGCCTTTTGATATTACAGCAGAATAATGCAACGTGGCCAACGTCCATTCCTGAATTGAGGGTTGTCTTCACTAGCTGCAGGATTGTCCCATTTCCCAATGCTATAAAGACATATACAACTCATTTAAAAAAAAAAAAAAAAAAAGGCATAAACTGATCTCTCTTAAATCCCTAAGCCAGGGAACCAGAGGAAATATAGCACCAACTAGTATCAGCCTCTGTTGTCTGTCAACTTCTTTAAATTATGTCCAAAGCTACTGGGAGCGTCTTAACTGAAAGCTTCTGAAAGTGATTCTTGTTTCATAAGTATAGAGATATCTGTCCAATTCTGCTAACAAAATAACTCTAATAATTCACAACTCTGTGTCAAAGGAAAAATCAGAGGCAGTAAGACAACTGGAATTAGTATTTTGCCTGCAGACTGTTGTTATTGAGAAAAGAAAAAGTAGATGAGAAATGCGTGCAAAAAGGAGAAGAAAATGTTATGGGGGAAAGATTGAGAATAAACATTAACAGATGGAGCTGACAAAGTAGAACAGGGACCTACTATATTATGCTGAGCAAAATACAAGAAGAGCTAATAAATTGTTTAAGCTTTCTGATATTCTAGTCAGAGCTCTAGCAATATTTAGTTAGTATGGCACCAAGAATCAAAGAACATGCACTAGAGATAAGAAATGAACTTTTTTTTTTATCAGGGATTTGTGCAAAGGAGCCTGATTTATGCTAAGACTGCTTTCCATGTAAGGGAGCGTAGATTACATTTGTAATGACTTTGAGACTGTACATCACTGTAAATACAGGTCCCAGGAGTCTTTCTGCCTATCTGCAAGAGGAGATGTGAAGGGATTCCAGATTGAAGCTGCATTCAGAGATTCTGGTTTCTCTCTGGGAGATTTCTTCTGGTCCTCTCCTTCCTTGTGCTCTCTGCTGGGAAGATTCCCCTAATCACCCAATAATTCTGGCACCAATTCTTGCCTTACTTCCGCACTGCATTCAGCTAAAGGGAAATAGTTCACCTCTGTTGAAATCAGCAAACAGCAATTTGTTGGCTGGTACCACTGTCTTCTGTTTTGTCTTTGTGCAGCACTTGGATCCTCTTTAATTTGGTGTCAGAACGCAAAGAGCCAACAGGAAGCCCAGCTGTTTGGTATTCACACATAAACCCTACTAAAGACAAATCATTGAGGAGGCAGGAGGGCAGCTGCTCAGTGGGACTCAGTAAATGAAGGATCCAGTCATCATTCTAATAATAGGTAATGCTGGAACCAAGAAATTCTTCTGTCTCTTAGCGTTCTCATCTATAAAATAAGGATTATTATAAACCTTTGCTTTGCCTCCACTCTGAGCAATTCAGAACATACTCTTTATGGAAGTGGTGAGTATTTGAGTATAAACAGGGAACCAAACCAAAGGAAAAAGAAATGCCAAGGGTTGTGACCTGAAAAATACCGTGTATCTTGTTCACTCCAAAACATTTAATCCATAGCCAGAAAACAGGAGGTAAGTGTTTTAGGTGTAGAATTCTCCTAGATGTTTTTGTCAGACTGGTTCTTTCTAAGGACTTTCTATGGATGCTTTTGTATTATTCATCCCTATGGAGATTTACACGATTGTATTTTGGAAATTTAGAAGCTTTTGTACAAGCAGATCAAGTTAAAGGCCTTGGAGTAGGCCTCATTTTTCAATCCCAAATCAATTATAATTTTAGGTTTCAATCCAGATATGATTACACAGCTTCATAGGCTCATTTTTTCTCTTTTTATTAAAGGCAAAAGTTATTTGCCTCAATCTGATGCGATCAACAGAAGGGTGTCATTCATCTAAACAATTTTTAGATGTGTTGTATCAGATTTGTTGAGATTGCAAAAATGTCATCAACTTGTCAGCACGTTAGTATGTTAACTAACAAATACATTTGTTAGTTAACATATTAAGTACTTCTTAGAACTTCCAAGTACTTCTAAAAGTTAGTAGTCACTTTTATGGGATCAAGCCCAAATGGCTTGCATAGAGTAAGTATCAGCAAATTGGCTAAGATATAAATAGATACAGCCCTGGTCTCTTGAGCTCTGTTCCCTATTCTGGTACTTAGACTAGTTTTTTATGATTTAAAACTTAATGCAAATTGTAGATTGAAGATGCTAAAAGGACTGTCAGTGTATACAGTGTGCAATCCATAGAAATTAAATTAAATACTCAATTTAGAAGGCAATTTGAAGCATGATAATTGTACTTAATTAGAAGGCTCTCCTACATGCATCTCTTGTGTTATATATTTGGGCAACCATAGTTCGGTTGTCATTGCTGCCAGTTTCCTTCAGAGTATAAAATACAGTTGCAGCTTTTATCCATGGAAGGTTAGGTTATCTGCTTTAAGCAGCTGTGGATGGACTTCTTTTTACACAGGTTGCCAGGCTCCAGGTATTTTTACTTCAGGTACAGGACTGCTTAAATTCAGCTGAACTGTTTCCACAGCAGTTTGTGTCTACAAGGTGTATATCCACAGCTGTGTGGCGCAGAGCTTGTGGTACAAACCCTGCAGACCTGAGCTGGCTCCATGCAGATTGAACACCAGTGTCTCCTCACTGTAATTCTGGGGCTGGGGGTGCAGTGCAGAGAGAGCAGGGTGGCTCCACAAGAAGTCAGCAAAGTGCAACAGGGTTAGCCTGGCTCAGATCCAGCTCTGCCATACCTACAGCTGCTGTGAGCTGCTTGGGTGCCTCTGGGTGCTTTGTAAGGAGCTCTGTCTATGGCATCACTGCAATGCAGAAGGATAGCCTGGCTCCAGGGGAGTGCTCTTCTACAGCCAAGAACATAGGAGAGTGTTGCCAAGCCATCTGACGTGCAGTGCTACATGTGCACTACATACCTCCCCCACCCTGGAGCGCTGGGCACACTTCAGAGGCATGCCAGGGGCTCTGCAGCAGCCAGCTTGGGTTCAGCTGGACATAGTCACTGCAGCTCTGTTGGATACTGCATTGTCTTTTGCTAACACCTTTGTTGTCTGGGATTTTCTTTTCTCAAGATGTTTCAGCTCCCTCTTGTGTTGGAGAATGGAGCTATGTAATGGACTTAAAGCTACGTTTTGGGAATCACTTACAGAACGATAATTCACCAGTGGCACCCTGGTTGGCATATTTACTATTGGTACTGAATGAAATGGTATTTCTTTTTGAATCACGATAATCCTGAAATTATATGTGGCCACTAGGACTAAAACTCTTCATTCACTGAGAATGTTTATCTTCACTCACTTAAGTCTTTACCCAGCTTAATTCTCCCATTAACTTAATAATTCTGACCTCCCTTGCTATTTGTGCTGCACTTCGGCACATTCAAGTCTGCAAAGCACTCTGAAAAAAGAGATTTTCAAAATCTGCTTTTAAACCATTACATTGAGATTTGCAGATAGAATGGAAACACTTGAATTTCATCCCTCCGTAGATCTAATGAATACTAAACTCCTGAAAAAAAGTTTATTGTTTGAGGATACATGGCAAAGCAGTTAGAGCACACGTGCTCCCAACTGCCCCAGCCCTTAGTCAGCAAGTTAAATGGTGCTTCTGTCAGCATTCTCAATGGGCTATGCACTGCCCTAGACAGGAGGGTTGTGAAAGAAGAGCCCCAGCCTCTCCAAAGAAGCTGTTGAGCTTTCATGAAGCTTTACTGATTTCAGAAGAGCTGCATGGAAAGGCACAAAGTTGCCAGAAGAAAGTCAACCATAGGAATAGGCCCATGCGCCACAAACTGAGGACTGCAGACACATTTAAACAAATGAATGCTCACTTTATGGTTTGACATTTGTTGTAATGCTGGGTCCTTTACACAGTGAGGTTAAGTTTGTAACCTTTTCATGGATTAATGCTTAGATGTGAGTTTTGGATGAGCAAACACTTCCCCTATAGGAAGCAACACATAAAACACTAGTGGTGATACCATGTCAGTACTGTCATAGAGAACATTTGATAAGAAACAGGTGAATACAAATAAATGGGTGTTTAGTTGTGTGCGCCACCTTGAGCAGATGGAGATGTTCCACAGAGAAAGGCTCTGCTTCTGCTTGCCAGGATTTCAAATGCAAGGTAATATAGGGGAGGTACTGCAGCTCTGACCTCAGCTGCTGTAATTATTGCTCGGAGCCTGGTACCACTACCAAACTACACAGGATTCTGTATGTGAAGATAAGCAGTTAGAATTCCTCCTACAAGTTAACACAAAGCGAGCCAATTGTGTGCAGCATAATGTGCAGCTTATGACGTTTGCAGTATCTCATACACCCCCCCATGCAAATTTAAATTGGCAAAGTGGTCATTCTTCCAGTCTTCTGGACTTATTACACAAGGGCGTGTTGTGGTTTAGGAATCACTTCCATAAAGCTGTCCAAGGCCTAAGAACATGTGTACACACTTACATGGATTGACTTCCACTGTACTCACATTTAATTTCTTTTCTCTTTGTGTAAGTAAATGGTCAACAAATGTGAAGATGTGAACATATGTGAAAAATAAATTTCAAAGCTGCGCATGTAAATATCTGTGGAATAGCTGTTTTTATTTTATGCACATAAATACTTGTACCAGAAATTTCTGTGCACTGAGTTAAAAAGAGAAAGATTGAGTTACTTAGTTGAGTCCAAAAAAGTCAACACAGTCAAAAAGTAAATATACAATGTGTAGGGATGTAAAAATGTTAGTCTCAGACTATGGATGTGTAAACAATGTACCCAAACACTTCCTAAATATGCCTGTGCAGTTAATATAGAATTGATTTCTAAAGCAGCTTGCTTACTGCTATTTCAGCAATGTGGCCATAAATTTCCCACGTAAAGTATTTAATAATGTACCTGATTCTAAGCCCACTGAAATGAGAGGAGGAGTTCTGTTATATTCAGAGGATTTTCTAGGGGTGAAGGTACAGAACATGGCTAGAATTATTGTTGGTCTTTGATTGCGTGATCTCTGTGAAGGTAAACAGATGACTGCTACTCAACTGCAAACCTGTCAGAAACATCTGACAACTCTCCTTTCAATTAAGATGCAGAAGATGAGTAAGTCTAGATGTCTAGAGAGGTTCTTAATTTCTCATTGCTTGCAAACTCTCAAATTAGTTTATAAGGTATGGGTGTTGCGTGAAGAAACCTCTTAAAGAAGCTTCAGATGTATTCAGTGGAGGTTTGTTGTCCAGGAAAGTGGTATATTACTGACAACTGCTGATCATGTTTTAGCATGAGCTTAGAGTCTTTTCTTACCTGAGGTGATTAGCAGAATATAGGGCTATCCACTCTCATTAGTTCTTGTTTGATTCAGTTTTTATAAGCATTTATAAGCAGAATTGCTTATGCTTACTTTTGAAATGGTGCTTTCTCTCTTTTGGGAGAGGTTGCTTCACAGTTGTTTTATGGGGATAGGTTCCTGCATCTTTGGAGCACATAGTGTTGATCACCCCATTTGACGTGCTACTGAACTATGCAGACCCTTTGGTCTGTGGTGGTATTTCCTGTGAAGACTTAGAGGTCTTTTCCAACCTTAATGATTCTGTGATTCTATTCTATGATTCTATGACTTGTACCCCAAAGCACAAACCTATTGGTCTATAAAAGTTCCCTTTGCTGTATAGGGTGAGGGTTTTCTCAGGATATTCTTGATTCACCTTGTAAATTTGTGTTCATAAATATGATAGATGTAGACTGCTGTGACTGAACATTGCCTTTTTTCCTTGTTCTTAGGTAGCTTTTTGCAGTTACTTACATCTGGGCAGACTTTGTGAATCCTGTGATTTTCCTTTACCGAGTCTGGCATGAAATGTGTTTTATTTCTTACGCAGAAAGAATGGATTACAGTCCTGAGAAAGAGTACTATGAGAGGAAAATAGCCGTAGCTCAATACATTTGTTGACAATTTCACTATTTTGTTTAAAAAATTGCCAGGATTTGTTCCTACAACAGATGATGATTTTTTACAAGCACAGTAACTTGTGAGAAGAATAGTGCTTTTGTTCCTCCAAACTGGTATTTTTTAATTGTCAGCATAAATGAAAGCAAGATGGTAACAAACTTTTTCCAGACACAAGAATGGAGAGAACAAATATAAAGTACATCTGTATTCAGATAAAGTATTTAAATAGGAGTGATATGGAGTAGATAGGGGAACTTTTTTGCAGTGAAGCACTTGTGTTCTTCCAAAAAAATGTTTATAATGACTTATTTTAACATGTTGAAAGGATAGAAGGTCTTTTGCATTTTGTGTGTTTAATTTCAAACCAATGAAAAGGGAAGTAATTAAAGTAATGTGCGTCTCCAAAGAAATGTGGAATTGACATTTTATTCCTAACTGGATTTCTCTTATGACTGACTATTACTAGCAGAAGGGCACCAGTTGTTATCAGATTTTGGAGTGCTTGCTTTGCTAAGTTTGCAGTGTACAAATAGTTTATAATTGATTTTAACCATCTCTAATGAGGTATTGTAGAGATCCCATTCCATCCTATATTCCCGTTGTAAGCAACTGTCGTGTTGACGTCAGTGGCACCTTGGCCTGAATTAAGCCTGAATGACTGAAAACCAGACTTAGTAAAATGAAATGCTCTAGAAAGCCTAAGCGTAGAACCACTTCAACCTGAATTATTGCCCAACTCTTAAGGCTTGAAAACAAAAGCCAAATATGTTTGTCAAAGTCCGCCTGTCACTGCCTTGGCTTGGAAATTGCAATTTGAAGTGATTTCTTCCAAGTCTGAGGCTTAGAGGTTTCTCTCTGCTTTCCCTCCCCACTAGACACTGAACAGCTGAAAGATTTGGCATAGATTCTTAGCAAGTTTTCCCTTCTCTCACTCAGTGTAAGTGGTGAGAATCAGCATGTTTCTGTTGAACTTTGAGGTGCCTTTCTTGAAGTATTAGGTGAACTGCCACATCACAGTACTCCCACCTCTTCCTACAGTTTATTCCTGTGCTGGTGGCGATAGAGAGTCAGCTCTGGCAGCTGCATGGTTTTAGGAAATAACCTACTCTAAATTCATGGTCAGGAATCGTGTCCCAAAGAGAAGAGGTGTCTGTTTCTCTTAAGGGTAACCAACTAGCTTTCTGCTTGTGGCCTATTTTGGAAGTACCTCTTTTCAGTCATTCTTCAACTGGAAAACAGATGTTTGGTGTTTCTGGTCTCCCTGCTTCCAGTTCAGCTTGCCCGCCAGAAGGCAAAAGTTTGCATATGTTCTTGATGTAAATATACAACCTAGAGAACCAAGTCCAAGCTGTACCGCTTCCCATGTAGTCTTGAGGCTGAAGACTTAAGTGCTTGGGCATTTAGCATCCTTAACAAGTTTTCCATAAGCTGCAGTGCATCCCAGTAACACAGAGCAGAAAGTTCTTGTTATGCTGGTTACAGTGGTTGAAAACATGGCCCCAGATGCTCCAAACTGGGTGGTCTCCCTTATGCCTTGGTACTACTGAGGAGAATAATGGAACTTATTTTAACCTGCACTGACAAAATCACTCCCTTTCTATGATATTTTTACAGTGGGCACCAGCACTATTGCTGTTTTCAATCCCTCTCTTAATAATACTAATTATCATACCTTGTGTTAGTGCAGAGGCTGGGCTTCCATAGGTATCGCACTGAAGTTTGAGTGGCATAGTTCGATTTCCCTGTGGTATAAAAGTAGCTGCTCTATTTCCTTGTTTCTCTATATAACTGATCAAAACTCAAAATCTGAAATCTGCCATATTAAATCTATTGCCCCAAAAGTAATTGTTTCTGTTATTGCTAATATCTGGCAACACTGGATAGCAGTACAAACCTTAAGAAAGTAAACATGATCATGGAGTTTGGAAACAGTGTCTTCATGATGCTGTTACTTAAAAACTCTTACTCATCCAGAGTATTATTGAAGAAGGATCAATTAGCTATCGAGTCGATAATTTAGGATTTCTGGCTGTAAGGAATAGACTGACCTGACACAAACTAATCTGTCAGGAACTGTAGTTCTCTAGCAAAGATTTGTTGGTTAAAAGTGACTAATGGCTATCTACCAGGAAGAATCAGGTGTGATTCCTACACAAACACTTGGGTCAAGTTCAGCAGTCATTCAAGCAGTAGTGCAATATGGTGTAAGGACACCCAGTATTCTTAAAGGAATATTCAGCCTTTACTTGAAGGGGTTTTCAGAGGGAATGTATCCAGTCAAGACCCTTACTTGAACTACTACTTAACGGTATACTGCATCCAAAAAAGGTGCATCATTTTGTAAACTCATACTGATGCAAATTTAACATTACATCATCACTTCTATTTCCTGACCCTGTTGCAGATAATATGATTATAATCTTCTACAATCAGAAGATTCATCTCTCCCTGTTGTAAAAAGAACGTGGGAATGAGTTAGGTTATTTGATAGAAGAAACTGCTTTCTGAATTGGGCTGTCTTTATTAGGTTGGATCTGAATACACTAAAACTTTGCACAAGTTTGGGTCCACACCTGAGCTTTACAGCTGGACTTGATGAGCTAATCCAAATATTGAATAAGTGAGCATAATGCCCCTTGTGATTCCCTGTTTTTAAAGCTGCGGAAGCAGATGTTATACGTTGTGTTACTTGAGTGGTTATTCTTCTCATTTTTGCAATATAATCTAGTTGCTAATAAGTACAGGGCCTAGGGACTTAATTACTGCCCTAAAATTCAGGGAGCAAAGCATAATGAAATGTCAAATTCCCTTTTTATTCTTACGTTCTGAAAACTGCACCTTGAATCTATTTCATGGTGAGGAAAGAACCCTAATATTTCAAGTTTCAGTGTACAGACAGAATCACAAATTGAGCTGTTCCCCAAATCAGTGGAACTAAATCAAAACATTGTGAATAGCTTCTACCACTACCTCACCCACTACAAATTCAAAATCATACCCCAAGCATGATATGGTAACACAAAATGTGTAGAACCACTTCAAATCATAAAGGAGCAAAGCAAGAATATAGGGATTGTATTTTGCTTTACAAAGACTTAAGCACAAGAAAATTATAAAGAAAACCTTTTTTAAAGTGCTGTTCACATGGAAGTTCTGTAGTAATGCAGTTCTTCGTTTGAGGATGCTGAATGTATAATTTCTTATCGTTCACTTCCAAGTCAGGTTCTCTGACTGACTACATGCGTATATAGCCTTTTGCTATAAATGATCTCTCTTTACATTTGAGTTATGAACACATCACATATTGTCTTTGTAAGGGCAGTAGATTTCCTAGCTGTCATTATTTGCCATTGTAGTAAGTTCCTTTGAACTCACCCCCCCTTATTGTTTTCAAAGCACTGAGTTTAGTTTACCCAAACCTCTGCCAACAGTTTATCACTACTGATCTTTCACTGTGCTGTCTTCAGAGGACAAATAGCAGCCACAAATGTTTCAGAGCTATAAACACAGATGTCAAGATCCCTACTGTAACCAGGCACGGTGTAACACACGCTAGGTTATTTATGGTAACAGTGGTGTCCCTTTGTTTCTACAGGGTAGGACTCGCTGCTCAGCAGGTGTGTGCCCTGATACCCTTCTATTCCCAACACAGAAATATTAATTGATTATTCAGATTAATTCAACAGCTGATTCAATTAGCCTGATGCCACCCTTCTTTCTTTATCCTAATCAAATCCCATTTTCCCCTGGAGGTCCATAATGCAATTATTTATACAAAGATTGATATCTTTTATAGTTCAGTTGTTAATTTATATACCTTTTTGGTTTTGATTCCAAGTGTTTGATTGGAGTGTGCCTATTTTGGCCCATATTGCAGAATGCTTTTCTGCTTAGGAATTAGAAAAAGCCCGTCTTTCTACAACTGTGGTGCTCTCCTCCATGCTCAGTGTTTCATCTCACTTCATTGAACTATTGAAGCAGCTGAGCAAACAGAGGTCTGCTCTGAGATACTTTGCAAGTGGAGAAACAGGCCAAGTCTGTTGAACAAATGATTATTTTAAAGCTTTGAAGTCAGCTCAGTTTGACATGCAGTTGTCTTTGTCAGAATATTGCTGTGTTTCCTTGCCCTGGCAAAGTTGGTGCAAATAAAAGTGGAACATCAGGGGAGATTTGTCTGGTCCAATTCCATATTGCTCAGTGGCAAGTATTGCATTTGTACTGGAAAAACTAAAGCTTGCAGAGGCAAGAGTCTTAATCACACAGGAATACAGATCAACATTGCAACTGCATTTTAACCTTAGTCTTATGCTTATTTTAGGGGCTGGATGCTAAGCTATTTTACCTTCGGAGGAAACGCTCTTAGACATAGAATTTCTAATAAATAGCAAAGTCAAGTCCACACTTACTCATAAAATTCAGCTGCAGGAGTGAGCTTGTACTTCGAGTATTTGGTACCATTGCCAAGCACTGATGCATTGAAGAGTTTGGGATCTGTACAGTTTGGGCTGTTCCAACTGTTGTCGCAGTTTGTCCAGGGGAGCTCAAATGTGAATGATGAAAATAGATAATACAGAGACCAAGCTATGATAACGTTGTAGTAGAAACCCACGTAAAGAGCTATGAGTATCACTGCATAGCCTACACCTAAAGACAAAGGAAAACTAGATTATACATTGCATTTTACATGCAACAGTCTATGCAAACACTGTAGTTAAACTCAGCTATACATGGTTGCAAATTCATTTTACATCTTCAGACCAATAAAAGGAATTTTTGACATTTACATACACACATGTGGACACAGTGTCACTGACCTTAAAACAAAAAATTACATTAATGATTTTGGAAAATGACTGGCTTTTAGCAAATCCAGTTGTTTGCCAGAAAATGAAATTAAGCAATGCAATGTCAAAATTTGCTGTTGTACAACTCTGTTGCTGATTTGCTTCCAATGCAGAAGATTGCAAGCCCATGTTAGGAGTGAAACTCACTTCATCTTCATAATGTCAGAGTCCTTGGCAACTTTTCCTGGAAAAGTAAAGCTCAAGACTTAAGTGAAGTTTCCCTGTGCCTCACGTTCCCACCCTGAGCTAGTTTGGAACAGACACTGATCCCTCTCCTGTTTCTTTCCCATTGTTACTCTCCAGATTGGCTTCTGTCCGCCTGTAACTAGGTCCAAAACATGCATGAAACAGTCTGTGCTGTTCCACTGAGGGGCTCAAGTGGTTCTTGGGCATGCCAGTAAATCTTGGTGTATATCAAGCTTGGGGCTAAACTGTGTGTGGACCTTCAAACCATTTCATTATCTCCCCAGGATTACAGAATCCCCACTATAAGCATTCCCTTTTGACTTTGAACATTTGTTTTGTATTTTTGCATACTGTGAAGTGTGCTTGGAGGGTGCCTTTAGCAAGAGAGCCCCAGAGAGTGCATGTTCTCCTCATGAAAACGCACATTTTCCAATGGTTTGGGAGGAAGCTTTGGTACTAATGTCAGAGCAGAACAGAAGTTTGTTGCCAAAATTGTTCAGGAAGCTTGCTTTACCTTGGCATATATAATCCGTGGGTCCTGAAGGAACTGGCGGATGAAGTTACTAAGCCACTATCCATCGTATTTGAGAAGTCGTGGCAGTCTGGAGAAGTTCCCACTGACTGGAAAAGGGGAAACATAACCCCCATCTTTCAAAAGGGAAAAAAGGAGGACCTGGGGAACTACAGGCCAGTCAGTGTCATCTCTGAGCCTGGGAAGATCATGGAGCAGATCCTCCTGGAAGCTATGCTAAGGCACATGGAGGACAGGGAGGTGATTCGAGACAGCCAGCGTGGCTTCACCAAGGGCAAGTCCTGCCTGACTAACCTGGTGGCCTTCTGTGGTGGGGTGACTACATCAGTGGACACGGGAAGGGCTACAGATGTCGTCTGTCTGCACCTCTGTAAGGCGTTTGACACGGTCCCCCTCAACATCCTTCTCTCTAAACTGGAGAGGTATGGATTTGATGGGTGGACT
>NW_008824414.1:6081725-6102227 GCF_000699105.1 Pygoscelis adeliae | reverse complement strand
TGAGTTGGGGTGTTTCAGCCTGGAGAAGAGCAGGCTTTGGGGATTCCTTCTTGCAGCCCGTCAGTACTTAAAGGGGGCTTATAAAAAAGATGGGTGCAAACTTTTTAGCAGGGCCTGTTGCGACAGGGCAAGGGGGCATGGCTTTAAACTAAAGGGGGGTAGATTTAGACTAGATAGAAGGAAGAAATGTTTTACGCTGAGGGTGGTGAAACACTGGCCCAGGTTGCCCCGAGAGGTGGTAGATGCCCCATCCCTGGAAACATTCCAGGTCAGGTTGGATGGGGCTCTGAGCAACCTGATCTAGTTGAAGATGTCCCTGCCCACGGCAGGGGGGTTGGACTAGATGGCCTTGAGAGGTCCCTTCCAATCCAAACTATTCTATGATTCTATATATCATTCTTCCTTCACTCTGTGTGCAGCATTGTTCTCTGAATCCTGTCCCGAAGTTGTATGTATTACATATAACAGGTAGAGACTACAGCTGTTTTATGACTACCATCACTGTACTCTCACAGCACCTAAGTGTAAACCTTTCCTTCTCATTTTCTTCAGTTCAGTTTTTTGGTGATACTGTATTGGAGGCCTAGCAGTTGGAGATTATTAGGCTTTTGTATTTCTTGATAAAGCAAGGAAGTAGCACACACTTTGAATATTAATCCTTGGTTTAAAATTTGCATAAGGAACAGATGCTGACCCTGAAGGAGTAGGCAGTTCAAAGACTGCTGCAGATACCAAAGTTACTCTTTGCTCTTCAGGAGGCTTTTAATACATAGACCAGTTTGCTCATCCCTAATGTTGGGGAGAAGACTGTGAAAGTAAAGATGAAATTGTATCATCAAATCTTTGGTGCTTAAATCATGGTGCAGTACATTAACACTCAAACTGTAGTGATACATTATGATCAATAGAATGGAGCAGGGGGGGAATCACCCAAGGGGATAATTCTTAAATATTAATGTGAATGTTAAAATACTAAGTATGAACAATATATGTTGCACTGAAATGGGATGACTTTTGTTTAAAAAAAGTGTTCCTGAAATTACTCCAATTCAGGAAGACAATGATAGATACTTGATCCAGTATTTTTTAATCTTGATATTAAATGTATCTTAAACGTCACTCCTCTGAAATCATAAGAAAGTTCAGGAGTGAATTTGCTCTCCTGTTTCTAGGTCTAGCTTTTCTTAAAAATAATGCTGCACCACCCACACTGTAAAATAGACCCTGGAAAATGCAGAGATGAAAACAGACTGTGGTGCAAAGGTCACAGGGTATATTTTTAATGGCATGCATTATGAGAGCATCTCATTAGAAGTAGAGTCCTTAGAGTTCATAGCACTAATATTAATAGCTAAAATTAGTCCTGTAGTGCTTTTTCATTTAGAGAAGCTGTTACAAATTTGTGTAGACTGCGTAGTTTTCATTTGAGTGTGAGATTTGAGTTATTCCAGAAACAACTCAAAAGCATTAGCAGTAAAATGTGTTTGTATGTGATCAGAAGATTTGGTCAAAACTTTAAAAGTACTGAGTTTATACTAGTGCTGAGGTGCAAATACAACTTAATGCTTATTACTTTTTAAGAATCAAATAACTTATGCTATTCTATATCCTAGTAATAAGTACACTTAAAAATCAACAGTAACGTAAGTTTAGTCCACCTTGAAAATGTCAGCTTAAAAACACAGCTGGAATGTCAACAAGACCATACATGAAATAAGTTCTGTTTTCCTTTCTCATCATCTTTTCAATCCTGAAGTCAACAGATAGAGTACCTCTGAGCACAGTGGTATTTGGCTCAAACATTTTGAGATCTTTAAGGTCTAAATTTGCAGTTAGGTTTTCAAAATCCTCATTGCCATCCAAAGGTATTAACTGATACCGGCAGGAATTTTGATTGAGCAAGGGTCTTCAGGTTCCTGGGTGCTGGGATGAATTTTGTCTCCCGTGAAGGAATTATAGAAGGGCTAGATAAATCTAGATGAATTAATTTTAAAATTTTGGGACACATATTTTATTAGCTCGCTTATTTATTTTTTATTATATCTCTAGTTTTGCTGTGAGTTTTGGGTTTGATAAGAAAAAATCCCTGCAGTTTTCCTATTCTGCGGCACTAGCCTCCTTGAAAAGGAAAGCTGTATTTTGAGAAAGACGACTAACATTTACTCAGTGTAACCTATATCCAAGCATCGGATCTGCCAAGTTTGGACTGCTATTGTTAAGCTCCTCAGCTTTTGTCAGTCACGGGATGAACATGATCTGAATTTTAAGCTTGTAAGATCAGCTGAGCTTGAGTTGTTTCATTTCAGATAGCTCTGTGTTGAAAAGGCTTTTACATAAGATTTTAGATATAATCTGGCATAGATACAAGGGAACTTACAATTTTTGCTGGTAAGCAATGCTTAAGAAAATTCTTGAGGTTCCTTAAGAAATACTTGTTTCAGGTACAGAAAGTATATGGCTGCTTTTACCCAGAGAGATCCCTTTATCCCTGATCAGTGCCAAACACCCTGATCAGTATCCAAACACCTAACCTCGGTTGTTTCTTCCTTGCAGAATAATTGCAGCTCAGTGCACAAGACAACACTCCATAGCCTTTTATTCAGTGGCGGTGGAGAGTTAACCCCCATGGAAAACACTCAATAGTAATAATAATGTTCAGGTTTTAATAAGTGCTTTTCATTGCTAAATTTGAAAACCACTTTACAAAGTCTTGTCAGAATCATTGCTCCCATTTCATAGGCAGGAAAACTGAGGTATAGAGCCACAGATAACTTGTGTGATGTTACAAGTCTAGCAGCTGAACTACAGTCTTCACAACTCTAGCGTTCTAGCCGCTGTGGTGTGCTGACTTTTGCTGAGAAAGCTCCACACAATGAACTGAATGGAGTCAGTGGGTATGTTAGTCACTGGGGGAGACAAGGCTGAACTGACCTGGATGGGATTTTGTATTTCTAAATGTTTGCATTGCCAGCCTTTCCCTCCACCTAGAGATACCCAGTTCCTCCCACTCCCCAATGTTCAGGGGAAAGGGAGGACAGGGCTGAACTGCCCGTGCTCATCGCTCTCTGCTGCACTCCTCAGCAATAACCCTGAAGATGATTTCTGTGGCTTTTCTCATTTTGTGCTCCACCTGTGGTAACAAAAAGGCTTCTGACTTCAAGGGTTGAGGAAAGGTCAGCAAATATCATGCTGTCTGTGGAAAGATGAGAGACCTTTACTTTGTGATCACAAGTGTGTGGCACCCTCATGGTGCTAAGTGAGCAGAGGGACACTTACCTTTGAAAACTGGACAGATTTTCCACACAGTGGCAGCCCCTTCTCGGTTATACTGTCCCAGTGCTAATTCCATATAGAACAGGGGCATTCCAGCAATGATTAGGAAGAGGATATAGGGAATAAGAAAAGCACCTGGAAAGAGAATAATTAGACCTTGTAGTTGATATGTTTTGGTTACATTTTGCTTTCTCTATTGCTTGCTTTTACTGGCTAAAAACAAAGTCACTGCCTTTGCGAAGTAGAAAGGAAATATCAGGAAGGAAGAACCCATGTTCTCTTGTTCCTTTCCTGTATTTTTTTAAGGTCTCAGAGACATAACCCCTGAAAAAAGCTGTGGAGCATGGCTTCTATTTACCCTTAATGTTTGCCCTCTGCTTTTTGGCTTCAGAGGGAAAAAAAATGTGTCCCTGAAAATTAATCCCTAACTGAAGAAGAAATGATGCCGAACACACTTGCAGAGCTAAAAGGGAAAGGGACTATGAAAAATTTTGTTGTTTTTTTTAGTGTAGGATGTTCAAAACGGAGCATGGAGGCCAGTGACAGAAGCAAAAAAATGTTGTGCAAGTTCCTGTAAGTGCAGTTTAAGTCATACTGTGTAAGGTGTCTGCAGGAACCTCTGGCTTGAAAGTGAATCACTACTGGTCAGTCACATGGAATTTGGGTTTCCATGGCATATTTTGGTTTTTGCTTTAATAAATTCCCTTATTCTTATGAAATGTGTTAGACAACGCACCCCTTCTCCAACCTAGTGATACTCATTGCCATTAATGTGGAGTATGTACTAGGATTGGTCTGGTTTCACTGCTGGGCTCAAGTAACAGCGTCTTTATATTGCAGCAGGACAGTGCTGGGGCTGCTTGCACCTTCCTGGAATACATAACTTCACTTGATTGAGGATTCTCTCGTGAGTTCATACCACAGAAACTGTCCCCTGTGGAAAAATCCTGATGTCTCAGTGCTACTATCATAAAAAGTATTGCCAACTGAAATACAAAAGGATCATCTAATGTCAAAACTATCTGAAAATTTTGTGGCTATTTTATATGATCCAGGTCACAGAAAGAAGACTCCCCCAGTGCATGGCTACATGTGATACTATAAAACAATTATAGTTGGTGTCATGTTTAATAACTGGATGCTCTGTCAGTCCTCTGCTTTGTGGTATCTGTGAAGTATAGTTTTTATTTTATTGCATAGCTTACTTGGTCCAGAACAGTTCAATTCATGTAAAATTTTTATAAAAAATGATTAGGCTGTTTTGATAAATATGGAGCTGACAGAGTAACTGCATATTCTGAATGACTGACTGCTCTCCTTAGGAGTTACCTATGAAAAAGAAACTAGATTGTGAAAAACATGGTTAAATTGTTCAGCAAAAGAAAAAAGAAAAATAGCAGCAGCTGTCTATTTCTCCCAATAGCAAGTAGTAGGAGCTTTTGCAAACCTTTAAAATCTGCTGTACTGCTTTAGTAACTTGAAAACTTCCCTTACAAAAGGAAATAAGTTTGCACTGCTTCTAAATATATAAACTTACAGAAGGTATGCGTAGTCTATAAAAGTATAAAAGCGTGACTGTAGCTATCTGAAACATGCCAGTAAGCAGAGTGAACTGTGTACTTAAAAAGGACTTCTGAAAGTACTGTTGTGCTTTTAAAAGTCTGAATAGTTGCTCCTCCTTTACCTTTCATATTTGCTTTCCACAGATATTACTAGTGTGAGCTGCCTAGTATGTCTGTTCAGAGAGGGACTTTTGAGTATATACTGGAGAATAAGAATGGAAAAAACAAACTTATTCTCTTAGTCATACCACAAATCTACTTCTAAAAGTAACATGCTGTGACATAATAGTAAGGACGATGTATTGAGCATTCGGTTGTAAGTTTAGGCATTTGAAAGTTGAAATCTTGCAATGAAACAGAGAGACAAGGTATATCAACAGAAATAAAGAATAGCTTAAAGCTTTGAGAAGGTATCCTAAAAGCTGAAATATATTGGTTGTATCACTTTGGGGGCAAGAATCTTCTTTTTCATGATGTTTATATGGAGTGTTGCGTGAATGCAACCTGTATTCACATAAGCTACTACAGTACCAGTGATACATGTTTTAATAATATTTCAGTGTTGTTTATAAGCTGCTTTCTATGGTTGTCATGTTGAACTGTCATATGTTTGAATATTGTAGGGGAAAAAAATATTTGTAGTCAACAAATACTTGATACCCTGCAGTTCTGAGCTCTGTTCAATGTTGAAACATACTCAGCTAGATCAGTCTGGGACACTACATATTGCTTTCACTATATCTAGTATCTAGAAAAATTATTTTAGGTAGTTTTACTGTCAGATTTCTTGTAAGTGACAGCCTTTGAAGTGCCATACTTGTCTTGCTTCGATAGTGTTACAGTGTGTGGAGCTGACTCACAAACCTAGCTTGTATTTGGGAGGTGTGGAGTTTGCACAGAGTGCTGTTTGATTAATTTTAATGTCAAGACACTGTGGAAAACATGATGCCACAAATTGAATAGGGAAATTTGTGTCTGAGAAAATTAATCCCGGAGATGTGTAGTGGACGTACGTTTAAATGCTAGTTTAAAATACGTGTTTTCCAAGTATGACTAATACCATGATGAACTGTGAAGTGTACTGTACTTAGGCATACTTGCTTAAGCGTCATCTATTTGGCTGCGAGTCATTTCAGGCTTTAGTTAAAGGAGGTTTCTTTCTTTTTTTTCTTCCCCCGCCCTGCCCCCGCAAGGGATTAATATGGTGTGGTGTAATTTTCAGCAAAGAGCAGTTACGCAGTATGGCAGGGTTTCATAGCTGGGTTACTTTTCAGGTAACTAAATGATTGAAGTATTTTGAAATTGAGATAAATATCAAAGAAAGGGTGCTTAGTCACATTAAGTTGACTTAATGTTTTGGAGACTTCTGGAAACTTCTTGTTTCGCAGCTTCTGATGAGGTAAAAAATAGCAAAAAGTCAGGTATTTTGTAAATATCTTGATATTTGCTCTTCTCTTCCTAGCTAATATCCAGAATTAAACTTCATTGTGTTCACTGAACCCTTTCTGAGATCATGGGCACTTCAGCAGAGAATAAATGATGGTCAAAGTAGCATTCAAATTGCTGCAAAATAGAACGGTGTGCAAATGCTTATAGACAGCACACGTGTGATATATTATCAGCCTCGCTGTGATTGCACAGAGGCTCCATCATAGGACTGGTTTGTGTACAGTATCTTATGAACAAGAGGTATTTGGAAGGAGACTTCATACTGTCTTCTGTGTGTGTGATTCTAACATCCTGTGGGCCAGGAAGGAGACAAACCAGCATCCTGGTGGGCCTCTTGCTTTAGGTCCACTGGTATGAATTTGAGCATCATACCAGACTTGTCTGAAGGCGCAGCCTTGCTGTTAATGCCTACCTGGTCTATGAAGTCAGAATGTGTTAGGAAGAGTGACATGATGCCAGCTGTGTCACTCTCGCCTGTGCCAGAAAGGCCGCAGAAACTGCCGTGCTTTAATTGCATGAATCCAAGGGGCCAGTCAGATTTGTATAGCCTAGATAGCTGAACTCTTAGGGGGCACACAGTTTGGCTAACGCTTCAGACTAGCTTGCCAAGATCTACCTACCTCAGAGAGCTGAGGGAATGCAATCTGTGGGATTGCTACACTGGCAGTAACATACTGAGAGCACTTGAGGGGATTCCACTCCCCCCACTGTGTGATGGGATGGGGCTGAGCACACAGCTGCATCCCACAAGGCAATATTGGTCTCAGCAATCCCTAATGGTTCCTAATTTCCCTTTACAGCTCAAAATCTGAAGCAATTAACATCTGTATTACAGCCCTGGCATAAGAGCTATATTTGACTTGCTACTGAGTCAGATGCAGCTCAAAAGCCCCAGGTTGGCCTTGGACTGTTGCAAATTGCTACATCTCTGTTAACAGATTTAATGAGATCCATATACGTCCCTTAAGGTGTCAGTGTATATACATGGAGGTAAGACAGCCTTGTGTCTTACTCAAAACTAGATTAGGTCAAACCCTCAGCTTCTACAAGAACCATCTGTGTGAAACTTCAAGTGGAAACTTACACAGAAGTTTTTAAAAAAAACTATTATATTTAATTAATGAAGGACAAAATACAAGACAGGCTTTGCATTCCTGTGTTCGGTGCCAAAACAACTTCTTAATTTTGGTATAACACCAAAAAGTGCCTCCTCCCTCTGTTCTTCAGCGTTCACAGCATCCTAGGGGGCGGGAAGAAAGAGGAATACAGCTCTAAATACTTCTCTCAATCCTACAAGGAGGTCTCATCTCACTTTTAAATGCCAGAAAGAGCGAGCATTAATTTACTAATGACTGAAAAAAGATCATTTAAACAGCTACTGTTATCCTAAAAGGATTTGTTGATGCACATACAAGAAGCAGGCCAGGACAGGGGTAGTTGGAACAACTTTGAACTATTTGTGCTCGTTAGCCTTCTGCATTTGTTCCGATGGTTATTCTAGTCAAAATGTTAACTGGTGGGGATGTCTGCTAAAACAACAAACTTTGAGCAAATATTACAGTATGTTTTCAGATAGGAGTGTTTCCAGTATTTGTGCAGGAAAAGAG
This sequence comes from Pygoscelis adeliae, assembly GCF_000699105.1. Lineage (NCBI taxonomy): Eukaryota > Metazoa > Chordata > Aves > Sphenisciformes > Spheniscidae > Pygoscelis > Pygoscelis adeliae. The sequence goes on along the minus strand of NW_008824414.1, from coordinate 6,094,336 downwards.
TCTAAAAACAAAGATCTCCCAACTGGTGAATTGAAATACAAGCTAATCTCTGTATCTGATCAACACTGCTTGTTTTTTTCATACAGAATAAATAGTACTTCAAACAGTATCAGCAAACAGTTGATAGAATGCAGTACATTTGCTCAGACAACAAGGGAAATGGGGTGAAACTCTAATCTGTGCAGAGTCTTGTGAATGAAAAAGGAAGTCCCCGATGCAGAGATCTTGAAATCTAGATTTTACAAGATCACTGTAGGTAGAAAAACTAAGTAGTCGGAAAGGCAGGCATTTCTTAGTACATGAATGTTAGTTCTGGCTCTTCAGCAGACTAGCTACCAGCTGGCTTGCGCCGCCACCGAGAGCACCTCTGAAGGAGGCGAGCTTGAGCCTGCTGCTGACTCCTGGGAAGAAGGGGTGGAAGGGTAGACCTTTACTGACCTGAGATTAAAAGCAATAAGGGTTTGCATGGTACAGCAAAGAGAAGTCAGAGATACAAAGGAGCATGATGTAACCTCAGTGTCAAAGCCAAGATGATGATTTTAACAGCAGCTGTATGATGATGTTGAACCCAGCCAGCAATAGATTATAGTAGTCAAAAATAACATTTTTCTGCAAAACAGATCGCATGACACACTATAAAAACTTAAGCAGCACTTTGCACATATAAAATCCTCCAAGTATGCAATAAAATCTTCCAAGTATGCAACCTTTTTCATGGAAAGTATTTCTGAATCATAAATCCAGTGGAGCTATACCATGGTGAGTGACATGTTTCTTTTGAAACCCTTATATTTAGCTATTCCCTCTAACAAACAGTTGCTAGATTTGAACCTATTTATACTCTCAATTTGGGCTCAGAGCCTTCAGTTTTTCCAGAATTCCAATTTTAATAGCGTTCCTTTCACTCAAAAGAAAGTGAAAGCAAATAGTTTCCAGAAATGGTTCAATGCTGTTCATAAGCTGATGCCAACTGAAGCCTGTATTTTTTTATCTTGAGCCGTTAACCTGCTACTGCCTTGAAACCACTTGAAGTGACTTGAAGTGCAGTGTATTTATAAGCTGGTCACTGGGTTGTAACAGAAAGGGTTACCCAAGCCCTTCCATGCAAACCCAGTCATCTCTGGCTTTTTGTTACAAGAGTAATGAGCTAAAGAAACCCATTAGTAGCTATTTTGATCAAATTAATGAGAGTTAAATATACCCAGCCACTCAGAGCAGCATGATTCATTCATAAATAACACCCAGGTCATTGGCTAAGGTCCTATTTACATAAATTAATGAAATGATAACATTTACAACAGTGTGTAGTTTAAAGATAATCGCAGGAACATACAAGAACAGAACCCTGGCCTATGTTGTTTGGTAGGAAATTAAAGAATAAATAAAGAGACATGGTGGGTTTAAGAGAATATAAATCAGGTTGGTCCAAGATGGCCAGCGTGGCAGTGGGAGCTCTGGAGCTTTGCGGGCGGTTCCTGCTGCTGACCGTCACAACACTCTCACTGCTGCTAGCTTAGGAAATTAAGCCATTCCCATCTTCTGCTGTGAGTGTGACCATAGAGAGTCCAAAAATCTGCTTTACAAGGTTGCAGTGATAGCTTTTGGTTTTATATCGTGCCTCCTTATAGCAGAGGTACTACTGGAGCTCACCCCTTTGTTTCTAAATAAATGAATTAGCATCAAGGTGAGTTTTGACAGTAGTTTGGTAAGTAAATAACTTGGAGTTTGTAACAATGTGAAGGTCTAGCTACTAACATTCCTGCCCAAATCCATTTTGTTGATTTTGTGCCTTTTTCTTTTTTCAACTACCTGGCTGGTTTAAACAAGAAATGAGAGAGTAAGTGAGCTGGAATGTGGAGCCAGCTTGTAGACTGTTTTGTTAGGTGATTTATTAAATCACTATTACTAATGTTCAATAGGACAGGGTTTGTAGGAGTAGTGGTATCCTTTCCTGCAACAGCTAACACTGTTGGGGACAAAACGGCGAATTTTCTAGTTCACAAGCTCGTCAGAAGGTGCTGGTCAGGGGAAGTGCACAGTACTGGACTGCCAGGTCAGTGTGCTGATGCCTAGCTGGAGAATGCTGCTGCTTCACAATAGGCATGACTGGAAACTTAAGAGACACTAAATTAAGAGGACAAAATACTATTCTATCATTTTATTAATAGGAGTGTTCTATTTGTGTTTTTTCCCCAACTTTGCAATTATTAGGGGTGACACGAGGTTATATTCACCTGCAATTGCATACCAACAAAACCACCCATGTAAGGTGTAGGCTGTACTTGAGATGTACAAAATAAAGTGTCTGTCAAAAGGTACCCAGATTTATTGGTGGCAGAACATCCATGGCTAAAAATATTTTTGAATGAAGACATCAGAAGCTATTTGCTGTGAGCTTGTGGATCAAGATAAGCAGGTTTTGCTGGATTCCAGCACTAGAAAATCCGTAACAACATAACCTCATGTGATAAGTTTTCCTTGAAATGTGTGTACTGAAAAACTATTTTCTGTCATGTACAGAATATAGTCATGTACGTGAAAGGAAATACTACTTCATCAGCTTTAGCTGTCTCTTAAGTGTAGGAAAGTCCTTGCTTTGTGCCAGGGAGATTTTGGCAACTACAGTTTTACTTCGGTTCAGATACAGACTGTTAGTCATAGTTTTCTCTCTCTCTTCTCAGAGAACTTGTATGTTCATTTGTGTTTGTTTTGTCTCAGTCAGCTGTAAACTAAAATGAATGTTTTCAAAATTCATGGATCCATCTGATTTTGATGCCAGAATGAATTGTTAGATACTTTGATCTAACTTCCTGTCTAATGTAAACCAGAGTTTCAGACAGAAAAACACAATCCTGATTTGAAGATACCAGGCAGATCCTTTTCTTTTTTTGGTAGTTTATTTCATAGGTTAATAACTTTGGTGTTATAAAACTAATTAAAAAAAAAATTTCTAATTTGAATATATCTGACATTTGATTGTGGCAGTGCTTTCCCTGATAAATTAAAATACCCTGCAATACTTTGTATTTCCCTCCTGTGAAAGATGCTTAAGTGCTGCAATCAAGTGTTTTGGCCTTTTTATAATCTAAGAGACTGAGTGAACTAAACTGATGAATTACGGTGTAACAGTGATTCCTGCTTTTCTGTCGAAAATCCCCACCTTACTGGCATTTCTTGGTGTAGCAGGTTCATATATTGTCAGGTTGAAGAGTTATGTGGGCACTTCTTGTACCCACATTAAGTTATGGTACCCACTTTGAGCTGCACATTTGATGCTTCAGGAGTGCCAAGTTTACATCCTCGAGACGTTCCTCCACCTTACCAGAGAGAGCCTGGGATGAATCCTCCGGATTTTCAGCCCCTCATTTAGGCAGTGTTAGTCCTTGCTTTGATCTTTCTACTCTTTCTAACATTCTCAGGATTGCCCTTGTGGGAGCTGCTCGCTGTCCTATGTACATTGTACAGGGTAGACTCACCTCCTAGTTACGCCACCTGCGTTGGGTGCCTAATATGAGGTGATACGACTGCCCTAGCAGAGCTAATTAGAGCCACAGTAGTAGCTAATGTACACAGTGAGACAAGGCATGTTAAACGTGCTTTGTTCTGTCCATGTAACAGTGCAATTTCTGGTTCACAACACAACCTCGGATGGAGGGTGTTTCTCTTAAAGACTGCTTTTCTTTTGGATGTTGTCAAAATAAAAAACAGCCCCAAAGTTAAGCACCCTCTGGAGAGGACACAGTACCCATTTTAGGCAGCATGAGATTCATAACTGTGCCAGGGTAAAACAAAGTGCTTAAGACATCTTAAATCAGCTCCAGACAAGTGCCAGGCAGCTTTCAAGAGGATTAATGTACAAACCAATAGGAGGTAAATGTCTTGAAATTCTGCTAGAGAAGAATCAAGTATAAACACTCTGAGGTACACTTAAAACTTGCCTTATCATTCAGTGATTAATCCAATTTTAAGTGTAACTCCAATTTTTGGACTCGATGACCAAAGCAAAACATTCCTTTTCTTTCCAGGCTTTATTAGAGATTTATTTGTAATAGTGTAATACTTTCTGTACTATCTTAATCTTTACAAACTCTTGCACAACAGAATCCTCTAAATTCTTCCTATCAATAAAAGGTTACGTTCTGTCACAGAAGTATGAGACAGTTACATGTTCCTATCTATAAGAATTCTAGTAAATCTAACCTTTACTCTCAGTCACTACAAATGAACCCTTCAGGATGAATGTTCTTTCTGATGCCAGTAAAGGAAGCAGAATAACTGTACTGTAAACTACATATAATGCATGTTTATACAGGGCTTTGAAGTAGAAGGCAAAGAGTTACATACACGATAAAGCCATTCTCCATGTTTTATTAAAACCCACCTATGTTTTCTGTCAACACTACTGGGAAGTATTCTTTATGTACAGTTTTCTGAGACATCTATATTTCTTAGACATCCTATATATACTGCAAAGTACAGATTTCACACATATTTTGAAATGGGTAGTATGCTATCTAGACATAAATAATATTTTCTTATACAAGACATATTGCATCAATTTAATTCATTTGTAAACTTTAATGGCTGTGTATGTGATGCTGTTAGCCACAATTTTGGCAAATTTACTGTTACAGTGATGGCTAGTACTGCGTAATTGCCTAGGACAATGCAAAACCCTGTACTCTTATCAAAGATTATAGTTGCTATTGGATTGTGCTAAAATTTTGGAAGGTCTGGGCGAGGGTAGCTTCCAAATGGCTGCGGCTTCTTTACTTTGTACCTTTTTATTAGCACTGAACACAAGAATTTCATAAAAACTGTCACAGCATTCTTCACAGAAAACCTTTCTATTTGGAAAAAAATCTGTATCTGCTCTAGGGTAGTGCTGGTAATATTCTGTATGCAGTGCAGAGCCGTCAGGTGGGGTCTCTGAGAATTTGGGCATTGTGGGCACAAAGCCAAACTTCTCAGTAGCATCCCTGCAACAGGAAGACTCTAAGAACTACTTCTCTTGATGTTCCCTTGCTCCAAAGGATAAATGGAGTCTTACCTAGACCAGTATGAAACCATAACAGTGCTGCATCAATCTAGCTGTACTGGCTAGCAACACCCTTCCTTCATTTTCTGTCTGACTACTCTCCCTCTTCTGTGGGCATTAATCAGACAAAAGTTTTTATTTAAGTTTGAAACCTGAGCTTTATGTTTGTTCTTATTTAGTGGACTATTTTTCTAATAGGCTTCAAGCAATGAAGTAAATTTTTCCCTCAGTCTAAGCTGTCCAGTACATATTTCATCACTGCCATTCTGCACAGGGCCTCCTAGCTTGAAATGCCATAGAAGAATGCGTAAAGGACCTCAGGGCCCATCATAGCTCACTGCCAAGATGAAGCAGAGGCCTATTAACAGTTTGAAGCAAAATCCTTCTTGTTTTGTCACAGTGCAAACTTTTGCTAGGGCAGATTGTGGGGCAATTTTATTCGCTGGTTACTCAGACCTTATGATAAATCAGTGTGGCTGAGCTTGGTGTTTTCAACTTATCATACAGCTGTATTTTTTTCGTATTTCTAAACAGCTTTAAAACACATTATACCTCATGACTGTAAAACAGTATTTAGAAGGAAAAATGTAGGTGATCTTGAAGATTTCCAAATCTCTTAATTTAGGGTTAGAGACAGTGATTTTGTCATCAGCCTCTGTATGTGTCAATGAAGGATTAACCTGCAATTTAGGAATAGCCTGGTAACTGTTTTCTGTCACTTTCTGTTAGGGAAGAGTCAAGGGAGAGAGAGTAACCAATGCCAGCTATATTCTCTCAACCGCCAATTAAAAAAGTTCAAAAACCATGGGTTAGGCCCCAGAATAATTTAAAATGTCTTAAAATGTAAGATCTTCTAGTCCAATCCTTTTATTTGCCTTCTGGCTTTTAGTCTTGTACTTGCTTTGTATTTTCCCAGCTTTTCTCTTTAGCCTTGAGAGCTAGAAAGAGATTCTTGCTTAATCATTTGTGTCTATGAAACTGCAAGAGTAAAAAGCACTTCTTAAAATAGTACTTTTTTTTTATTGCTTGAGCCCTACATGGGAGAAAGCCGAGGTCATAGTCTAACTCTCACAGAGTAAGTTCATTTTGTGTAATAATGACCATCATCTATGTAAGTCCTGACATTTTGCTTATTAGGTGAAGTACTGAGCTATTGCACTGAGTGAAGATCAGTTATTAGTCAGTGGAAGTCTTCTATATCAGCTTAGTCTGAATAGTTTTTTATTACTTTACTCTGTTTTTTTTCTCACATAATTCTTAGTCTGGAAATTCTGTCTACTTAGGAGTCCTTAAGAGAGAGACGTCTGTTATTTGGGTTCAAATCCTAGCTCTGGTGACGTCAATGGAAAAAAACCACCCATTGACTTCAGCTGGGTCAGGATTTCTCCCTTGTGGTTTATGAATCTATTGATTTTAACTAAGGCTGTGGAGCCATATATAAATGAGAAACAAACGGCAGAAAAGGAGCAAATGATCAAACTCTTCCCCAAAACAAAATCCTGGAGTGTCTCTGGTCTCACCAACACCTGCCTCATGATCTCATTGACACATCTGCATTTCTCTTTCGAGAGGAGACAAAAGCACTGCACAGCACAAGCTAGTCCTTAGTTTTGTGATAAGTCTTATAAGATGCCTATGTACAGCTATAATCACCCCTCAGTTGGGGGCACGAGCTTTTGAACCTTTTTCTAGCATCAGTCTTATTGGACATCAGTAGACAGATACAGTCCTGCATGCTGATGAAGAGTCGTGTAGCAGAGATACTTTTGAGTAGCTTCGAAGCTGTGAACTTGATGTTTTGGTAACACTTGGCCTTGAACTTTCTAATATCATAGTTAGTCCAATATACTTAATTGTTCTTGCTCACTGAAACTCTTTGCTTTCCGTTACCAGTGTTATGAAATAATGATGTTTCTGCCAAGAAGGCAAGGCGCTGAGATCTGCTGGAAGGCGAGCTATATTAGCATTGAAGAAGAAAAAAAAAAAAATAGCATGGCTCTTCATTGTAGAATGGTAGTGAAAGTCTGTGTGGAGCTTGTTTTCCAAAGGTAAATCTTTCAAGAGGACTGCAGAGAACAACCTCCTAAACTTAGTATTTGAGAAATTATTCTCTCCTGTATCATTCCTTGGGGGGAAGAGACTATCTCCATTTTAATGTTGCACTCATTTAAAAAATGGTGTGTTCAGGGGCTCATATCTTGTTATCAATGGATTGTCTCCTTGCTGTTGTTGTGGCCATGCTGACAAGTGAGCTCCTTGATGTGAATTAGGCATCACTAAAAGCTGCCACTCCTATAATGTCCTAATAAATGAAATGAATCAGGAAATCCAAGAAGGGTCTGCTTGGGAACAATCATTGCTATTACTGGGCAGCTCTGTATTTCAAAGTCATGAGCCACCCTGTTAGGTCCTCCAGTAATTTTTTTTTTTCTATAAATGCAGTAGGTTGCTGTTACATTAATTATCAGGTTAGGATCTACTAAGATCTATAAGGATCTGCTGCTCCACCTTGTGGTCTGAAAACAGTTTTCTGTTACTCTACTCTAGAGTGGTGTGTCAGAAAAAGTCTAGCCTTTCCTCCTTTTTTTATTAAACTGGAATTTGACTGGAATCAGTATCATACTTTTCCTCAAGATACAGATCTTAAGGGCAAGTAATGTGTTGTCACTTTTGGTATGCTTCAGGATAGACACTGCAAGAGGTGTTTGATTACAGAAGAGAAAAAGAGAGAAAGAAAGAAAGAAAAGTTGAATCAGTGAAGAGTGCTATTCAGTATGCATAGTTCAGTAGGTGCAGAATAAATTATAAATAGCTAGCAAAAAATAAGATACACAATACTCGGCTGCTTTTTTCAGTACGTATGCTAGGCCCATGGTAACAACTTGTTTTTATGGTCAGTGAGGCAATCAGATAGGGTGTATTCTTCCATGCTGCCAATGGGCCAGAAAATCAGTGGCTTCCCACAGTTCTGCAGACTTCAGTAAAGATGAATGCTATGCAATTACCCGGCCACAATCCTTCCTGTACATCAATGCCACAAAAGCTGTTTCTCAAACTAACAAGAGTGCTATAGCAAGACATGGCTTTTTACTCACTCTATCACTAATTGCAGTGCTTGGAAATCATGCAGTATTTTTCTCCAGCTCTGAAATAAAGACTGTAAAGGAGTAATATTCTTCTGCTGTTGAAGAATATAAAAAGGCATATTGTATAGTAAGGGCAGCTTGTCTTACTGCATACCAGCAATCAGAACGCTAGTCATAAAAAACATTTATGGACTGGCAAAAGACAACTGCCTGCCTAATCCTGTCCAAGTTTTGTTTAGTAATATGTTATCACGGAATTCCGTGCACTGGAAAGTTGGTAGTGTGCTTTGGATGAATAGGAGTGTAAAGAAGTATGTGGCTTACATAGCCAATCCTCCCTGCTGACAGTTTCTGTTTCTGAATGGTAGACCCTAGCTCTCAAAGTGGTGTACTGTGCTGTCACCTTTGTCATGCTTCAGGAGAGAGATTGCAAAACTTGTTTAAATAGAGAATAGGGGAAGGGAGAAGGAAGAGTGAAAATAAAACAAAGGATAGCTTTGATAAGTAGTTTAGAGGTTCTTTCCTATGGTCTTCGTGAAGAATAATATGTCACAAGGCAAGGAGCTTAACTGTTTCCCTTCCATTCCCCCACCTCCTTCCTCCTTCTTTATAGATTAAAGGTTTCAAAATCTGTACGGCTAAAATTAAGTATGTTAAATCTATACAGAAATTAAGATGCTGAATTATACTACAGTTATCTCTCCAGAATTTCCATGAGAACAGGGATTATTCAGCATTACTGGGGGTCTAGGCACTTTTGGTGCCAATTTCCTGAAGGACTCAGATATCCATCTTTAGGAAGTCAAGTTCTGAGTGTCAGTAAAGCCTTTCATTTGAAACTATTCTGACTTGGCACCAGTGCATAAGATCTACACAATTAGGATGAATTCTTGCCATGAAAGGTTCAAGACTTAACTTGGAGGCAGGGAGAAGGCAAGGGGAAGATTGAGGAGTTGTAGTTGGAGGAGGGAATTACAGGTTGTCAAGACATGGGTAATAGGCTACTAACATGAATCCTTTATCTCCAAATGCCCTGAGGAAGGGAAACTGAAGGTTTATAATCAGTGTGATATTCCTGGAATCTTTACATACTCTTCACTGAAACTGGATTGGGGCAGTGGAGTTGTCCTGAATACAACTTATTTCAACTTTAATAATAATAATAATAATTTCTTGTTGTCACATTTCAAGTCAAGAAGTCAAGAGTCAGTTGCAAGATTCCCCCAAATCCATTATCATGGTTTTGTATAGTCTGTATGAAGGATACAAACAGAGAGAATGGAAAGTACTAAGAGCAAGGCAGTACTGAAAGATCTAGAACTGTATTACAAAGACACTCCATTTAAATGTCTCCTGCCTCCTGAATTACAATATTTTAATATATCTCTAAGTATATAATTTATTTGGTTAGGGTTTCTTATCTTGTAATAGTGCTGAGAGCAGTTAGGTGCAACATCATCTAATAATTACAATATATGTAAATGCTATGGAGTTTACAGTGCAAACCAATATTAGAGAGTCATACTACAGTTCTTAACTATTTAATCAATTGGTTAACCTGGGACAAAGGCTTTAGAGCTGGGAGTTGCTGATGTGCTTCCTATTAGACACAGCAAAAATAAAGGCATGAGCTATTTGATGTTGCTCCTCAGAACTGCTCAAAATTCTTTAAACCATTTGTTTCCATTTTAATTCACAGCAAGAGGTTCAGTAATTTGTGGACTGATTTTAATCATAATTTCCCTCACAGCATATCTAAGCACTCACTAAAGCTATATGTTCCCTCCGATCTTATGTGTAAGTAGTTGTATTAGCATTCTGTTTCGTATTGGTGTAAGTATGGGGAAGAAAGTATCTGTCTTGAAATAACATCTTTAGACCGCTAGAGCTGCATTCACATATTCACTGAACTGACAGACAGGTTTGTGATATTTTGCCAAAAGATGAAAGGGAAATTCTGCCCCGACACCATGTAGACCATGTCTCAGTCTCCTTAGAGATATTTTGGGTTCTTCAGTAAAGAAGGGCTGTTGGCTGCTACACTCCTAATATGGCCTTTCTATTTTCTATTGCTTCTAGCGAATTTAATAGCTTAAAAAGATGTTAGTGAGAAAACAGACTAGAAACAGATGAAGCTTAAGTGCCTGCTATTTCAGCTTGAATGAGTATCCAAAACCTGAGATTCCTAGCTAAACTATAAGAAACTCCTGTAGCTGTTTCAATAGGTGTTAATATGAACGTAGAAGGCTTCCTAATGTGACTTTTGGAATTTACTTGGCCAGGAGGGATATATATCCTGTTGGAATGGCTTTCTAGGGATATTTCAGTACTTCAGTTTCTTGGCAGAATTGAGAAGGGCATACAGGAATGAGGGCGGGGGGGAGGAAGACCTTAAGCAGAGATTTTAAATTTCCAAACAACGGAACTAAGTTTACTACTTGATGTCTTTTCTGCCTCTTACTTTAGAATAAAGCACTTCTGAGTGGTAATGAAAATGTGTTCATTCAGCATGCTTAGAAAGAGGTATCTTTGCTTTTGTCAGAACAGCTCATTTGGTTCACACCAGCTTTTTTATTGTCTTGGTAACATGGAGAAGCAAAGGTGGAAAACCAGTTTTGGTGGTTGATTGGAGCACCCTTTAGATCAGTTCTGAATGCTTGCCCTGCAAGGGGATCACAGGATGGTCCTCTTAAGGCGTAATGTCAAGCTAAGTACTATGAATCTTGTCTAGAACCTTTCTATGCTTGTACATATCTAGAACCTTTGTAAAATTCGGTCTAAGGGTTGCTAAAATTGTTCAGGGACAAATAACTTTTCTGCTCAGCCAGGTATTTAGCTGAGAGTCCATATAGTGTACCACTTATACGCTATTTCATGGTATCTTACTCCAGAGTCGGAAACTAGAATTTTAGAATTGATTAAAGATTTGGGTGAGAAAGATTCAATTCTTCTTTATCAACTATTCATAATGCTTCATATGTAGTAGGTGTATGACATAGTAGCTTATAACCCTGCAGACATTACAGTTCTGAAGATTTATTCTGCGGAGCCAAAAAACCATGCAGAGGAGAACGGGGAATTTCAGAGAAGCAGCTGGCAACTGGCATGTGAGCTACGGTGCTGGTGAGCCTAGGTGAATCTATGCTCTGTGTACACCAGATGATTCGTGGCTGATCAAGGAAAGGAAAGAGAAGTGATGAAGTCATGTGGGACGGGGAAGAGGGCAACCGTGAGCTCGCCACTGAATCCAGCTCTGGGGAAGGAGGTACTGTCACACTACACAACTGAACATTGTCCCCAATGTCACACGATGCCCAGGAACCCAAAACTTGTGGCCACAGTGTGGAGATCAGCATAACAGTTTAACCTATCTGAGGTCACTGGTTCGATGTGCTAATGGGAATTGAAAAGCCCTTATTAGGAAACCAAAATCACTAGATTTGCATCTAAGCTTTGATTGACTGATGAGTCAAACTCTTGGCGTAGGCTTTGCCGTGAGATTACTTCAAAGTTGATGTATTATCATCATCAATGCTATTTTGGAATGTAAACCCTGATATTACAAGGCAAAGGTCATCCACCTTTGAAGTGTAAAGTGCCAGATTATATTCTTTCTCAAAATAGTGATTAAATTTGGTGGCAGACACTTGGCAAAACGCAGGGGGCAGAGCCTAGTGGAAAGGCAAGGTGCTGCTGGTCAGCATCACAGCTTGCTTTTGGTGAAGCGGTGCACTAGCCAGGCTCACAGCTCTGTGGGAGGTGATACTTTCACAGGTGTCATTCTCAATGTGTGACAGCTCTTGGCTTCTGGGTTTGTGCTGGCCCTGTTTGGGGATAGTCGGATTTGGTTGTATGCTGTCTTTGGTACCTGTGCTGTGGATTGCTCAGTCCTGCATTACAGCTCATGGAAGTATGAATAGGAAAGGGAGCATTAGGATAACCTGTAAGATACTTCTGTTCTAAAGTGTATTGATTGCTGGCGAACTGTTCTCTGAAGCAAACAATTTCTTCTAGAAATACTGTGGTCTAAAAACACTTAAAAAATAATGCTTCAGAGGAGTTTAAAAGTGTATATTATGATAGCTAGAGAACTGTTAAAATATTTATCTGCAGCTATTCATAAATTCATGAAAAGCTTAATCTGATTCTTATGATACACTAAGTCTCCAGTGACTAATCCAACAATTACATGCTTCCTAATGAGTTGTCTGAACATGACTGACCTTGCAAATACCTTGTCTCACAAAAAAAGTACTTTATGTTGGTAAATTCTTTTTCCACAAATTTCAATGGGGAATATTAATTTTGCCTATGACTATGCAGGAAAACGAAACAAAAATGAACATTAATACTAAAAGTGTCTTGTACAAAAACTACAATAGCTTTGTTAACTAAGACCGAGCATCATCCTCCCCCACTGTGAGCACATCAGTTAATCATACTAGGCATTACTCAACTTCATTTGGCATCAGTAAAATTTTAGATGT
>NW_008824414.1:6078303-6081672 GCF_000699105.1 Pygoscelis adeliae | reverse complement strand
TAAAAGTCTAATTTTAATACTCTTCTTATGCATAGCCTCTTACAGCACTGGGGAGCACTTAAAAGGTTGGATGTGTTATAAAGACTTGGTTTGAGTACATTGATGTTGACCACTTACAGACAGAGTCATACAGCTAGGGAGTTTCTTTTTAAAAAAAGAAAAATGCACTCTTGCCAGAAATGAGTTATAATGAGGATAGAGCACTTGTGAGAATAGCCAGTAGAAATGACCGTAGCTGCTGATTTCTCCAGTGACATACCCTGCTCCTTGAGACTCTCACAAATGGACTGCACAGAAAGTATTTGATTTGCTGCAAACATACTTTTCCTTTGTGCTGTGAGGAGCAGTCAAATACATCTGAGTCGTGGTGTTTATTGATCAGGCAAACTGACAAGGCAATGTTTGAGAATTCCCCCTTCTGGAGTGTTGCCTTATGTGCTTAAAGAGAGCTTGCAGAATTTTATCATCTGTACAGAAGTAGTTTAGAGCACATAGTGGGCATATCCTGCTTCTAAGAAGTCAGTGAGGGCAAGATCTCATCCAGTCTGTTCATTCTAAACTGTCCTGAAAGTTTTCTGTGGCCCGTTTCATATTAGAATACAGCCACTGGATCTGTCTCTGCCCTTGTAAGGCAGGCAAGTCCTATGGAAGTAGGTAACTGATACAAAAAATAAACACTCTAGCTTTTTAGACCTTACTAAAGATTGGGGATTATTTTTTTTTTTAATAGCAGAGGAATGTTTCGAGAAATCACAGTTGTTCATAGAAGGGTTACATTCTGCCATCTATCTTTGTGCAAAAGTCCCATTGGGGTCTCTCAGCAGGCTACTCCCAAAACACAGATGTTTCTGGCTATTCATTCAGCATTTTAGTGCTGCTGGATGCTTCTTACTCTCTAGCTTTTAGTGAGAGCTTGTTAAAATACAAATAGGTTTTTTTGTTAACACCACCGATACTGTCTCCAAAGTTACCTAACATAAAGAAGCCTATATAACTACCACTGGGTGGTGTATGCCTCGTGTAAGTACAACAACAAGTACACTGAAGTAAACTATCGGGAGTTTTGTATGTGTGGAACTTCAAGATCTAACCCAAAAGTCTGTATGTCTAGTTTTTAATCAGGAAATTTCCCTGGAGTTTATCAAAGAAAAGAAACTCAAGGATGTGGCTAGTAAGAAGGTGGGGGTGTATATGTATCCACGTCCTTGTAAAATTCAACTTTGAATGAGGGAATACAGTGTGTATTTATACTTTCCTTCTGAGTTCCTGTAAGTTCTCACGCTTTATTGAGAACCACCTATTTTTACAAGCATGGAAAGGCCCTTAGTGTGTCTGCTGGCATCTTAAATTAATCATAGCCAGTCTTAGGAACACAACAGTCCACACGTCACCCACGTCACTTTTTTCAGATGTAAAGGGGGATGCCATTTTCTACCACTTCCATGTCCTTGATGCTGCTGTTCAACATTGAAGACCATTTGTAGAACCTTTGTGGGTGTAGATTTTGGAAGGATAACAGAATTTCTTTTTGCTAGATAGCACAAGCTATGCTGAAAACAAGTGCTAAAATACCTTAGCAGATTAGGACATAGGGCATTGCAACATGCTTCCTTTTCACTACCTATTTTGTATCAATCTGTTGAAGATACAGAAGTTCATAACCCACATTTGACTATCTTTGTCTAAAGTCAGCTCTAGTTAGATTGCTGAGGCTAATTGCTGAGGCTTTCAGAATAAAGAGAAACTGAGGGAGGAAGAAAGGAAACCTTTTTCCTTCTACTGATTTACTTTATATATGCCATCCAATTCAAGTTTAATCTGTTTTGGGTTTTTTCCTTTATCTAGTAGCTCCTTATAAATATCAAAAGGCAAACTATAACCCTATTATGAGCATCTTGTAAAACTTTTTTTAAGGAGCAAGTCTGAGCATGCTATACAAGTACAGAAATGCCACCTGATTTTGTCTCTTTAGCTTGCTCGGCAGTCCAGCAAAACTACTAAGATAATGAAATTAAATTTTCTCCTTGTCTATTAGTACTTTATTACATCTTCTGTATGGAGATATATAAGCCAGCAGTCATATGAAACCCTTTGGATTATTCTTTTGAGGTAGCAAAACTTGCTCTAGTGCTAAAAAGGTTCCCGCCTGCAGTGGGGCGCGGGGGGCAAGAAATGTTTAAGAATATCTGTGGTTTAGGACTGAAAGATAGCAACGAAATCCAACAGTATCCCATAGCTCGTGCCTGTTGCTTCATGTTCTTGTAGGAAATTTTACACATAGAGCAAACAAGCTCCCAAACCCAGTTTGACAGAGAAAAGGGACTGACTTGGCTTGAAACTCAGTACTTTTAGAGCCTGAATCTCTTACAGGAGTTTCTACTAAATGAAATTTTTATATATGTGTGTGTGTGTCCAACATGGGAGGCAACGGATGGAAATTTTTTAAGATAGCATAGAGATAATCATAAAGAGAAGGAAGAGAGCTGTTAACCAGTCCCTGGCTATATTTCCATTTCCCACTGCTCAGCGCAGGGTCTATCCTGGAAATTCTGTCATGACTGATATCCTGATGGCCATACTCTATCAAACAGCATAGAAAAAGAAAAATAATCTCAATATCTATATATGATTAAACTTCATTAAGACAAACACAATCAAGTTGTAAAAATTAGTTTGTCCCCCTATTAGCCACAGCTGATATGTCTTTGTCCAGCTCAGCTAGCTGATGTCCTCCCTGAGAACACCTGCTTACGAAAAGCCCACTGTTGATGGTTTTTGACCATCGGGATTATCCCATCTTTCATTTTATGGTAAAATAAGACTTTTAAGTGCCAGTAAAGGATGTTGTGAATATTATGTATGTGTTTGGGAATGACATCCTAGGTGTTGACTGAGATGCTTCATACTATGGTTTGTTCTCTATTGGAGAGCAGAGTAAAGCAGTGTTTATAATCTCCGTATCAGTAAGCAGTTCTCAGTCATTCTAAAGACTTTGATAGCATAGGGCCTCTACCTTTGCTTGTAAAGGTCTGATTTCGCTTTGATGGTATGGAAGAATTGGTGCAAACTTTTCACTGAAAGGTGCCTCTTGTAGCTGTGAAGTAGTTATCTGTCTCTCCACTGCAATTTGGAAGTATTTGAATTAAAAGATGCTAATGAAGACCCAGGTTTGTCTAGCTGAACTGACATAAGATAGTACACGGAGACTAAACAAAATGCAAGAGAGTTGCAGACTGTTACCTCCTGTGCCTGAGCTAGCAGCAAATTATAAAGGAAGCAGGTTAGGAAATTAAATGACCCAAAATACGACAGAAAAGAGTTCAAGTGCTCTGAGTGTCACCTTGTGCAACGTGAGATAGGGGAATATAT
>NW_008824414.1:6077055-6078271 GCF_000699105.1 Pygoscelis adeliae | reverse complement strand
TTCCCTAAAAACTGCAAGATGACCTGGAGATCTGGCAATGGTGTATATATACTGAGTGGCATGAATGATGATGCTGCTACACCTGCACCTGACACTGTGGAAGCCTGCTGGGTTCATGATGCATTGTGCTGCTGTAGTGTGAATTGCTAGAATTATTTTTGGACATAATGAAGTAAGGATGGAGGTTATTTTTCAGTACTAACTACTTTCTTCAGCCCGACTGGGTGGTGAGCAGAGAGATTTTCTGACTCCTCTCAGAAGTTTTGGAGGTACCAAACTAGACCAGGTGTTTCAGTATCAGCCCTTTCTAGTATCCTATTCAGTTCCAAGGACGGGTGTAATTCCGTCTTAACTGATAGGGACTGTCCCGTCCTGCAGTCCTCTTTTCACAGGAAGCAAGTATTTTATGCTACAAGTGTGAACCATTAGCCTTTATCACCAGGCAACCACATTATCAAGAAATACGTAACTATCTTACAGAACATCCAGATACTAGATACTACAGATTGCTAGATACAGAACATCTAGCAGTTCTTCTATCTGTATCATTCACCATTCACACAAACAGTCCTCCATCTGCTAGGCAGGGTCTGTTCTTCCTATGTGTGATTTGAAAGCACCCCAGGCACCTGCCCGGCTTGCAGATGGTGTTACTCCATCACAGTGTGGAGTCATCACTGACAACACAATATATTTCAGGGACATGAAAGGGGATGACGGAGTTAAGGTCTTACTGAAGATGTGCCAGACAATCTGAGCTAACTGTAATTATTGTGTGTCCTTTTTTTGTTGTTGCTGTCATAGCCAAACTGTGCAGGAGGTGAGGTTTTGTTTCCGCCGGGGGGGGGGGGGGGGGGGGGGGGCGACACCCCCAAACTGCAGAATGGAGGGCAGAAATCCTGATCTCACGTTAAAACTGCCCCCAAGAAACCTTTCAGTGGTCCGGCGCTAACTTTTCTAGATGCCGTTTTTCTGCTCAAGTGTTTTTGGTTTGGGTTTTGTTGTGGTTTTTGGTTTGGGTTTTTTTTTTTCCCCCTCCCGATGCTATTTTTTGCGAACGAAAAAAGTGTTAAGCAGGCTGAAGTGGCAGCAGAAGGCAAATACGCCTGTGCTCAAAACTAAGTTAAACTCCGAGGGGTGTGCGAGCAATCCTTACCGTGAAGGATTTGCGCGGCAGGGCGGGGAGCGGCGACCCGTGTGCTCTCGGGGCCCGGAG
>NW_008824414.1:6076475-6076959 GCF_000699105.1 Pygoscelis adeliae | reverse complement strand
AGCGGGGTGAGCCTCGGCTCTTGGCTTTCGCCCTGAAACTCCGGGAAGAAGGAGGGGATGCCGCCCTTGCGGCGGTACGGCTTCGGGGTGTGGGGCCGGGGAAAAAGACCTCGCAAGCGGTGCTCTTACCCCCTCCATTTTTGTAGCAGAGGTAGGGAAATCGCCAGACGTTGGCCAGGTCCACGGCGAAGCCGATGACGGAGAGGAGGAAGAAGATCTTCTTGCCCCAGGTCTCCCTGTCCTGGGCGCCGTAGCGCGGCGCGGGGGCGGCGGGCAGGAGGCTGCTGCTGGTGTACTGCACCCCGTTGTGCTCCTTCACCAGGATCAGCTCCACGTCCTTCTTCGGGGGCGGCGGCCCCGCGCGGTCCGGCAAGGGGGCCACCACCGACACTTTGCGGTCGGGCTGGATCTGTTTGTTCATCCTCGCCTTAAACATCCAGAGAGAGCGAGCTGAGGAGGGGGAGCGGGCGAGGCGGGGGGGGGG
>NW_008824414.1:6041245-6076123 GCF_000699105.1 Pygoscelis adeliae | reverse complement strand
AGAGCGGAGCCGGCCGGAGCCCCGCACCGTCCGGCCCCGCGCTGCCCCAGCGCCAGCCCTGCGCCTTGTCCACCAGCGGCGGGTTCACCCTAGAGTTAGACGGTTAGGGCTTGTCCTGCCGCAGACCACGGGGCGCTCGGAGCTGCTCCTTCCCGCCAGGCAAAATACGCGTCCCGGGTCAAGCAATCTGAAAGTGCTGTTAGCAGGCAGCAGGTAGAGCTAATTTGGATTGCCCTCTTCCCTTCTTTCCCGGCTGAACTGCAGTAGAGAGGCAGCTTTCCCCTGTCTACTAGTGGCTTTAGTTAAACAGTAGAATTTGGCTTTTGACATCAGAACCTGGTGGGGTGCAGGTTGAATGGCAGAGCTGGACGCTGCTAATACTCCTACGCTAGGATTGATGGATGCCCGGCTTTTTCTTTCCTGGCAAGCGTGGGGCTGGTAGGATTCAGTTGTCAGGCTGAGGTATTTGCAGGACATTAACTATTTGCTGCTATTCCAAATGGGACCTGAGTCTTTTAGGTGTAAAATGAGCAAAGAATTAGCAGGCAGAACACCAGTGATTGGTGCCAAAGCAAACCTAAATACAGCTGCAGAAAGGGGTTTTCAGGGGCTCTGCCTGTTACAGCTGTGAGCAGTAACTTTACATTCAGTGTCTGTTAAGGGAATAAAATTTGAGCACAAAAGGCAGAAACTGGCTCCCCCTCCCCAGTGTTAAATAGCTTCCCTTCTGCCTGGCATCAGTGAGAATAGGTCAGATCGCAGAGGATTCTTGGTGGTGTTACAGCCTACTGTTCTTATTCAGTCTGCTAGGACTGATAAGACAGTATTATAATTGTAATATATGAAGAGGTGCTAGTCAGGGTTCGCAAGGAATACCAGGTTCCTTTTGCAAACTTGGAAAGTGAAAAAGAATCCCAGCTCAGAGTTAAAGCTCGCGTATTGGCATCTTCCCCTCCTCTCTTGAGGCCACAGACTACAAAGATGCTAGTAAGACAGCTACTGACAATTTGCAGATTTTCTGCCTTCACAAAAAGGTCTTGCTTCAAGCTCCGAGATCCAAGCTGTGACTTGGATCCTAAAGCCCTCATCTGGGTGAAGTATTTGAGCCATGGCTATACTGTTTCAGAGCAATTGTATGCTTAGAACATGCAGCTCATAAGTTCTCTTTCGGTTACTCTGTGATTTCCTGCCCTCATCTTCTCTGAATACACCACATAAGACCATTTTCACTGTTTCTTTTTGACGCTTCATGCCATACGTGCTGCAAGTACTTTCCCTGTGCACAGTCATTACATAGTACCCTGTAAGCACTTGCTGTTTGCCCATGCAGTACAACCCATGTTTTTACACTCATGCGCAGCTACACTGCTGCCTGCTCCTCATACCATCCATCAGTCACTGCCACCACATGCATCAAATACATACCCGTGTTACATGCAGTGTCCCCAAATATGCCCACGCTCCCTTGCATTTCAGTGAGCCTGCACACCCATTCTCCCATAGCAAATAAAGGACAAGCTCTGTTCTGGGCATAAGGAGAGCCTCCGCTCCCAGCTGCAGAGCCCTGAAGCCGTCTTGCTGACAGACTCACCAGGTAGCACTGGGGATGTCTCTGTCCCATTCCCTGGTACCTATGGGGAGGGGGAAGATGACTGAAGGGGGATTCCTCCTTCTTGGTTCCACCGCTCTGGGACTGCAATCTCTCTGGGAGCTGAAGCTGTAGCCTAGCCGGTAAGGAGCTTTTTAAACCTGGTTCCCCTCTCTCCACGTGACTATTACTGCCTTAATAATCTGCACAGACTTCCTACGCTTAGACAGCAGCACTCATATATTGCTTCTGGAAAAATAAGGCCTTGCTAAGGAACACCCTTTTCACCACAAGGTCTCAATTAGCTGAGCTTGATCATGATGTCTATGGTGGGAGGAATCTAGAAAGCCCCCGCTTATTTCCTAAGAGAATTAAGTCACTGTGCATATATATATATGCCTTTAGTTCTTGCATGGAAAGTGTGCACAATCTGGTTAATGTAATATCTGCTGCACCCTCAAGGTAAGAAAGTCCTCAATTGGATTTTATAAAAAAAGTTGCTTAATCTTGAATCTGTCTGGATCTTGTTATGCCTAATGGAGCCTGACAGCGGGTAGAGTTGAAGTCAGAGAAGGGAATATTGTATTTAGAAACCTCAATGGAGCCAGGCAAGATGGCAGGCTGTTAGTGATACTCTGCTGTTGATTGGGAAATAGACTATAATTTACTTGAGAAAATAGTCAGGTGTTGCTAGGTTAGTCATCAATTATTCAAATTCTTGTCTATCCTTCTCTTTGCAACATATAGGAGAATATACTGTATCCTGTAACAAACAGTAAGCTGGGATTGTTACTCTCATATGTTAGTATCTATGGAGAAAAAAACCCCAATGAACAACAATTTAGTGTGTGCTTCCAGATCTCCATTTGCTGCTGGTGTGAAGGCTCATTGTCCTTGTTGGCAGCAGGGTTTGAATTCTCCACCTTCGGCAGCACAGCCCTCTGGCACTGATACTACAGAACTACAGGAGCTGGCTACTGTCCTTCCTATGAACCAGCTTTTGAGAAGGGCTGTGTCAAACAGTGTTCAGATATGTTGGAACTCACACTTTACAGTTGGTGCATCTGAAAGAGTCTTGCTTCATGTTATGGCTGATGCACTTGATGAAAGAGCTTGGCAGTTGAGCCAAACAAAACAGTGACTGAGAGGGGATATGATTGCTTTATAAATAAATAGAGGTTAATGTCATTGAGGAAAAAGCCCACTACCACCACTAACGTTCAAACCAAAGGACAGAAGAATCATGATAAATTTAGTTGGAAAATGAGAAGAGTTCTAACTACCAAAGCAGTGAATACAGTGATAACTAAAGACCTGGGGTTTAGGATATTGTTTTATGAGCAGGGTTGTATGATGAAGTTGCTTGTGAGAGCTGGGATTTGGACTTGAAGACCCAGGACATCACTTTCTTATTATAATCCAATATATAATGAAAAGAGTAAAATATATATACACCAACTGTTTAATTTCACTTCCTGGTACATCCACAGAAACTCTGAGCTCATTCTGGCCTTGGGGCTCACTGGCCCTGAAAGACTAAACATTTTTCAAACGAAGTGCATAAGCTGAATGAAGTTAGGTTTGGTTATTCTGTGATAAAAGAAACTCAGGGAATAGCCAGTTGCTGTAGGAACTGGGAACAAAGTAGACAACAGCCTTCTGACTGAATCAATGTTAAAACAATTTCACAGTGATAGGAACATGGCAATGGCAGGGGTGCCCATCTTTCTAGGTTAGCAGGTAACGGATACCACGCTGTAGACTGTATCAGACATCTTTTGATGACAGTAGATATATCAGCTCCAGCTTCTTGGACTGTTACAAGTGGATTGGGCAGGTTTGCTTCATTGTATCTCTCAAATCATGTTGCCATTCCAAATACAGTGTTTACTTAGTATTTAAAAGCTTTGTGTTGTATTGCTAGCAGGCTGTTGTCATAGTATCTCTTCCCTAGAGCCAAAGAAATGCATCTCTTTCACTGGGAGGGCCCATTTGGGTTGGTCCAACCCTGCATTTTGACAGTCAGTGTCTGTCATGCTACAAACTGTCTTCAGACTGAAAATAAATATTACAAAAGCACTCCACAATGTTTTGGTATTCCATTTATGCAAGAATGCCAAGTTCTAGGGGAAGATAAGGCCTCTCCCTGTTTCTTATGATAGTAGTATTTGTATCTTCCTTATCAAGTTGCTTGAGACTGTCACAAATACACGTTTTCCAAGCTCATTTTACCTGGGATCTGCTACCCCTGGCACTAGGTGACTTTCTTGAAGGGAGCCATCAGTGTTACCCAAGCAAGCTATCCCGTGGCATCTTTATCATTTTATCACATATAAAGTATGTGTGTGTGTATGGAGAGGATGATGTTGAAGTCTAGGAGATATATCTCTCACAATTTCAACACTGCTCCCTCTCTCTAGGCATACCTTCTTCACCTCACTTTGGCCTCTTTCCGGCTTACTAGCACTTACTGTCTTTTAAAGATTATAAATCTACTTTGGAACATTTCACACTAGAAGTAGTTAAGTTTCAGCTTCAACAATATTCTTTCTCACTACCTGTTTTGAATCGCTAGCTCTTGCTGCTGCCTTAGTGTCAGATTTATTCTGTCTCAGAGAGAGTTGTATGAGAGCCATTTGCAAAGCTGCATATAAGTGGGGTGAAACTGGGAGCACTCCCAATTTCAGCCTGACTGTGCACGAAGTGCACTCCATCCTCCACCCTTCATCTTGGCTTGTGCAGAAAAGAATCCAGGTACAGGGTCCAGAAGGGAGCAAGGGCACACGCTGACCTAGTCCCTACTTTGAACAGTAAAAGAACCAGAACACTTGGGTCCACTGTAGTCCATCCTCTTGGTTCACCATGTTGTATGTCCATGTAATCTTTCTCTTTTCTAGTTGGAATAAACCTTTCCTGATCAAAAATGGCCTAGGTTTCGGATGAAGTTTTACAAACATTTAGTGAAACAGTAATAGTTCCCAGGTCTTCCTTATCAGCCAAGACTTTAATGAGAAGGGGATCTCACTTGCCTTTTTCACACCTGTATTAAATGTTTGTCCACAGACAGGTTATAAACACCCAAGTCATTCTGCTCTGTCATTTCCAGATGATGATCCTGTAGTTTACAGAACAAATTCTTTTTTCTCTAATCCTTAAAGACCAGGTTTAACATTTTATTCTGTTTGCTTCCATCCCATTTCTGTTACTCTAGGATTCCTTTTTTTCCTGTGAGTCCCATTCTTCACTGATTTAATATTGCTTGCCAACTTCATCATCTCCAAATTTCATGAGCAAACACAAACTTTTGGGTGCATATTATTAATGCAAATATTTAATAAGCTCATTCCCAATAACAGATCTTTCAGGATGGGTAATCTCACTCCAAGTCTGTAATTATTCTTATAGCACAACATAGTATTACATCCTCTTTAGTCAGTTCCTTTCCTGTCTTAACAATTCTATTTATCTTCATCTCCTCTGCTCAAACTAACAATTACAAGTGTCATTGTAGCAGCTGCTTTTCTGAAGTCATGACAGACTAATATCTACCACGTTTTCCTTGCTTTTATAAAAGGCAGTTATCAGAATAAGGTAGCAGATTAATCTGGCTTCCTTTGGGAAGCTTGTTTTGCATGTAGCAGTCTTCTATGCTTATATGCCTATGGGTAGAATATGTGAAAAGTGTTTTAACTTGTGAACTCCATGTGGTCATAGGATTATATGCATCTCCCTAAATCAAGGCTTTTATAAGATACTTCATAATTTCTGTCGTCTGCAGACCCTGAACAAGACACCTCACTCGATGTCCAAAGCTAGACTGGGAGATGACCCAAAATATACCATGATATGAAAACTCATTGAATTTCAGATGATCCTAAGATTACATTTTTTACTGTACTGCTGATTGCAAGGTACTGGATGTTATTTTTCTCCTGTTGAAAAGACTAAACAAAACACCAGAAGCAATCTGTCCTTGCTTGCTGGGAGGACCTGTCCTTTCTCTTGGTGCCAGTCTCTTGCTGATATCTCTGCTTGTACAGCAAGTAAAATATGTCCAGTTGTGCAGACTGCAAAAAAGACTGAGAATAAGCACTGATATCTTGCTTAATTAGAAATAGGCACCTTAACATAGGATTCTGATCTTAAGTTTATTATGTACTACACTGAATATTGAACATATTCAAAGCCAATCTTTTAAGAGGTGTCATGCACCTATACCTGAAGACACAATAGGACTGATTTTTTTTCCAAATGCAGAACAGCTGATTTCACTGATTGCGCTGAAGCCCAAACAAACAGTGAGAACACTTACATTATTCACTGTTGGTGATTTCTACTAGACCTAATATTAACATGAGGTTCAACAAGGCTAAGTGCCGAGTCCTGCACTTGGGTCACAAGCAGCCCATGTAATGCTACAGGCTTGCTGAAGAGTGGCTGGAAAGCTGCCCAGTGGAAAAGGACCTGGGGGTGTTGGTCGACAGCTGGCAGAATATGAGCCGGCAATGTGCCCAGGTGGCCAAGAAGGCCAATAGCATCCTGGCTTGTATCAGAAATTGTGTGGCCAGCAGGAGTAGGGAAGTGATTGTCCCTCTGTACTCAGCAGTGGTGAGGCCACACCTCGAACGCTGTGTTCAGTTTTGGGCCCCTCACTACAAGAAAGACACTGAGGTGCTGGAGCGTGTCCAGAGAAGGGCAACGAAGCTGGTGAGGGGTCTAGAGCACAAGTCTTATGAGGAGCAGCTGAGGGAACTGGGGTTGTTTAGCCTGGAGAAAAGGAGGCTGAGGGGAGACCTTATCGCTCTCTACAACTACCTGAAAGGAGGTTGTAGCGAGGTGGGGGTCGGTCTCTTCTCCCAAGTAACAAGCAAATAGGACAAGAGGAAATGGCCTCAAGTTGTGCCAGGGGAGGTTTAGATTGGACATGAGGAAAAATTTTATCACCAAAAGGGTTGTCAAGCATTGGAACAGGCTGCCCAGGGAAGTGGTTGAATCACCATCCCTGGAAGTATTTAAAAGAGGTGTAGATATGGCACTTAGGGACATGGTTTAGTGGTGGACTTGGCAGTGCTAGGTTAACTGTTGGACTTTATGATCTCAAAGGTCTTTTCCAACCTAAACAATTCTATGATTTGGGACCAAATTACTTCCTTTGGTATAGAAACAGAGCTCGGGTATACACAGATCTGGAGAGGAGATGTGGAAATGAAAGCCTCACTTATCTCAATTCTGTTTGTCATTTTTGGCTTTTCTAAGAGTACTTGGAAACAAGTGAATTGTGTTCAATAAAGTTGCATTTTCAATAAGGGAAGGCGTGCAAGCAGCAGCTCGCACTACTGTTGCCCAAGGCTTACACTGCAGTTGTATCCGAATCAGAGTTCTGTTGTGCTAGACGCTGAACATGCATAAGTACAGAAAAAAGTCAGATTCACCTTATCTACCTAGAAGCAATTAGCTTTCCACTGCTGGTAGCTGGAGAGAAAGGACCACATGTCTGTCAGTGGTTCTAAGGCAACTGATTTCCTTAAGCTTTTGATATTGTGATTTCATCTCTTTAGATAGAAGGAGAAAAAACCAATAGCTAATTGAAAATAGTCTCCTCCAAAACACTGAACAAGAGAAGTTCTTTATTTCTTTTAAAACCAAGTGAATTTGTAAAAATATAAACATTTAAAAGGATCCAAGTCTCATCATGGGTATTAGTTGAAGAGGCAAAAATAATTTCTTCTCAAAGTTTAAGAACTTTTGTGTATGTTTTGCCTTACGTAAGTTTACACATTCATCTTGCAGGTGGTTTCACCTGGTCACCTCATGTATAGGTTTGAATGGGTTTTACTTATTTTTACTGTCCAGAGCCTTTGCAGTTCTATAGCAACAGGTCCATGTAAATACTTAAAGTTGTGAACTGATCTACTACTTGGAAACCTCCAGTTGCCCTCAGTTGTAGCATTTATCCAGGTGCAGCACCAAATAGCAAATTAGCTTCCCAGCTAACATTGACTAGTTTGGACAGTTATAAGTAAATTGTTTTTGTTGAGCTGATTGTTTTAAAATTAAGCCTCCAAGCACCGAAAGAATCAGCAATGCCGAAGGAGGCTCAGAGCCTGTCTTCAAAGTTATGACAAGTCAGGCACTTGGCAGTTTTCACAATGACCTATATTTTAATGTGGGCTATTGGATTATTTCTAAAGAGGCTTCTTAGCCATAAAAGAATTATGCTCATTGGCTGGGCTGTGGCAAAAATACAATTGAATTAAGGATTGAAATAATTTAGGATCCAGCTGGACAAGTTGTCCCTGCGGCTGAGCAGTAACAGATGTATTAAGCATTGGAAATTGCACAGAAAAAAAGGTATAATTGATCTAAGGTAACCTCACTACTTTGTATTAAATAAATCAATGCTGATAAGCTGAAAGGTTAGAAGCAAGAAGCTGAATTGAAGGAAGGTGGACCTGGGAAAAAGCAAGTCTAGGTAAAACAAGTTAACTTTTAGGTCCTAAATGTGGTAGGGACTGTGGACACTTGAGCTCTGTAAGTAACACTGGCTACGAGTTCTCAAATCGGCAGGAACACTGCTGATTGTGCTGATTGCTGGGGAGTGTTGGGGGAGAGTGGAGGAGGGGATACCAAACTGCGCATCCCTGCAGAAGGGACACATTTTTCTAAGTAGAAAAAAACCCTATAAGTAGCCATCTCTGTATTAATTTGCATCTAAAATCACTCGTCACTGAAAACCATAGGTGACCCACAGTCCTCACTCTCTTGCACACATATGTACCTGTATGTATCACTGCATTTCAGCTCAAGGATTGAAAGGGAAGGCTGTACTGTGACAGCCACGTTACACGGAGCAGTTGATGTTTTAGGAGTGCAATGTGTGTCTGTGTGTTAAAAGAAGTAGCTAAACCCAAAATGTTGGCCAGTAATGTAGGATACAGTAGATTCCTTCTGGAGACACCCAGCACCTGGACACCAGCAAATGGAGCGGTACTGGAGTGGGAGGCTATAGAATGGAGTGAAGAAAAAAATATTTTTCCAGCTATATCTGTTCTTTGAAAAGTCAGAGACAAACTTTACACAGTGAGAGCAACTTCAAATAAACTTGTGTATGTATTTAATGTAGATGGAAATACTGAAGGGTAGTAGAAGACAGGATTTCCCCGTTGTTACTCACTTAACTTCTGATTCCTTTTCTGCATTTCCAGACTAAGCACAAATGGTTTCATAGGCATTAAACTTGTTTTGCAAAGAATGAAAAGAATAGAAAAAATGCTTGCATTATTGCTTTGAGTGTATATATATTAAAGTGAACATATCCTTGCATGATTCTTACTGCTTTGGGAGTACATATATTAAAGCGAACATATCCTTGCATGACTACTGAAACTGAGAAAAGGAGGCACACGAATTAGCAGAGACAGTATTGCCCCGATGAGGATGATGTAGCAAGTTCTGTTGCCATGTGTCCCGCAGAGCAGGTAAAAAAGGTGCCAGGATGGGTTTGGATTTGTTCAGATCGGGGTTATTGAGTAAGTGTCTGGAGAGTTAATAATTACAGTGCTTTGGCTTCTGGCTTCTGAACGGCTCTGCTTTTCTGGAGGGAAGCCTTGCGTGGCTGGCTGTGGGGATACAGTAAGAGCAACTTTCAAGTAAATGCTGCGAGAGGAAAGGCAGAAAGTGTCTTTTTGGCTTGCCCTAAAGCTCCACCTGCTGGTTGTCCTTCACTCCAGCTTCAGGGATTAACGGGAGGGCTCTGGTGTATAGGCGACAGGATGCACAGCAGCTGGGATTTCTGGTACGGCTGAACCTGGAACTTCAGAAAAGTCGTTTAAGGAAAGCTGGGTCTGGTCTTATGTGCCTGTTCTCTTACTCCTTTCAAATACTGTAGACCTCTAGAAAGACTAGAGCTCAGTGCGTTTCTACAGAAATTAAAGACACCTGCTTTGAAAATAAGGAAGACACAAACTTCCTTAATGATGCAGCTAATATGCTGATTTAAAGCATATATTTGAGACCTATGAATGGCAATCTTAAAAGCCAGTCCTGGCTGCAAAGTCAAGCAATCAAAGTTTAGGAAATGTTGTCAAGATAATGCTTTAGTTGATTTTGCTGTGACACAAGCGAATGCAAGAGACGATGTTAGATCTTAGAAACATGGCTGTGCCTCTGACATTCTGCTGACAGCCAGCTCTCTCGCACACCAGACGTCTTCTGTCTCTCTGCCATTTCCAGGAATTGAAACTTTTGTGACCTACTAATTCCATGTAGGTTTCCTAAAGCTAATACCAAATTTTGCCTGATTGCTCCTTGTCCTGAGCAGACAAGAATCTTTGACGTAAAAGGAAGGGGAATGAAAATGCTGATTTTGAAGTGAGATGTAGATTTGAAGAATCGGTTATTTCTTTGTTCATTTCAAATAAATGAGCTCAGATGTAACCAGCAGGTAAACATGCAGTTATCCCTCCTTGCTGTGATTATTTAGTTTTCAAACTGTTCTTAATTAAAGTACACTGCTTGCATCTCAGTAAAACATAAGCATAGAAATGGCTAAACATAAAATTATGTAATTAAAAAATATGATGATACTTTGCCCAGCCAAAGCTTCAATTTTTGTTTATGTACTGAAAGAGTAGTGATACCAGAAGATTAATCAGCATGAGAGTCTTTGTGAGACATTATACTCTGAAGAAAAGACGGGGCATTCATATGTAGCCTTAACATTAAAAAACCTCTTTTGCTTTCTGAAGATTTGCACGCTGCATTCTCTTGGTGTCCAAGTTATGATGAGAGAGTGTATAATTCCTCACGGTCAAGGTCAAAAATTATCGTTCATTGGGAAAGTATGATGGGGAAGTTGTATATAGTCACCTCTATACTGTCATTAACAATTTCTGTGCTGTTTCTGAGAGAATATTGCGACTTGTTTGATAGCAGAGTCTAGAACCGTGTTGTAATAGCAAGTCTACAGTGGACTTCATCCTACGCTCATGCACAGGCAGACAGGGACAGAAGATTACAGTGGAAACAGATTAGAGGGAGAGGAGAAGAGATACATAAACAGTAGCTCAGATTATGCTATAGAAGAGGTCATCTGCTAGTCCATGGGCAGAATCAGATCCTCTGAATGTTAGTTCTTACCTTTTCTGTAGACTGAGGATACATCTGCAGACTATACAGTCTCTGTTCTACCTGAAATCCATCTCCTCGGTAGCTTAATATCAGGATAATTGCTCTTCTGATACACATAGAGTACAAAGTTTTTAGCATTCCCAGAAATGGGAAGTATGGTAACACTGGGATTCCATGTTGGTGACTGGAGTCCCATTGCACTTCATGAGGTATAAGGAGAACTTACCCTGTTAAGAAGAGCTGACGGCTGTGTTCCTTTTCTTTCTTAGTGGACACCTGCATTTGCAGTCTCCCCATTCTCTATCCCACTGGTGGTCTCTTATACCCCTTTGCAGATCATCGTTATTAACTGATTAGTCCATGTAATCTCAGCAGAAGAGTATTCTGCCTTCCTTCCCTGTGTCTGCAATTTGGATTTTTCAAATTTAGGCATTGAGAATATGACTGTGCATTGGAAAGGCAAAGTAAGTTGCTACACAGCTTATCTCCAAGCATGGCAGAACATTGTGCTATGCACCCGCCTACCCTTCATCTGTGCTTTTGCCTCTGGTGAACTGCGGCCACTATTCTTTTAGGATTCGGGTACAGAATGGGAACCCAAATGACACCATTCGCTCCTGTTTTAAGTGACACCATTTGTACACTAAGGACAGTGCAGTGGGAATGGGATGGGACCTGGGCCTGCCGTCACTGCGTAAGGGGAGGAACTGGAATGATGCAAACACCGTCACTGCTCTTGCCATAGAGAGGAACCCAGAAAAATGAGCACAGGGTGGAACAGTAGTGCTCTGAAGAGGATCTCCTGCAGAAGGGAATCTCTTTTTAAAGAGAATTTGAGAGGGTGCCAGCCCTAGGGAGTGCCTGGCAGCGAGACTGTGTTGGAACAGAGCTGGGGAGGGCTGGTGGGTGGTGTGGCCTGGTGCAGATGGGCTGCTATACCACAGCTCGCCAGGGATCCTCCACCTTTGTGGGTGGGCCCAGGGCTGCCAGCTTGCCCAAACCTCACAATATTTAGGGGATTTTCATGAAGTCCCACTTTCTGAATTCATGTGATTCTATTAGATACACAGCTTCCATTCAAGAGTAAAAAGATACATTTCTAGCTCATAAGCTTGAAAATGTGAACCATAAGGGCTCCAAAACGGAAGGCTAATAAAAACAAATGCCTTACTATTTTTTGGAAGAAAAACAACGATGAATTTAGGAGGGGTTTTCAGTGTGTTTTTTAATGTCTTGAGGAGAGGGAAACCTCTTTCTGTGCATTCAGGGAGACATCTCAGAACCTTTCTAAGATAATTCGCATTCTGCAGGTCTACCATGGTAGGGAGGCAGAGATGGGGAAGCAAACGGGATCAGGCCCTAATTACATAATGTTCCACTCAATTGTGCTGTCCTGCAGCTGTACAGTGCAGAAATTTCCTGCATGAAGAAGCACATGGACAAGAAAATTAAAAAAAAAAAGGGGGGGGGGTGAGTGTGAGCTGAATGCACGTGAAAGGATGTCAAACCAAAAGCAAACTAGCATGTTATTACAGAAAATCAAGATACACTAGCATACATGGGGTGAGCTACTGAGCAGCATAGAACAATATGCTGCTCATATTGTTCTACAATGCTCACTCCTAATTCCTCAAGCTTTTGCTGTTAATGGCAGGCTGTTGTTAATTATTAGTCTGCATATTGTTAATGTAGGCAGTTCTGTTTCTTAACGCGTTCCTGTGATCTTAGCATTTTTTGTTGTTTTGTTTTGTTTTTTTATTTCCAAAGTTTGGACAAGGATCTGCCCGAGGTCCATACATACTGCAGAAGGAAATCAAAGGGCCAGTCTCATCCCTGGCTTCTGCATCTCATTAGCAGTTTGCAGATTTTCTGGGGGAGGGAGTGTCAAATATATTCAATACCTCTTTATGAGGGGCTCAGAGTCCTGCTGGGTCACACAGCAGTGTGGTTTGCCTTGAGTTCAACTCCAGCCAGGAGTTCAGAGTCCTTCCAGCAAGGGCTGTGAGCTAAGGCAGTTTGATGCAGATGAGCTGAGTTACTCAAGACTTTCAGAGGAAGTTGGGAAATGTGGTTTCTCTTTTTTTCTTTTTTTTTCTTTGGGGTGGGAGGGGGCGGGAAGAGATAGGTATAGGTGCTGCTTGGTGAGGACTTCGATGTCCTGGCACCTAAGAGCTGGTTTGTTTGTTTAGGTTGCAAGAAGGAATTGGCTAGCATATTTGCTGGACTCTGATCTCTGGTTAGCACAGGAGCCCTTTCAATAAATTAACAAGTACAGAGGAAATTATGGGGAGTCTGAGGATGAGGGGATGAGTTGCTTGAGTGTGGGACTTCTCTGAAGTGTCCTGCTTTTTTTTTTTTTTTCATCAGGGCTGTGCTCTAGGAGACCCTGGGTAAAATTTGGAAGGCAAATTCTACTTTGAAGGAATATTGCGTATTTGGTTATGTCAGTATATTTGAGTCACCATCCCTGGAAGTATTTAAAAGACGGGTAGATGAGGCGCTTAGGGACATGGTTTAGTGGGTATGGTGTTGTTGGGTTGATGGTTGGACTCGATGATCTTGGAGGTCTCTTCCAACCTTTAATGATTCTATGATTCTATGATTCTATATGCTGACTTCACAAGACTAGAAGAGAGAAAATAAGAAGACAGAACCAAATTAAGTTGGTATGGTCAATAACTTCGTCAAGGAGAGGGCTACTGAAGGCAAAACTACCTGTATTTTACTTCATCTAGGCCAGTTACTAGTTCGCCTGCTTCTTTCGGTTCTAGAATTGCTGTGGTTGTCTTCAATGTCTCCCTTTCCTAAGGGCTTCAGCCCCTGCAACTCTTGATCTATGTGTCTGTAAAGAGTCATTGTCAGGGTTTAATGCAGCAAAAGCAGTTCAGTATTCTGTTTCTCAATAAATTAATCATTAACATTGACCGCTGACTCCCATATTATTTATCTTATACTTTTCCCTATTTTCTCTTACCCTCATTCTTTTTTCCGTCTTCTGAGTTGATCTCAGCAAAACTTGGTTCCAGTTCCCGCTGTCGGGTAAGTCTCTGCAGCCCCTATGGGGAGAAGGTGAAAATGGGTCAGAGCTACAGAGGCAGCAGCAGGGCGCAGTTGTCTTACTGGAATGAGTATGATGCCAGGAACAGAGAAGTGCTGGAAGCTTCGTGCTATGTTTCTGTGGTATAACAGCACTGCTCTGATGGCACACTAATTCAGTTTTTTTACTTTTAGGAACCACTAAGGCAGTATTGATGCTTCCTTAACTGTGCTAGTTCATTATCATACAATGTAATTATCTGATTCTGGTATACAGTTTGTAGGACCTATTTTCTGGGGCCTGTTTCTTGGCAGATATACCTGATAACACAAACAGCTTCCAAAAATGTACATTGAAGGGTCAGACTGCTGTGCTGAATATATTATTATTTGTATTTTGGTGGGGTCTGGGGCCCTGTTATGATAGGCTCTGTAAAATGTCTAATATAAGGCCAGTGTTAAAAAAGGTCCAAATTTAAAAAAAAAACAGAGGAATATGTAATAGGCTCAAGTCAAAATCCCAACCTTTTGGAAGGAATTTGGATGTAAATTGGAACTTGGCAGCTCTGGAGGGTTTATAATTAAAAATGCCAAATAAAACTCTGGTAGGAGCCTTACCATGACATTGCTGACATTAACGTTAGGCTGCCTTACTGGGATTGATAGAGGCTTTCTTCCTTCTTGTTTAATGTATTTCCTCTTGGAGGAAAACTGTGGTGGTAAAACTCAGCAAAGCCAACAATGTGTCTCATAAACAAATTAATTTCCTTCTTCAAACATTGTTTCATTCAAGAGCAATACATTCAAAATTCCTTTCAGCACTGGTCTTTAATTGGTTCCTTTTGCAGGAATGAAGCAGCCATTCTTTGAATCTCCCTTGGAGTTTGCTGAATTTGTTAAAATCTACTATGTTGTCTCCTGTTGGGAATGCATCCTTTACTGAATTGCAGCAAGGGAATGACCTTGATAACATACTTGATGTATGACTTTATTTGGAGTTTCTTAGGAAAAAAACACACATTTGTTTTTAACGGTGAGCATTTGCCTGTAATATGTAAAAAAAAATCACCCTTACATGTCTCTAGAGGGATGCAATTGAGTTTCAGAATTGTTTAATGATTTTTAAAACAAACAAATGAGGCAGACCTGTTCTTGGAGTGATGGGATCTCATTTCATCTGTCTCTGAGAAAACCTCAGCTGCTCTGCTTCTCCCAGAAACTCATTTAGTAAGGCCCAAGGAAGGGGTAATAGGGCACTTTATTAGGCATAGCTTTTGCTGCATTTCTTGATTCATTGATTTTTTGTTTTTCACACACTACTGTGATGTACAGATGTGATTTGAATACAGCTCTTTTTATTGAGACTATACAGTCTCTTTGCCTCCAGTTACTAAGTGTAGTTATCTGAAATGCAAACGTGTCTGTGTTACTTCCAGTGTTTAATGTTCTGTACAGAGAAGAGACAGAAATGGAGAGAGTGAAGGTAAAGAAGAAGCGATACGATCTAAATGATTTTGTGGCTTAAGACTGAGCGCTGACTAAATCTGGGAGGAATAAGCACCCATTTGGGAAGTGTTTCAGCAATCAAAAGAACTAAGTTCAGTTTATTGTATTCTGTAGGAACAAATGAAATTCAGATTGCTAGTTGCCAGACATTCATTGAAACAGTTATGTAACTAAAGTTACCTTGATTTTAGCATTAATACTGCCTGGAAGAGCATTAATATTTCCTGGAAGGCTGCAGTTTAGGTTAGTGGTTTGTATTCCCTCCTTTTTTGGGATGGTTTAGAATTTTTAAAAATATTTTTATCCAATCAAGGAGTAGGGGACACAGCATGTGATTACTACCATATAGCAGGAGTGGTAAGTAAGGCTAAAGCTATGGAAGAAGGTCTGCGGTGTAACCCGGGGCTGAATGTGTTCAATTAAAACTACTCATTAAATGCTCTTTCATGATGATGAGAGATTCAGAGAAAATCAGCACTGGCTTTTGAACCATTTATCAGTTAATGAGAAACCAAAGTTGTAATGAGTATGGTGATGAACATTGACTAGTTATAGTAGAAGCTTGTGAGTAAGAAGGGACCAGAGCAAAATATGGCACCATGGCCATGTTCCCTCACCCAGCCCTGAAAAATGAAAGAACTGAATAGAAATGGCCTTTGCTGGAAAAAAGCCTACACACACAGACCTGCCTTGTGAGCCGGCACTGACTTTCAGTAGCAATAGCTATGTCAATGTGCTGCTGTGCCATATAAATGAGATGAGCTTCCTCATGCATAAATGAGGCTTTCAGCAAAGAAAATACACAGGGTTTGTTGCACTGGGTGGCAAACGTCTTCCATTACCCCCATAGCAATGCTGGCTGAAAATTACTTGGCGTTTG
Organism: Pygoscelis adeliae; assembly: GCF_000699105.1. Classification (NCBI taxonomy): domain Eukaryota; kingdom Metazoa; phylum Chordata; class Aves; order Sphenisciformes; family Spheniscidae; genus Pygoscelis; species Pygoscelis adeliae. The sequence goes on along the minus strand of NW_008824414.1, from coordinate 6,059,984 downwards.
GCAAGACCTGTAAGTCAAAAGGGCTGTGTCATGCTGCTGCTCTGCCTCTAGTTGCAGTTGCTTCATTACCAGGACGAGAGTTGTTCTTCTGCCAGTACTGTGAACGCTGCCTGGCTTCTCATCAGTCTTTGCTCTAAGAAAGCAGCGGGGGAAGACTGGCTTGTGCTTTTTTACCAGTCCTGTGCTTAGGTCCTCCAGACAGCTTATTTTTACAATTAAAATGGAGTTAACAGGGATTTTCTTCTCTTCTGTCACACCGTCTTTCTGCCCTGTGCTTGGTTGGGCTGTGTTTTCTGAAGAAACAGACTGAAAATGTATTTTAAGGATACTTGGTCCTGTAAACTATAGGTGGCTTTTGGAAAATGGTACTTTAGGCACAGAGGTACCTTTAAGCTTTAAACAACATGACCTTCTGTCTCTGGGCACTTCTACACAGCATTTGTCTAGAGATCAAGGTAAATTTTTACTTACCCGAGATGCTTCTTTTGAAGTAACTGCTTCTGAAGAAATAGAAAAAAGCTCTTGATTTTTTTTTTTTTAATCATTTCCCCCTGTCTGAAAAGTGGGTGCCACTAGTGGGTCACAGGCATTGGTCTAGTGGCAACTTCTAACTCAAAATGAATATTCTTGTTTGATGACTCATTTCACCACTAAAGACACGAGCTATAGAGTTTTAGTAACTGAAGACTCCACATCTGTTTGTGTCTTATTCCTTAGAGTTTGGGTGACCTGATTGCAATAGCACTGTTTTTAGGAGAGAAGAGATGTAAACCTTATTATCCTGGGTTGGCTATAGTTAAGGTTGCATCTGAAACAATTGCCAAGGTGGTTTCTTTACTGATGTTTTTAATTCGGAAGCATCACCAAAATAAATTGGGTTCAGTTTTGCTACATCAGTATCATTTATTATGGAGAGCTTTGTGAGTTGAAATATATGTAGATGGCCAACAACTTAATGTCATTAAGTTATTTTATATTTTCTCAGTTAGAAGATGGTGGGATACCCTGATGGCTAGGCCTGATGTAGGATCAGAATAGGATTAAAATATATTTTTCATCTAAGAATAGTGTGGGAGTTTCAATATTTTAAGGAAAGGAGTGAAATACTTAATATTTATTGCACTTATAGCACAAATTACTTTCAGAGAAACATCCAGTGATTAGGAATGATTCAGTCTTGATGAATTGCCCTGCCTTACACAGTGATAGAGCTAGACACTTCTAGCTGGCTTCGTTTTGTGTGACCAGTGTGATACATTCCCAAGAGACTGAAGCACTTTCTAAGGAGGGAATACATTGTCTTTGTCGCATCAACAGTACTTTCTTGGGTACATTGTGACATCATTTTTGTGGGATGTGTTTGTCACTGTGCTGTATGGGAGATATGTGCGTAATGAACCCAGTGGAAATAAACAGTGTTTTCCCCCTTATGAATATTTGATCTATGATTTATTTATCTACCCAGACTTGGACTAATAGCATGTCAAATGCTGCCTGTTTGTTTTCCTGTTGACATATTTCTATCAGCAGTGTCTTCTGTATTATGGACAGGAAAAATATTAGCAGACTTATAAAACAATGGCTTAACGAGACCAATTCTTTGATGTAAGCTAGATGGACTCCACTTGGGAAAATAAGAGATTAGGTGGAGGGGAGGGGTTTTTTTGTCTACTGTGAAATTGTTCACATTAGACTGGAAGAAGAGTAAATTGAGACTGACTGACTCCACCAGAAGGTCAGACACTGACCGGTGCTGGCAGGCTGGTGCCTGCTAGGGCAGAGCTTGCCTATGTACCCCTGCGTAACTGTATGGAGACCTGAAATGTCTTTCTTTTGTACCCTAGCATGCACCAAATCATGGTGGAAGGAATCAGGCTTGATATCACTGAAAATGCCTAGTGACAGCAAGCAAGTCAGAGATAGCTGCAGGTAAGAAGTACAAGTATTTTGATAGGGAAAAAGGTGCTAAAAGAGTCTAAATGCACCATCTTGCCATAAATGATCAAATCTGTTTAATCTGTGCTTTTCATGATCTGATGCTGAGTTTGCCTTCTTGCATCTGGAAAAAAAAATCAGTGGGAGTGTTAAAGCAAAGAATGTCAAATTTGATTACGAAGTTTGGGACACCGCAAGCACCCATGGGTAATTCACTTTATCAGGAGTCAGAACGCTGGTATTTCTCTCTCTGCTATGCCAGTGCCCTCCTGCATAACTTTTGGCAAGGTAGTCACTTTCCTTTTGCCTTGTCTATTTATAAACTGTTGAATATCCAGGAAAGGTAGAAACTCATTACATGCTTTATACAATAGTTAGTTCAATGGCTGTTTCTTCTGCTAGAGCTGCAAAGCCCCTTGTAATAAAATGAATAATAATGGAGAGTTTTGTCAAAGGTGTCTCCTATTGCTTGTCATTGTCTGAAGGGCTGGTTCTCTTTGGTCCACAGAATATCTTTTCTACTAAAAGAGAAGTTTCCACTATATAAACCATAGCCCTTTGCCTTTAAAATTGGCAATAGCAAAGGTAGAAAGAATGGCTCCTGCTCCTTATTTCAAAGGTTGTTTTAGGTTTAGTGTAGCTTTGAGTTAATAATAGTTCAAACCTGCGTTCAAACTACATAGGTGAAAATGCTACTGTTTTGCTCTCCCCAGTGTATATTGACAATATACTTTTCTGCTTACAAGAGACAGGCTGTCAAAGACATGTAATTAAATAACATTATGGAGGTTGGCATGCTTTAATTCAAAAGACCAGCGTACAAAATCTAAACATTTTAAATTATTTCTGCTTTGAATGGCTGCTGTAGTTCATGGCTGGTTATCTCCCATTTCAAAGACTTCCGGCATTGAGGAAAACAGCTTTCCTAAAAGCTGCTGGCAGTTCTGGTATGACTCCTGCTAGTCTCCTACACTTTTTCCTGTTCATTTCTTTTTTACGTTTTAAGAAAACATTTTGAATTTTCCTGCGATCTTTGATATCAGGAGATATGAGCAGAAGCACAGACTTTCGTATCTAATTGTGTACTTGGCCTTATCTTTGTCTGCAAGGCTGATGTTTACCTTTGAAAAGGAAATCATTCTTTTTGAACAATTATAGCCTCTAAGCTTTCATCATGTCTCTCTAATTTGTAGTGCTTTGCTTCTAGTGCATTGTCAGATGCTTAGTGAAGTTTTAGGAAGGTAATGTCCTTAACAAACAGGAAGGGTCTTTTTTTTTTTTTTTTTTTTTAAGAAGAAAGCTCTTTTTAACAATAATCTGAGCTGATCAAAATGTTCTTGATAAACTGATCTTTTAAATTCAGTAAGGATAAAGCTAAGATACTGCAGTAGGCAGGAATGAGCAGTTGTAGGAAGAGAGAAAGGGGGAAGCTGGTTAAGGAGCAGTTCTTTAGAAGAGGATCTAGGGCTTACAGATCAGTGATAGCTGTATATGAATGGGCAATGCGTGTTGTTTTAGAAAAGCCAAGCCTTGCGCTGGATGTGTATGAGCAGGAATATTGACTGCAAGCTATGTAAAGAAAGGCTTCTAGTCTACTAAGGAATGGTAGGGCTGGAGCTGAAGTGCTATTTCCAGAGAACTGAAATGAAAATAAACAGAAGTCTAGAAAGTGGAACCTGTGAGGAAAGAATGAAAGAGGTTTTGCTTTTTGGCTTAAGAAAGGCAGGCTGGGAGATGCAAGGGTGAAACAGGAGTGATAAGCTCTGGATATATGTATGTACAGGTATAAATAGTTACCCTGCAGAGAAGTAGAAATGAATCAATTCTCCTTGAGCAAGTTGAACAGAAGACCTAGTGACTTCAGCTGCAGAAGTATTCAGGTTAGACCATGAGAAAAACTTTTCTAACAGTAGAAATTGTTAAGCAGTGGACTATATTGTATGGCAAGGCTGGGCAGTCTTCCTCTGTGGAGGCCTTTAATGACAGATTTAATCTAACGAACTTGCACTTCTGCAAACAAATTCTGTTTGCTGGGTTTATAGCAAGGGAATAATTTTTTGTGTGTGTTTATTGGGTATTCTTGCTAATAACAAATTCACAATGAAACATAAGCTAAGTAACGTTCTTAAAATGCGTCAATTTTACTAGCAATTCCTAGAAAATATAAATCCCCAATCTCCTATATAAAACCCATGAGTGGTTTGAATTATTCCTGTTGTAGTTGTAGTACTGTTACACTGCTAAATTGAGTCTCATGCAGCCATTGTATAACCTCAAGAGATAACACGAGCAAGGAGACTTCTAGAAACTAGGGAAACATGCTCGCTCCTACCTATGCCCAGTTTAGAGCAAAGCAATGAGCACGCAGGTATAGCTTTAAAGATGAGCCTTGCTTAAACCTCATTTTAACATACAAAAGATTTTCAACAGAATGTTTTTTAGATAGTCTAATAAAAACTAACCAATGAAAAAAAGTAACATAATTGATTTACTTTTAGCACGTGAAAGCATGTAATAGCATGAAAACGTAGAATAATAGTGATGTGAGAATAGAGGAGGGGCATATATTTACTTTCAATCTGTTGTGGCGCGGGGGGCTTAAAAAAAGACAACAGTAGGTAGTGCCTAGCTAAGGTAATGAAGTATTTCCTATTATAACAGTCATGTGTCTCTGAAGTCTCACCAGTCAAGCTGTGGTGGTTACAGAATATCTTAAACTAAGAGGGTGGCACAATAAATGAAAACTTTCATGAAATTGAATCAATTGTGATACTGTTTCCGTTGGTGAGGGTGGTGTAATTCTTACCACCATTAACAATAACTAGCCATGGAAATTTTTCATGTTTTCTAATTATTATTATTATTGTGTGCTTTTAATAAGTCCAAAGTATCTGATTGATGCCCACAGGATTGAGCATACACTTAAGTGCTTAGCAGAAGTTGGGTCCTTAAATGACCCTTCTGTATTTCCTTTGTCATGGTACTAAACCTGCTGTGCTTCTTGAACTTTATCTGAGTAAGTGCCGCATACTGTATTTATATCAGACACATTTTTTTTTGTTTGCATTTTGGCTTTATGAAATGTCAGAATCAATCTTATACTAATGAAATGTCCAAATTTCATCTCAGCTATGAACATAGCTGCTAATCCTATAAGATGTTTACTTTCTGCCTCTCTGGCTATGTATAGTAACAGAGAGTCTCCCAACTTAAGCACTGCTGACAAACGTCTCCCTACTGTTAGCCAGTCTAATAAATGTTATTTCATTGAGTAAAGATTTAAAATTAATCAATTAAATGTCATTAAAATCCCTTGCAACCTTTGACAAGTTTGCTCTTACTGCAGGCCGGTAAAAGTGGTTACCTGAATACTGCATGTGCCCCCTGAATCCCACCCAGTTCAGTAATTTTTATGTTTTAATTTTATGATTTCTTAACTTTAATCATTGCGGAATACAGCTTTTGATGGTAGTGGCTGTGTTTTAGGCAGAAACATGGAGGGAGAAAGTAGAGAGAAAAGTAGGCTGTTCCAAGGGATGCAAAATCGACAGGAAAAATATAAGCCGAAGGCCACTGACCAGAGTCCAACCTTCCTAGCAAATCATACAGAGCGTAAGTACAAACCTCCCAAACCTTTCTTAAAAATTGATCTTAATTCTTTTCCTGTGGCATTCTCAAAGTGAGAGCTATGTAATTCTCAGCATGAAATCTCAGGCTGCTTTCCTTGTTGAAGGCTGTGGTCAAATAGTTCACAGGCAGACTGTCCAAAGAGTGTGGGTGTGTTTGTGTGTGTAATGACATTTTTTACATTTAGTTTCTAAGCTTCAGGCCCTGATTTTCCACATCCATGCGTTCTGAGTAGCCTTTGGCACCTATGCAAACACCACTAGAAGCCTGCTCAGGCAGAATGGTGTATTTATTTGCACTGGCATAGTGCCTGAGGAATTACCCAGGAATAGGGCCCTGGTGTGCTGACCACCATAGAAAAAAAAAGTTCTCAACAAATGTTTCTCAGATTTCTGATACCCAGGGAACACTTTGGTTTAGATGGGAATTGCTAGGCAGATGACAGATGTGGCCAAGCAGCCCTTACCCTATGCAGCAGTCCTATGAATGGTCATTAGTGGTTGAACAGGCAGAGCACGCAGCATCTTGCAAACCATTTGGGAACCACTGAACTTCCCCCTCCCCCTGTTATGGAGCAAGCTGATAAGGGAGAGGAGGTAATGCCCACAGGAACATTGTGGGAATATGATTTGGTGCCTGACTTGTTCTGATGTAGATGAGTACAAAAGCTCAGAAGCAGCAGCCATTGCCTGGCTTGGTACCTCTGACTGATGCTGCACAGCTATTGGCTGTGAAAATAGGAGATCCATTTTTGGATGCTTTCTGGAAGTGTTACTGCCCCTTATAGTTCTACTGATGGACAGCAACCAGCCAGGAACTATGTGATTTTCGGCAGTTTAGGACCAGATCTTACAGCAGTATGATCTGGCATGAAACCTGGATGCGTTATCTCTATTTCTGCATTTATTTAGGCAGTGCCACTGATGCAGCAAAGGAAGTACAAATACAGTTTTAATTTTCTTGGATCAGAAGATCTCTCCCTCAGAAATCAACCTCTGGTGTGGCCAGTAGAGACCCTGTTGATTCACCTTCCGTAAAGAAATTGATCAGGATTTAGAGTGTTAGTATCTTCCTTGTTCCAGGGAGAACAAGGAAGGTCCACTTTTCTATGTGACCCGCTGTTGCCTTTCATGTGTTCAGACACAGGAGCCTAGCTTTAAAAAAAAGTAAATGAGATTTATTCATAGTGCATGTACAAAGTTATCAGAAAACATGAAAAACAGCAGCGCATGGGCCTTCGTTCTTGACAATTAGTTGTGTTTTCTTCCTCTTGTAATAGATGTGTCCTCGTCTGATTCTCACCCTTGTTCATTTAAGATTGCTAGAGTTTCTATATACTTTACAGGGTCTTATTTTGGTATCTGTGAAGGATTTATCATAAAATCCATGTTACAGCATGACAGAGGAGTACTGATTAAATAAATGATGTTTCCTATGGTGACATGGGATCAAATATACCTTTCTAGCTCAACTGTGCAGGACTCAAAATGATCCTTAAGCACCCCGTAGAATTAAGAACTTACACCTCAGGAAGCCTCAGGCAGAAAGGTGTCATCCCTCAATGCCTGATTGAGAACCATTTTCTGTTTAGTATTTTTAACCTTCTCCTTCTGTTTAGTTCCTGCTCTGCCACTTAATGTAATGCCCGTTTGTTGCAGACTGCTTTTAGTTTGGTTCTTTTAAAAGCTCCCTGAGGCACAATGATGCCTAGAAATTAATGTATTCCCTTCCCGCACATCAAGCAGATGCGTGTATATTGAGTTAGTGTCTCTAACGTTTAGCTGATTTCTTTTCAGAGCATAGTTGAATCACTGCTACATACCAAACCCATTTGTGGCCTTTCCTCCTTAAACTATTGGGATACGTAGATTTATACACACAATATTTTTAGCTTTAATTGCAAAGCGCTTGTGTGACTTGCAGGTTTTTATAAAATCACTAGTCCTAAATATGCTACGCTATTGGGCAGCATAGCGCTCCAGTTGTTGAATGTGGCTGGATTCAACAGGAGCATGCGTAAGGCACCCTTGGCATTCCAAGGCCTTGAAGTGGTTATCTTTGTCATCTTTGCCCACCTATCTTGTTCTTACTGGTTGGCATAGAAGTTGTCTTTGAAAAGGTTGCTGCCGGTTGAAAAGCTGAGGACTTCAGTTAACGTGCTAGGCAAAAGCATCCTTGCCAAGGAATTAACATGTATTCCAGCTAACTGTATAGCCAGGTTAGGGTAACTCCTGCTTCTCCTTCTCTAAAGTGAAAGAAAATCCTCTCCTAATGTTCATATTACACAAAGCCACAATTGTTACTTCCTAACTATGGTTGAGGTCACTCATTTTACCTGTAACTGGCAATGCTTTATTTTCCATCAGAAAACGTATCTCTCCACATACCTGCAAATCTTCTTTGTATCATATCCCCTCTTGCTGAGATAGCAGAAGTAACTCTTTGGAAGAGCATCCTACTTTTCTACCCTTACCATAAAGAAAAGTGCCATCACACTCAGAACTGAAAATGCCATCTTTGGGCTGCATTGTGTTTATCAAGGTAAGACATCATAAGGATGATTTCCGGGAAGTCCCCCCAGCCCCTTAAGGTAGACAGAGTACCCTTCCCACTGTACTAAAAAGACTTAGCTGTTCAAGTAAACTCTTTTAAAAATATAGATTTATTTTAAGCATGTGAAACATCAGGATAGGCACGATTATAAACACAGGAAGATTAAACATGGCAATGAACTTGCAGCCAGACAGCGCAAGCAATAACTTAGAGGCAGAGGTTACCATTTCACTTATGAAACCTGCTGAAAATTGGTTATTTTTGGACTAGACATTCTAAACTTTGCTCATCTCAGTTTTAATTTGAAAATATCCTGTCATGCCACCCCTTCCAAGTTTTTATTTAGAAGTTACTTGCGTAAATACCTATATATTTTAAATACAGTATAAAGTGCATTCGAATCAAGGACAGAAAAAGGTAAAGGCCCAATTTCTAGTGCACTAGAGGAGACTGAGGCAAAACATACTCAAATCATGGACTAGAAAGAGCCTGGTTTTGAATCAAACTCTAAGAACACATTGAATAATGGCACAGCAATGCAAATACGGTTTCTAGGAGACAACTTTAGAGTAGATACTAACTATTAGAACTATGGCTTGACAGCGTATTTGCCTTTTAAGTTTTGCAGAGCAAGGTCACATTCCTCTGTTGATAATCACTAGAATAAAAATATGCTGAAGTTTGAAATGTTCCTCCTAATGTGATCCTGAACAGTTGTTACTGTAAACAACATTCTATTTATTTTGAAATAGTCCAGTAATTCTTGGGTCTTATGTCTGCATTTTCCTGTAGACTGTGAGCTGCTATCTTGGAATTCCAATTAGTTTTTTGTTGTTAGAAGTGCAGCCATTTCCATCTTTAACTGGCCTTTAAGCCTAAAGCTGTTTCTGTTAACATCAGTGAATCAGCACGTCTTGTTCAGAAGCTTAGGTTTTATAGTTCCCAAGTAGTTAAGGGAAATCTAAGGACAGCTAAAAGAGACTGCCAGCTTCAACTCTCAGCTTGTAACTCATTTGTGTGTCTCAGAAACTTGAGAAAGGCTATGGGATATTGCAAATTAAAACACACTGACATCATTTTTTTCCCTTAAGACATGTTGGGGATGTAGAGGAATTGAGCAGCACCAAAAATTCCACTTGTTTTTACACAAATGGACTCCTCAGTGTCCTTTCTGAGAGTTCACTGCAGTGCTGGAGCCTCTTACTCCTCTTAGGACATCTGTTACTTTTGTGGAAGCACGAACCTGGAAGACAGTGAACAACATTCCCAGTATTGTGATACTGACATCAAGGACAGAATAGTTACAGTAGTTTTTCCCTTACACTCAAACAGGAATAACGCCTCCTGATACGAAAGTAAAAAAAGAAACATTTTTTTTTTTAAATTGTAACTTCCATCTCTCTTTTATATCAATTGTGCTTATGAATAGGTAGGGAAAAAAAATCCTGTAGAATTCAAAAGCTGAATTCTTTAACTCTTCTTAGTCATCCTTTTTGTCAGAGGTACTTGAGTTATCCTCTTCATTGCCTTCAGGACAGACTTTATTTCTTGCAATTGGTGTTGTTTCTGAGACTGGGATTGTACTCTTTCTAACTGGACTGTGTTTGACTTCAGGTGACTCAATGTCATCCTCCTCCAACATATCTAACTGGTATCTCTGTAGCTCTAGGTATGTAGTAAACAACTTCGCATATTCTGGATGCTTGAGTGCAAAGTCCTTGAACTCATCTGAAAAATATAAAAAATACAGATACTATAGTGTAGCAACAGATTCAAAGAAAATTTCAGTGCCTGCTCCTTTTACTGAAGCTGATCTCCAGTTACTTTCCTCTGAAGCATCTCAGGCAAATCACACAAAGCATCCAGGTCTGTGCTTCAACAGTTTTCCCCAGAAACAGGGTATGAGAACCATCAGATAATTTCAGGGAGAAAAATGGTAGGAAACTCTCACTGTCAATATGACTATCACAGTGCTCTTTGTTACAAAAGGATGTAACTTACCATAGGACAGCTTCCCGGTTTCATCTACATCTATTTCTTTAAAGAGCATAGAAACGTCAAGCTCAGGCACTCCCAGAGCTGACTGAATGATACAAGCAAACTCGTCTTCCGTTATAGTGCCATCCTCATCCATGTCAAAGAGCTGGAAAAGACATTACGTGTGGAAATACTTTAGCATCAGTTTGCCTATGAACCTTCTGTGCACATCAGCCACCCATGTTAGGTTTCTAGTATTCAAGAGGTGATCTGCAAACGATGCCTGGGATTTGAAGAGATTTGTTGCATCTCAGCTACTTTCTCTTGCAAAAGATTTTATGTAATTTCTCTGGAATAAGACTAAGTAGACAGCAAAGCAATGTACATGGTATAGATGGGATTAGAATATTCTCTAATAGGAAAAGTATGTAGCAACCCTGCAACGACAAACAAACCTCACAGCATTAGTTCAGTAATAAAACTCAAACAAAACTGGTAAAACCAAAACATAAACAAAGGTTTATGTTAATGGTCACCATTAGCTACGCTAAGGTTCTACTGGATTCAGCCACTGTACACTGGAACATCTTAGGTTTCAGTCTTCATTTTCATTAAGTTATGGTACATCTGCCATCAGATTAAACTTGCCATAGTTTATGCTCTGACATAAAATACCTAAATTTTAGTATATGTGATCTGTCACCCACTAAGGAATTATTGTAATTAACAAGGAATTTTGGTGACTGGAATGCAGGCGGTAGATGTACACTGATCATCCCATCCTTCCCAGCACAGTGACAGTAAGCATCTGCTATGAATCAACCCTTTGAGAAATACAAGGGATGGATGGCTGTAATTCTTAAGTATTTGCTACAGGCAAACTTTCCAATGGCAAAGGAAAGTACATTTAGTGGCAGAGAAAACAAGTAGCAAAAGGAAACCCATAGTTCCATCTCAGACTGAAACAGGCTTTTACCCACTGAACCAGTCATTTCCCATTGAAACTGTGAATTAAAACAAATTACTAATTTTATAATCTGCACAACTGTTAAGATACTGAAAAGTATAGTCGAGAAAACAAACCAATGAAACAGCAACAATAGCTGCTAGGCTTGCTTCTCCATAGGAATCTGTAGTGATAAAACATCCCTGAAAAAGCACAAATCACTTCGAACAGCTGTAGCGCTTATCTGTAAAGCAGCCAGTGGATATGCCAGATTGCCATAAAAATTCTGGTACTTCCCAAGTACACATCAGTACTAAAAAGTATCCAGTTTAAGATGAACATGATCCATATATCAATATATTGTTCAATATGGTTCATAAGAACAAATCAGTGGGTAAAATAACTGAATCCATGTCAAAGATCTACTAAAAAAAAAGTCACTTGATCATTTTCCCATTCAGGGATTCACATCCTGGGCATCCCTGGTCACATATTGCCTGCTTGTACCTGAGATCTGAAAGGAGCTACTGCTCCTTGACTGCTTGTACTATCAGGACACCATAGTACAAGCCAATACATGATCTTATATGCAGCCCAATTTTGGATGTGCCAGTCCTGAATAGCCCTTCTTGATTTCCGCCCTCCCCCTCCCCGCCTTGTTAACAACAGCGACTCTACTGAGCACTTGACCCACAAGAGGATATTGCTCCATCTATTGTCTACTTGTGACATTAAAGAATCACAGCAGAAAAACCTCAGGCGAAAAAACTGCAAGTGCTGCTGAATCATTTTTGGAGTTAGCCTGCCAAGTTACATATTCATTAGTGCCTTCACATGGCTTTTGAAACCCTTTTCTATGAAGCTGATGCCTGCAATTCTCTCCCTCCCCTTCACACTCTAAATGTCAATTGGTTTAAGAGTATTACTCACATTTGCATTACAGATTGAAGCTATAAACTTATGATTTGAAAGCTAACAGATTTACAGTCAGTCTTGATTTGTCAGGTTTGTAGATTTACACTAAATTGAACTTACCTTAAAAGCCATCTGAATAGTATCTTCTGTGTTGGCTGGGTTACAAAGAATAGACAAACCAATTACATATTCTCTGAAGTCGATGGTGCCATCTCCATTCTGTAACCAAAATATGTATGGCAGTAGTTATAGTTAATATAGCAAATCACGTCAAAAGCTGTTGTATAAATCAACTATACAACATGCACTAAGATAGTTTACAACACTAGAGGTATTTGTTCTTCCTGGAAAAAATACTAACAGCTCACTAAATATATGTAATGCTAGGGCTGAAGAAGCATTATACATATTTTCAATAGCTAGAAATTGGGTATCAATTTCTATCTTATAAACACCCAAACAAAGAAGATTTAAAACAACTTACAAGTTTTTCTTTAGTATATGACCTCCGAGAAACCTCTAACAAGAATTGGAATACATGTGTTTAAGGTAACTGTAACAGTTCATGCAGCACTGGCACTTGCTAAAGTTCAGAGACCAATGCAACATCCTAGAATAAACAGGCCAACAGTGAGGCTGTTGCCTTGAGTTAATTCTTCCTAGGAACCTTCAGCAATAAAATATATGCCATTGAAAGTACAGCCTGATGATGCAGTAAATCTACATGGTCTTAAGCCTTTCTTTGAAGCAAAGGCATTGCCCTACATGGTATTTCGAAGCCAATACATTGTCCTACCTTTTAAGCCAGAAATGCAATGAATTCATTGTAACAGCCTCTCTGTTACAATCTGAACAAACATTTCAATGTTAACTACAAAGCTACATCAACAAAACATTTGAAGCTTGCTTTGATGGGATTCGTGATTAATTCTATGTAAACTGCATTGTATTTGCAGATAGGGAAAATGGCAGATGCCCACTGAAATATATGCTTAAGTCAGTAGTGTTCCTGTGACCACACTGAGAGTTTCTTGAGAGTTTTGGGAAACATCCAGTCTGGGGAAGAAGCCATCTATAAGTGTTAGGTGAAAGGACACAGAGTAGTTAATGAAAGCATAGTAGAGTTGACTAGTAGCTCATAGTTTGGAACGTTCACAAGAAGGGCATTAATCAAAAAGATTTTAAAAGCAAATAAAAGTGTAAAGCGGAGTTCCTTTTGTGGATAATGTGTGTACGTTTCAAGAAGAAAAAGATTTTTAGAAAAGTGGACTCCCTAAGTCTGAGGACAGCACAAAACTTTTTCAGCCAAGCAAGGGAGGGGTAGTCTCCTGGGTAAATCTGTAGTGAGCCGCCAGATCTAGATTCTATTTCTGGCTCTCCTACCAACTTCTAATGCCCACTTGAGCATACCAACCTTAACCTTTCTGTTCTTGGCTTTCTGCTGCTGAATAGTGGAATATGGAGCTTGCCAGTGGAGAAATGCTAAGGCTGCTCTGTAGAGCGCTTTGAAAAATCTTGGGTTCTATGAAATAGGGATTTCTGTTATTGAATTTAGGTCTTAAGATAGTCCTTGATTAAAAAAATATGTGTAACAATGGATTCAGTACTAACTTTTCTTTATCAAGCTATATATTTAACAGAATTTAAAACTGCTAAGATACAATTTTAATTAGCCTTGAAAACTAATTCAGGACTGTTTTGCACGGACAACTGTTATTTGCTTTATATTGATGGTCTAACCAATCTTTTCGGAAGACACGCAACCTTTGAAGATCTTGTACTTTAAAGGCCTGTGAATTTTAAGGAAACTTTTTAGCAAAAATATGAGTAGTCTTTAAGTTACTTTTGTGTGTGTCTAAGGGATATAACTTTTGACAGTTTTTAATCATTAGAAAAGGACAGTGTTCTCTCATAAATGCTATTTTAATTACAAAACTGTGCTCTTGTGCTGCAGAGTTTGACTTTAAATATTTTAGCTACATCGTAGTTCTCATAACAATAACAGATCTAACTTTAAAAATGTATCATTATAAATCTAAACTCTTAAAACAACTGAGGCAAGAGTGTAGATAATAATTGTTCAAAGTTCCATGGAATATTATTTTTGGACAGTTTTACAGACTGTATTCTTAGCAAAGGATTGTTCGATGCCATTAGAATATTTTTTTTAAATTTATTTTTGAAGTTGAGAATAAGTATGACAGGAGAAGAATTGGGAAGTAAACTTTAAATAAAATAGTCTCATTTAAAAACAACTTCTGAAATCAGTTAACACAGCTTTGGCTGCACATGGAAAAATGACAAGAGCTAATAAGGGTCATACTACGTTCATTAAAGTGCTAAAACCCAGTAGTCAAAACTGAGTGCAATGTAATACACAGAACTCCAGCCATCTAAGTAGGAAATAAATTTACTATACTTGTAAGATCATGTTGTGACTAGCTTTACTAAACCCTAGGACGCTGGCTAACTTCCAAATATTCTGGCATTTTGGTTAAGGAGAAATGGTAGGGTTGTTGCTTGGAAAAAGAGATGGGAGTTAAAATGCAGGAAAACATTCGGTGCTCGTGTAGCACCACTGCAAACAAGCATTTGCAATAGTCTTTCTATGCATAGCTAGCTGTATTTGCAGCCTACGAATCCAAGAATATTTTAAGGAAGCAACATGAGAGCTGAGCTCCAATTCTTTAAATAGCAAAGTAGAACATCAATATTTATATAAGTGTATTTATGTTACACAAAATAACCAAAACATAGCGTAACCTCAACAACCCTTGTTTTCTTTAAGGTAACTAGTTTTCTGCTACTATTTTCACTATAGCATGCTATGGTAACAAGGGTTTTGTTGGTTTTTTTTAATATAATTTATATATAATATAATTTTTTTAATATAATCTTACACTTCAGGAAACAAAGTTTGCATTGTCATGAACAGTCTCCATTTAGAGTTCCACAAGGAGATTAGGGCTAGATAGTCAGTTAGCTTTATGCAGTTGGCAAAGCTGTCTGCAAGAGAGATGCAGTCAGTGAAGTTTAAAGTACTACTGCCCCAAAACTTTTTTCTCACTATGTAAGGCAACAGGAAAAATCCAAGTGTGTGTGTGTGCGTGCGCTAGTCATTCCTCTTCTGATTAGCTAAGTAAACCCTGAGTCACTTAGAGGGCTACCACAGAGAAGCTGCAACTGGACCACTTGAGGAGGAACTGCAGATGCACCTCTTGTGTTCATATCCAGGCTCATCATCTAAGAGGCTATTGCTGTAACTCCAAAATTTCCACCACCTGTTGCTACATGCAAGTTCTGACTCGTCTGAAAGGGAAATTCTGAAACAAACCTGGTAGGACGGTGCTCACCTAGAGGTATCACACTTGCCCTCGTGCTCAGTTTTCTATTGCTCAAGAGCCCAAATGCCAACTGTGGGTAACTATGCTTTTCCATTGAATAACTGGGAGGGGGGTGAATGCCATTAGGAAGGAATTGGACTAATATGAATATTTTTACTGCTTCTGTCACCCAGTTTGGTATTAAAAAGTGCAGGAGGAAAAAAGTCTGGGCAGAAGTTGTAAGTTACTTTTTCCTAAGTTGCAAGTAAAAGGCTTCTGCAGGCATACCAGGGAGGAGATTTCATCAGTTTGGAAAATACTATTTGCCAAGTGTAACTGCAAGATTTGGAAATCAAAGCTATGGAAATTTAGAAACAAAACCAAACCCCAGTACCCCATTAGTATTCAGATGCCCCGCAGGTATTGTGTGGTATTTCTCAATTAGTCACTGATGTCTCCCTGGGGAGCGGTAGGGGCATGTGGACTCTTACATCTGGAGACCGTGCTACTCCACTCATCCTTTCACATTCCAGTCAGCTAGTACACGCCCTAGACAATTTTCTTTTAAAGCAGCAGAGCCCTGCTGAGAAATCTGCCTTGTTACATTGCAGTGCAAGAGCTGTTTTCATCAACTATGTAATCCTTAATTCAAAGAAACGTACCTTTGACAGTTCATGTTATTCCTTTTTCTTTTACTCAAAAATTGACATCTTGGACAGAACTGCATAACTAGCCTGAGTGGGACGCTGCACCCTGATAAAATTTAACTCAGATAGCCAGAGGTTGATTTTGGCTGGCTGGCTGCTATGTGACTGCATTATTACAGCAAGCTTCTCTAAATATAAATGTAGTATTTTAAGTTGTTTTTATTATAACTATAATAAGGTTTCAAGGAAAGAGAGAAAAGACTAGTTAATAGAATTGTTGGAAGGAGAAAGAGGTTGTAGAAGTAGCTTTATATAAGTCTTCAATTTTGTCCTGGCCAGCAGGTAGAACTGACAATACCACTCAGGTTTTGCTTCAGCAGACAAGCATGAAAAAGCAGAAGTAGGAAGGAAATGAAATATGATTATGTAAAGTCGTTGATCATTATAGTTATTGCAACTTTCATGTTTTTCCCCTTGTTAGAAATAATGGCACAACTCTCTTTACTAGCGATTGCCTTCAGGCAAGCAGAGCTTTATTCCAGCTTAGTGAATGCTGACAAATCGGAACAGTAACATCACAAAGCAACACCAAACTTACGAGCTTTGTATATAATAGTTATATACAAGCCATTTTACGTGAAGAACTAACTAAGCTTCGATCCTTCAACATATTCCTTTGCTTCAGAGTCTAGATATAGTTTTCTGAGACAGACTTATGCAGCTGTCCGACTGACAACTTACACAAACCCTTCATAAAAGCAGACTAATGCATGCACAAGAGGAATTGCAACACTTTAAGCTGAGCTATCTACCACTAGCTACATCTGCCTTAGAACAAGGAAAAGACTACAGTTCTATAGTACAGGATTGTAGTCTTCCATGTATATCTTCCAGACGAAGCTTATTCTTCTCTGCTATGCCTTCACGAATACATGGTCAGCTGCAGCCAGTCTTCAATGGTCATTCTGATCTGTCCATCTCCATCTCGGTCCAGAGACTTGAAGGCCCGGAACATGCTGTCCAGTCGTACCAAGCAACTAATGAAGTTGTTGAAATCCATGCTACCATCCTCGTCAGCATACCGGCGCACAATTACCTGGCAGAGTTGTTCGTTCAGGTGGAACCCTGCAGCCTTCAAGGCATCCGGCAGCTGAGCTCTCCCAACAGTGCCTGACTGATCGGTATCATACTGCTTGTATACACATTGCCATTTTTTGATGTTGTTCCACAGGTACTTAAACTCTTCAAAGCCCAGTTTGCCATTTGTATCACTGTCCATGACGGCCACCATGCTGCGGCATGTGTCTAAGCTGAAGCCATCTGTCTTCAAGTCTTGATGTCTGGAAACGACTTTGTTCAGGATGTCCCTTAGCTCCGTGGCACACACTTCCATATCATCTCCCGCCAGCTGGACAAAAAGGCGACGAAACTGTCTGATCTCATCACTCTCATAAGCTTCCACATTCGTAAAATGATTGTGAGGAGGTGGAGGTGGCTCTGGATTATACTGAGCTGCTGCTTCACTTATAAGATTGACAAGACCTCCAACAAGTCCTCCAAGATTCCCTCCACGTCCACCTCCTGTTAGGAGACCTCCAAGGCTGCGTGCAAGGCTCCCTCCACGACCACTACCACTTCCTCCACTCAGCAAAGCTTTAGCAAGGAACATCGCGAAGATTTTTTGAAGGGAGTTACTCAGAGATCCAGTGCTTCTGTAACTCTCTGAAGCTGTATTGTGTCTGAGCTGGGCGTGGGCAAAACACAGCTTATCTGCATGCTTAGACTTCACCATGTCTGTGCGTGCCTCCACCTGCCAGTTGTCTCAGGTCTCAGTAGTTTCTGTCAATTGTTGATACGCCTCAATTTCTTTTTTCCTTCTCTGCATAGTTAGCTTTACGTGATTTGAGGAATCTTTTTAGAAAAAAAAGAAAACGATGAGGCTGAAAGCCACAGAGCAGAAGTCTCTACCTGTGCTCATAATTGAAGCAATTTGAAAAGAGCCCGGCCACATTAGTGTGACTCAGTTAAGCTGATCTCCTTGAAGATGAATGCAGCAAAAGCTTACTAGAGTCTTGTCTGTTCTTGTAATCTTTTATACCTTCAACTTTTTAGTGAATTGAGCATTACATTGCTAATTCTAGTCACTAACACTGTTGTGCCAGATAGGGAAAGTGAAAAGAGTCTTGATTTCCCTTAATTATTTTGGTTGCCGCACCATATTTCTATTGCGTGTACTGTGCTTCAGGACTTGGACTGCATGTTCATACGAGCCAATGGGCCAAGATGGGGAGGCACGAATGAAGAAAGGATGAGTACCTAGCTCTGCTAGAGCTTCAATGCATTCAGCAATTAAGGAAATACATTTGACTCTTCTCTATTTTAGAGCTTGTAAAACCTTTTTATCTGGAAAAATCCTGAAACAGTTTTCATCGGCATATACAATGCAATGACCTGTCAAGGACAGGTGTACTGCTAAAGCTAACTTGATCAGGAAGAGTGATGCTGAGTTGGGAGAGCTTCTACAATAAGAAATGAACTCCAGCTCATAAGCACTTGCAGTACAACATGCTGCTTGCACTGTAGCACATATTGGATGCCTAGAAGTAAGATGAATTCTATGCTATGCTCTAGTCATTGACGCTTCTGGTATAGTCAGAGGGGCGCATCCACAGAGCAATTTTTCTCATCTTCAGAGAGAAGTAGAAAATGGGAGAGATCACCGCTGACTATGGAGGAAAGCCTAAATGATCAGATTAACATACAGCCTCCTTTATGGCTGGAGATAGGCAAGAGGAGTCCTTATACTGTCTAATAGC
>NW_008824414.1:6039465-6041178 GCF_000699105.1 Pygoscelis adeliae | reverse complement strand
CCTTAAATTATCTACTTACAACTACATCAGTTAATTAAGCTGTCACAGTATACGTAAACTCAAAATCTGGGGTAGGCAAAAGGAAATATTCAGCCATTACCAGCATGAAGATTATCATCTGATGGTGGTGCAGCAACTTGGTCCAAGAGATGCCTGTCATCTCACAAGCTACAAACTGACCAACCTTTTTCCATTGAAACTTAAGAAGGAAACTGTAAGAGTCACTTATCTTGCCTACAGGAATTGCTAACCAAGAAGCATTTGCTAAGCTGGACATAATGAATTAAATATCCTTTTGGGCTGTGATTTTTAACAAAACATTGTCAACAAGTCAGTTAACCAACTACTCACCCTGTCAAAGAGTAGAAACAGCTCTTTGAGGACATCTGAAATAGGCAGCTTCAAGTACCCCGCAAACTCCTCAATTCCAATTCTTCCCCCTTTGGAAGCACTCGCAATAGCAGCAAAGGTATCCAACTGCTCTCTGACATGATTCCATTTTAGGCTATGCAAACATGAGGGAGAGGAGATTATTTCTATACAGCAGATCTCGGACAGATGGAATTTCAGTAGGAGTTATTACAGTGTTGAAGACAAAAAATAGCCAAACAGAGCATGTGCGTAAAGCATTAGAAATGCTGTACTTCCAACCTGATATTTTATATGAAATCAGCAATTAAGGACTGCTCCCCCTGGTTATTAATATTAAAAGCAGGCAGTCCTATGCTTGGGTATATTAGACTTCCTTAGAGTAACTTCCCAAACTAAGAATCATCTGTCCAGTTACTAAGCTAGTCTAGCAGAGAGCTTATCATTACCATAAATTCAGGTGCAGCATTATTTTGCTGCATCATGCTCTAGGGTGAATATTTCCTTAACAGAAGGGAATAGATCTCAGCTCTATTAGCTAACTCTCTACCCAAACGCTAGTATTGTTACAGTCTGAGATGTATCCGATCTCTCTGCAGAAATGCACCACTGCATCTCAGTAAGAATAATTAGGATTGACGTGTAACTATTGAAGATTGTTCCAGAGAGAGTTCTATAGATGGACGTATAGCAAATATGTAATAAGTCAAGATTCACTGCACACATACTTGAGATTTGACCACAGCCACGCCAGGTTATTTGATGGAGTTATTGTATGATTAAGTGGTTCCGTCCTCAAATGCCACTGTATCCAGACAGAAAAAGTCAACACCATGAGGGAAACATGGCTGCACAGTACAACTAAGAACATTAAGCCACTGACTGAAGTCTCAGGCTGGAAAGAAGTTTTACTTCCTACCACACACTGCCTGTGTATCTCCACAAAGGCAATTTAAATTGGGCACTAAGATTACCATGAAGTGCCTAAAACCGGTACTGCTCTATCTTCCTCACCTTTTGGTGAGATAAATCCATAAAAGATTAGAAAAATGCACTTTTCCTCTTGTAACACTGCCCACAAAAATTACTTGGGATTAGTTCTTACCGGGATTTTCCTAATCTCTGATTTCCATATAGTTTATGTATGTAAGTTGTATGCATAAATACACTGTATTACACATGGCCAAGTCAGTTGTCAGGTAATTTATCCTTTTGTAGATGGCCAGCAACACCTGCAGCACTGCAGTAATTATGCTGCCAACAGCTAAACTTCCCGTACTTGAGTTTCTTGCTAATTTTGGTGAACTCCACCAGCCCAGCTTCCATGGGTAAAGTCAGCTGTCC
>NW_008824414.1:6025540-6039435 GCF_000699105.1 Pygoscelis adeliae | reverse complement strand
ACAATCTTCAAAAGTGTGATCAGTGACTGGCACATTCAAAGCACTGAAACAAAATTAAGGAAAAGAAAAATCAATTTCTTGATTCAACTAAAATGACTTTTAGTTGACTGTTTCCTTTTTCTTGTCTCAGTTTGGCTTTAATGCTAATACACAAAACAAATGATAATTCATACTTACATTGCTGCAAGTAAGATAAAGTAATACGTATCATTTCATGAAACTGTGAAACCATACTGTGAAACTACGTTATGGCAGCATCATGTTGTTTTAAGATTTATAGTCTTGTAAATGCAGCCCAGTAACCTTGGAGAACAAACCACTCACTTATTCTGGCCAAGCAAATAAGGGAGCAATTTATTCCAGCTTTCCATGAATTGAACATACTATGTTCCAATGTAAGACAACCTTCTTTATGCTCCGTATAAAAGCAATCAGGGTGTTTCAGTATAGGAATTTGGCACCTCTTAGTGCAAATCTAGAGCAATTCCTATATATAGTACTGGGGACTTGACTAAATTGTACTATATGGCTAGGATATATATGGAATTGCTGGATATAAAGGAAAAGTTCTCAAAGATTTTATTCATCGCTGATTACGTACGTTGCCATGGTTTGCCGGACTCTGTTGGCAAAAAGAATGGGATCGTTCTTTTCTTCCTCAGTAGGAACATGGACAGGCAGAAACTGAAAGAGATGAGTTATCCAATCAATTCAGTAGTATCCACTTTATTAGCAACATGGACAATTTCTTGTTATTGTTTGGAAAGGGGGAAAAACAGGAGAAAAAAAACCAGCCATGCAATGAAGGAACTGGACACTAGAGGTCTCAACTGCCTTAGAAACCACTCGGGCTCTTCTGCCCTAGCCACACAAAGAAGATTTGGTCCAAACCTGCCTCTTAAAGATTGGTAGGAACTGCATTAATATGAAAAATCAAACTCCCAAAGAAGGAAAGCATAATAAATGCATATTTAGTTAGAAAATTAAATGCTACATGGGTAACAATGTGAGTCTGAAATACTGTACGCTCCTTTTTAAAGATCCTTTATAAGTCAAGTTATATACTGGAATAGTGTATGAAGACTTATACCGTTTTTAAATACATGCTGCAGTCCCACCTCATACCTGTTAATTGTATCTGTCAGCATGTGACTGATAAGTTTCCTGTAAGTTTTTCCTCCATGATAAAAATGTTAAGGAATCTTAGTTCTGAATTGTAAGTAGAGCACTAACCGGATACAAATACTGTAAAATTTTGGAACTCCAAGCAGAGAGTAAAAAAACCCCAACAAAACAACCCCCTCTCCTCCCGAACCTAGAAAACACCCCAGGTATCTAAATTGCAACACACTTACTGTTGAGGATTTATTCAATGTTAATATGCAAGAAGCTGAAGTAGCATTACACTAAAAATGTACTCTAGGTGAATTACTATCTAACATGGCATGAATCGGCATCTGTTTGTTTGCAAAGCCGTGTGTGTGTAAGAGTAGTTTGTTCTTTCTACTTCAGCCTACAGCGTTCGCTTGCAGCTCTGTTTACCATGCCTTTTCTCAGTTATGGTTATCATTTATCTCAGTTCTGCTACTCCCCATCCTGCAATCTTGCCCTTAAATCCTAGAATACAGCATTTCTAGAATAAGTATAAAGTGTTGCTCATGGTTCGTTGGAAGACACAGTTGCTAATTATGTGTCAATATGCTTCTTCAGTTATATTGCAGTTGCTGGTGGTGCACTAATACAGCAGTAACTGTCCCATATAAATGCAGTCCATCCTGAACAGCCTTTCTGTGTTTGTTTTTAAGGAATGCTGCCTCTTTATGATTAAAAACAGTAAGTTTATGGAATTGGTTATCTGTCAATCTGTCAATCAATTGGTTATCTTGGGGACACAATAGCTAGAAGTTTTCTCCCCTGTAAGGACAGCAGGGGTCTAGCTGTTCACATGAAGGTTTGAGATTTCGTTCCTTCTATAAGTAGTTGCCAGCTCTGTTCAAGTCTGACATATGTCCCTGCTTATACAACTCCCCTTCAGAAATCATGTAACTCTTAAATTGAGGAAGCACAGGCACACTGTACAGACACAGAAAACTGTGTCATCACTGG
Source organism: Pygoscelis adeliae (assembly GCF_000699105.1). Lineage (NCBI taxonomy): Eukaryota > Metazoa > Chordata > Aves > Sphenisciformes > Spheniscidae > Pygoscelis > Pygoscelis adeliae. Next base: position 6,037,329 of record NW_008824414.1, on the reverse strand, counting down.
CTGAGATGAAGTCATAACTCTGAGAAGTTTATCTACACAAACGTGGGTCATGGTCTTGAAAGTGGCCATTACATCATTTGAGGCTGAGGTCTTGCTCAGACAGCAACCTAAATTTCTGGTAGGTTAAACACCACCTCCCTCCCCTTCAAAAGACCCACCTACAATTATTCATAAAACCAGTTTGCCGGAAACCACAGCTGGAGATGAAGAACTTGGTTTCTTGGCCTCCTGAGGTGGCGTGCATGATCTCACACACACCCAGCTGCTTATCTGGTGAAGATTAGTAAGTATACCTTCCCTGTCAAATTGCAGTCCTGTAAGAAAAACTCTTCACAGCTCTTTCAGTAGCAAAAATACTTCTCTGATCTGCTTTTGACCTAGTCTCTCTTCTTAAAGAATTTGCCAAATGCTTTATCTTTTGCAGCCCTAAAACTCACTGCCAGGTTCACTGTTTAATCTTCAATATCCACAGTTTGTTAGAATATGAGTAGACATGCACGCACATACTCCCTTGGACTACAGGAGTACGTCACTGTTCATGCACAGTAGGTAGAAGCAGTGCAAGACTGATGGAAGTGGAGAGGCGACTTGCTCACAGTATGGGACAGCAACAGAAATGTCCACTCCTAAAAGGACTAGTCCGACTCCCTCCTCCCCCAGGCATATCTGCCCCTTCTCTTTTTAGAAAGGGAAGGGCTTTTGCATTGATGCTAAGAAATTAGTTCCACTTCGGGGACATGTGCTGCTGTGAAAGCTGCATATTTTCATGTTTCACTTTTATCTTTTAGAACATGAGATTCATTTTTTAACAGGCAAGTTTGAGTTCTGTTCTGAAGAAGGGGAAAATAAACCTTCTACTGGAAGGGCTACGTTGACTATTTCTTGCTCCCACATACATGTAAATTACATAGATATGTCCTTCTGTACAAAATCATTAGGAGAATTGTCTCTTTAGTACACCTTCTACAAATATGTTTCTACTGCATGTACTATACAGTAACAAGGTACTCCCTTAAAATGAATTTCATTGTTTCACAACAAAGACCATACTGCTAATTGTTAGCAGTAGCAACACTGCTTGTATTCACAAAGCTTTGCACAGCTTTGCTGAATTCTGTGTTTTGCAAATAAACAGCAAAACCTGTCTGAAATTCTCCCATTCTTCAGGTCCCTAAACCAACTTCATCCACGCTGACACTCCTTTGTGGTCTGGTGAGGAGTGTGAAGTACAACACTGAAACAAACTGACTGCACCTCAGTTATGTGGCTCCTCACTACTGTGTTTTGAATGTAGACGCTTTGACAGGGAGCAGTTAGACTAAGTTGTACTGATATTATGAAGTGTGTATGTTGTTTCAGTTCTCATTCATCTGTCTTTGTGCTGTGCAGCTGATTTTAATGATCAAGGGAACAGGTTCATGATACAAGGCTCAGCTTTCTCCCCAGTGCAAGTACTAGAGTCCTTAAGTAAGCTCTTAGTTGCAGAAACCTTTTAGAGTTCAGTCTGGGAAGATGGTGAGGAAGACAAGGATACTTTGAAGGGAGCAGGGAAATGAGAAGGTGGGAAAAAGAGAGAAGTTGTTACCTTTAACAGAATGTATTATAATTCTTAGTTTTAACATCTGTAAAATGCATGTGGTGATAATTAGCAATGTTTTTACAATGCTTTAAAAATAAAGGCATTTCTGATAGCTTTCTTCTAGGAACTCATCAGATTAAGTGATACAACAGATATGGACAACAAATCTAGATATATTATTCACCATGATTCTGTTCTTGTTTCCGAGACATTTGTTTATTTTTCATTAACAGTGACTAATAATGTGAATAATGCGTTTATATTAAAGTATAAATTCCCTGGTTGCTGAATTTTTGTACAAAAATATTTCTAAATTCTTACCTCAACTTCTACTCTTGTGTAGAGCTGACACAGCGTCATTACACACAGCTCTTTTCTGCAGGCAAGGAAGAAAGAAGAAAAATACATTTTACTTATTTAAAAAAAAAGTATTTGCATGTCAGTAGATGAAACTTTTTAAAGCACTGAGAATACACCAGCCAATACTGGGTAAAGTTTTTAAGTACCTTGCAGTGAAATTCCCTGAAATGTTGCTTTCAACATTTTTTCCACAGGGCTTCTGCATATACCTGCTGCTTGCTCATTGGGCAGGCAAGTTGTTGTCTGTTGTCGTGTTTTTTAACAATACTATACAGTTCTTTGGCCAGCAAAATGTATATAAGTTACTTTATCTTTAAAGATAAATGCTTGATTTTCCAACATGTAACATCAGGTTTTCCTCCCAGTGAGGCACAAAAGTAAAAAAGTAGTAAGTGAAAGCAGAACCTGGGTCAGGAGGTTTCTGAGAAGGGGACTGGTACTGTCCCATCCTGGCTGCAATATCCAGGAAGTTTTACAAAGAGTGTGACAGTTCTGCATTTTGTGATCTGCAGGTTTGTGTGGGGGATGTTCTCCCGGTTCCAGTTATTTTTGTTAAGAATCTCGAGATCCATCCCTTCTCTTCCCATGATTTTGCCAAGCTGTTCCTTTCATCTTCTCACAGGTTTTGATCCGAGCCTTCATCATCCAGCCACCAAGCTTAAAGCAGTTCTCAATTTTTAGTGAACGGGCAGCCTCCTCCCTTCCACAGGAATACCTCTGACTTCATTTCTTTCTTCACCTATTCCTACACCATCTCTCATAACTGAAGACATAGCTGCTTTTCAATCTTCCAGCATAAATCCTTCATAGGGGAAATCTGTATTCTGCTACTGAATTTGCAATATTAATTACTCTCGGTATGCTGATAACTGTAATGGCAGTAATAATAATAGCAAAAAATTCTTGGGAAACTAAGTAAGATGGGCATTTTCATCTAGGTCAGCTTTCATAATGTCCATTCTACAAGTGTGCAGGTGCTAGGATTAACTAATGATAGCTTAAAAGTGCTTATGACTGCTCCGCTAGTTCAGACATGTTTCAAAATTAGTTGCCTTAAAAAATTTTAGTCACTTAGTAAATCAGTACTACTGTACCTAGATATACTACCTATTCCACATGAAAATGTGGTGTATGGATTCTGCAAATCCACATTTTAATGAATGTTTATAAGGTGAAAAGTATTTTCCAGACATATTTTCAGTGCAGCTGTAAAGGTTTCTTAATACTTTAATAAAATATTTTAGCATATTAGAAGGCCACCTGTGTTGAGAAATGGATCAATGGATCCGTGATAAGATCCATTGCCTAAATGGTTTATTGAAATATTTCTCATTATTTCAATGTCAGATACGATATATATAGCCTCTTCACTGGGATCTCAAAACAATTGATTTTGTTGACTCAGGCAAAAATAAAAGTCTAAAGAAGAATCCTAGATGTTAGAATGGGGAAAGATGGGGAAAATTAATACTTGTTTTGCCCATCTTCATTTACTCTCATATGACTCTTCAAATGAGATGGAGGAATGAATAAACAGAGGTGATAAAATAACGTTTATTTTTTCTTGTTTGTGTACCATATAAGAAATGGTAAACATCTATGGGTTTTGATGACTATGATTGTTCAGCAAAGAAAAAGAATTTCAAATCTTTCTTTTGCTCTAGTATAATGTGCAAAATGTAGGAGAAAATTAAAGAAAACGGTGGCAGAGCTGGAAGTAATGCTTCCCCATTTGCAAACCCTTTCTCTAGCCATTCAGATATGAAATCTACTGCATGACAGCATTATCCCCAAGTATTTCCCTCTCATAAAAACAGATCTAGAAGAACATGTGTCTTGGTTTAGCTGAATCTGTTTGGCAGACTGTTTAGCAATGGGGGAAAAAAATTCTATATGGAATTTTTAGCAGGATTAAGAAACTTACAATGAATAGCCCTGCCATGTCCAGGTCACAGTATCCTAAGGAAAAAAATAAAACACAGAAATGTATGACAAAACCAGATGAAAGTTAGGAGACCAGATAAGTTACAATATAAAACAGGCACAAGTTTAGTAAAAGCAGATGATGGTTTTATAGTCCTGTAGTGAAAATAAGTAAAAGTGTCAAGGTGACTAGGATTCCTTGCCTTAAAAATCTGGAAATAAGCATGACAGATTTTTGATAATATCAATTGGGAATAAAATGTATATAGTTACTTAGATATTTTAAATCATTCATTCTGATCCAAACAGCCGAAGTAAGGAAAAAATAATCTAATAAGACTTTCCCAGAGGACTTCACCAGTCCCTTTAGAAAGGCACCCTCATAAATATGTTTGATTTAGTTTTTGAGGACATTTCTGCATAGGTAAGCTATCATGCTTTTTCTTTGCTTTTTTTGCTTTGCTTTCTTTTCTTATTCTATGTTTATTACTTCCTATATATAATTTTTACAATGCATACTGCAGATCCTTAAATCCTATCAGTGAAATGTGATACCAATCCCCTTTAGTGGTTCATGTCGCTGTTTTGAAATTGATCTGTAAAGGGACTTTACAAAGGAATCTTTGTAAATAGCAACAACAACAGTCACTTGTTTTTCATCTTAAAAACCATTAGGAATGAAAAGTTTGATCTTTTCTGGATTTGCTGGATGACCAGATAATGAAAAAAAAAAAGTTAACAAGTTGCTAGACTGATGTCCCAGCATTACACCTGTCAGTGAAGCAGAGCCATACGTCTGGACCCCTATACTTGGCAGAAAGTGTAAACATTTACTTGGCAAAACAAGGGAAAGTTGCGTGAAAAGAACCATCTGCAAAGCTGCCCTCCCGAGGTGCCTGAAGGAAGGGGTTGTTGGAGGTACTGCATGGCTCAGCTTTGCTTTGTTCAGAAACTTTGCAAGCCCCTTTGCAGTAAGAGTATTTTGAGCTTAAACAAAAAATGATGACTAGTGGGAAGTTGTGCACATTTTAGACTTCAAAGTACGGGCTCTGTGGCTTTGCAGGAAGTTTCTAACTTCCGCTGCAATACTTGCCCGTGCTCCCTCTTACTTCAACTATAGCTAAGAAGCCCAGCAGCAAGTTTTTCGCAATGAGACTAGCAACTACACCATGGTGACACTTGGGAGGCCCGGCTGCTTCCAGGAGCTCTCCAATGCCACAGCTCAGGACAATAGATTCTTCAGTGACAATTCAAAATATTTATCGTAGGTACTGTTTAAGTCAGGATTTTGACTTCCGTATTGTTAGTTTACTAGTTAGTGATAGAAGAATGTTCTGCTTACCAGCTTGTTGGGGTATCGGAGCAACACAGGTTGTACAGGGACTCGTGGAACAAAGGCACCTGCAACCACAAATTAGAATTGATTGTTAAGACTAAGCTTAATACAGCTGTTGGGAGCTTTAAGTGATTCGTGTAAGACGGTATCTGGAAGGAGAAATTTTTAAAAAGGTGAGAAGAATGGGAAATGTTCTTTTTGTTGTGGTTTGTTTGGTTTGGTTTTTTGGGGGGGTGTTGGTTTTTTTGTTTTAATTTTTTTAAATCGGCAGCGCAACTAGCAAGATGTCAGGACAGAAAAGGGTTAGTCTCCATTTCGAGGAGAAAGCTGCCTAAGATTCCTGGACTGTTCAAACTAATTTTCTGTGTATTATCTCCCCATTGATTGGCATTCATTTCAAAGGATTAGATGCTCACAAGGCTGTTGAGTATTTCCTGAACCCTTCTCTGTTCTGATAATCTTCATAAGTGATATGGATCTGAGCATGTAGTACTGGTTTTGTAACTTTGCTACCCAAGACACTGTACAACAGTAAGAAAGGAGAACAACATGGCTTTAACTGAAGTGCAACACGACAATCTAATGATCAGTGATGCTATCACATACCTTTCCGTGTTGAAAATAATCTATTGGTCTGCCTTGCTTGAGCACTAAGCAAAGAGATTTCATAACTTGGTTGCTAAGTCTTGCATGGCAAAATTTACAGGAATCTAAGATGGCACGACTGTAAGTTGAGCTAAAAGAACATCATAAGTATCATGTATTTTGGTAGTTCATCTCATAATAATCACAGTCAAGTTTCTGGGTAAATAAATTAGATCAAAACTGTACTCAGAAAAAACCCCAACCAACTAACTGTATACATAGGTATTTTACATCCTACAAAATATCAAAAATCAGAAAAGTAAACTGACTAGTATAAAATAGTGGGTTTAATGCCACTGAAACTTTAATGATGTAAGATATTACTACAGTGCTGTTGTGGATGATGTACCTGCAGAAGTATAGGCCTTACTAGAACTACCAAATTAGTATTTCACATGTTATTTTCCAACAACGATGTGACAAAATCTCTCACCTTGTTTAAATGTGATCAGGCAAGATCGGTTTGTGCAGGTGCCTTCTGGGAAAATTAGTATCTTGGATTTAAAAAGAAATACATTTATACACACACATTTCATAAAAAGATTATACTTCAGCATCAGCTACGTAAAGGCTGACTTTTTATGCAAGCTCTGTGACATGTTACACTGCATCACAAGAATATCATTACTGTTTCAAAAGGAAATGAACAAGTAAGTGAAGGATGCTCACAGTAATATTAACCTGTTAACCTGATCCATCTTGATTTGGAAACAAATGCTTTGTAAGAGAGGAGTTCTGGGGAAAGGCCGTTATCAGTTCAGAAATATGATACAAAAGGCTTTAAGTGTTTCACTTGAAATGTTTAGTGTTGGTAATGATACGAGAATTGTTCCTCTGCTGGCAGCTCCTTACTGAACTGCTGAGTGTATAAACATCAAGAGTCTGGGCTGACATGAAGTGCATAAGGTACTTGAGCCTTTACAGGCACAGATGCTATCAACATGAGTCGAGATGCCAGCTGTGATGAGAAGATCACAGCTTGAGGGGTAGCAGCAAAAGGCAGAGAGAGTATGTGCATCTGTGATGCAGAGCTCTGAAGGCATTACACACCACTGCATAGCCTCTGAACCCGAATGACTCAGACACACCAAATACCCAGAAGGTTTCTGAATTAGTGTCTGAAAGATTAACTAGATTAGATGCACAGTGAGCTGCAATGTGACGCACCAAATCCAGCCCCCTATAGAATACAAAGAAGCTTTATGTTTCTCGTATCACTACAGAATCATAAGCAGCATTCCAAAAAAACCTCAGCACGAGAACTGGTCTGGATCAAAAGAGCGTTCAAGGTGTGCTCCCACTTCAGTCCAAGCGAACAGGTCAAGGCTAGATGAAAGAGGGCATCGTTAGGTCATACCCAAGAGATACAGGCTCATATCCAAGGCTGTTCTAAAGTGTGATAGAGACAGCTGCGCATACTGATTTACAGTTAGTCTCTGACTATGCATTCTGTAATGAGAAATTGTTCACTAGTGCTATGGACACAAAAATGGGTATGTTTCTCCTTAGCATATGTTATAAGCCCCAGAAAACATATTAGTGACTGACAAAGAGTAAGTAATCATTCCCTCCTTCCCCTTTGTTTTGGTACAGGGTTGGGAGAAGCACTAATCAGAATGTCATGCTATGAATAAGCAGAAGTGCTGCACAGCCTATTGTGTTTTGGTTTTAGGCAGAGGGAATGGGGAATCCAGCTACTCCTTCTTTTCTGTTGTGCTGAGAGAATGCAGCCCAGGCACTCTGAAGAGGATATGACAGACATCATCTTGTGGTCATTTCTCAAAAAAAAAAAAGTAGGAGGAAGGTGTGGCCAGGGCACAGGACTAGGAATCACCCAAGGACACTCCAAGTAATACTGCTGATTTAGTCTTGGAGATTCCCAGATTACTTGACTTATAGAGTATTTATGCTATAATATAGATCTAGTTTTTATCCCAAGCGCAGAATTGGTGTAAAGCCAATTCCCCTTTCCTCCCCATGCTGTTTTCAGCAGAGATTAGGTGTACCAGGGCTTTGTCGGAATCACTTAATCTGTAACAATTTAGCAAATCATAAGCATCAGTGTAGTTTGTAAGCACAGTATTACAAAAAAAGCCTTCCTATCTTTGACATGTGCATATTTAAAATCCTCCATCTAATTGACAAGGTGAAAAAAAAATAATGGAGGCTCTAAAAATATTTATGGCAGCTTAGAAAAATGCATGTGTAAGTCAAATTAAAGTAGCCTAAACACTAACTAAAAAGCCTTTTGTAAGGTGCTTGCCAAGTAAAAATGATGCAAGAAATGTCTAAATAATGTTATTTCAAAAAAAAGTGGCAAGTGTTGGTCTTCCCTCAGGATGAGAAGCAGTTATGCTTGAATGTTCTCTGTTTCTAGAGACTATTCACAGAGCAGAGCAGTGCATTCAGGTCTAGCTGCCATAGAGATACCTGCTACCGAAGTCTGTATCTTCACTAGCCTCTTTTAATTTTCCTCAAGAGCCATTCATTGGAACAAAAGTGAAGGAAAAGGCAACTCTTCTCCGTCATTTAGGAGGTAGCCAACTATGACTAAACAGATCATGTGACTTTAGCTACTTAACCAGTCATTTCTTTGAGGTTTTAATTTTTTACTTTAAGCAAATTAACCCTTAAGAAAACAAGTTAAGAACTAGTTCAAAACACAAAGCATGAATTTATACACAAATCCACACAGGATATCTTTGAAGAAAGGTCTTATATCACTGACTGTATTTGTCCAGCAGCATGGCAATGATACTGTTGTTGTAGTATCTGAAGGCAACATCAAACCATGGTCAATGCAACAGAAGAAAGCAGAGAGGCACTGCCAAATGAGACGTTAGTAGGTTCACAACTGTTCCAGGTTTTTCTTCTTGCAAAGGATGTGATTTCCACCCCAGCCCTCTGCCTGTAGTAAGAGCAGCACAGTTGCTGCCTCAACATTTTTCTCCTTCCAGAGCAACCCCTGCTCCATTAGCTCTTCAGGACGGAAAGCCATCCAAGGCCTAGAAGCGCAACAGCAGCTTCATGCTGAGGAATGACCACAGGAAACAGTGTGCAGAATCAGTAACTATTGCTTCCGTGTTAAAATCTTACCACAATTCAGACCAATCTAAAAGTCTTGTTTTTACTGCATTATTAACCTAAATACTGAACTGAGTTTCACCTCAGCTATTCTTCACATATGAAATTGATGTTTTAACCTTAAGTACTGTTCATGCTGGAGCTTAGACAGCCTGGGTTACCCATCTCATCAACTGCTCATCCCTGAATCGTTGTGAGCACATCTCTGCAATAGCTTCTCACACATGAGCTAGCCTGAGAATACTGATTCACATATACCAATCCAAGTCATCTGCTACACTGAAGACAGCATATTAAGACTTAATTAAGGAAAAGAGAAGGCCAGAAGCATCTGCATTTTGGAACAGCAATTGGTACTGGCTGGATTTTAACTGACAAAACTTTCTGGGCACCAGCCTCTCGTCTTCCTTTCCTAAACCAGTCATATACCTGAGAGCTGACTTCATCTTTGTACATCAACAGAATCCTATTCAGCTGGGCACTTGTGATATTATGATGCACAGTGAGTATGGAATATGAATACATGACAGAATAGTAGTAGTGTATTTATTACCTGTGGCCACTGGCCTCTTGATAATGCCCGCCTAGTTATCTCGGTGACCGTATTCTTTCGTGAATCAGGGTCTTGACGAGAAACCGATACAGGCTGAAGGGAACTTAAAATTGCTGTGAAAGAGAGAAAAAAATTTATTTGTCTTACGCTAATGCTTAGAAAACACATGGGTTCAAGGCTTCCTTGTAGCAAAAACTTGTTATTCTCATACTAGGAGACAGACTCCACACAAACAGCTTTCAGACTAAACAGATAAGAAGAGTACTATTATTGTCCTCATTCTGCAAAATGAGAAGACAGAGAAGATATAGCTACACTGCCAGCTGAGGAGCTTTACAGTAGGTATAAACACGCCAAATTCATCCAAACACATTCTGCTAATATTGCTGTTATCTTTCACTGAGCATTTCCATACGATTCTAAAGAAAAGACCTGATCGGGTCTCTGGTCATGAGCCACACTCGGGCTTAACTCATGCAGACTGCAATCAACAAGTAGTTTGAGCCTATGCTGAAGAAGTAAGATGTCCCTTTTCAGTTACAAAGCCTACAGAGCTTGTGAACCCCCCCTCATTTTGTTAGAAGTCTACATCAGAATGTGTGGACCTATTGATACGTGATGAGGAACTTGGGGAAGAATTATCTTCTATATCCCACTCCTGTGCTTTTAAGGGAAGGTCAATATATTATCAGTTAGTTTATTTCCTTCAAAGACACTTTCCTGTGTTGCCTGCCGAGTTTAGTTTTGGGTTACTGTTGGCTTGTTCTTTTAAGAGTCCTACAGAGATAAGAGACATAGTCAGCAGAAAGTCTACAGCTGATTCTAGTAATAACGCAAACAGGAATTGTTTTTGTGCCAAAAGGAGGGGAAAATAATAGAAGCATGAGTCATCTGATCTTTTCCATTCTCTGCATTTCCTTTTTGAGTAACTTCTCTTTTATTCTTTCCCAGGTTGACTCCCATTAAAAAAAATCTGTAACAGTGCCTGCAAGTTTAAATTTATAAATATGGTATTTTCCAGACTGCTGTAGTTTGGGTCTGTTTTGAAGTAACCTTCACTAATCCGTGTTCTACATTTGTGGGCCACACTGTTAAAAGACAGCAGTGGAACAGATTTCTCAAGCTACCTACTGGGAGAATTTTAAGAGAAAGCCTCTAGCCTGAGCAGTTACGAAATACGCTTTCAGTATAAAGCAAATTTAAAGTGATATTATATTTCATATCTGAAAAGAAACAGCATACTTTTAGACATTTTGACCAATTCAGAAAGATGACTTATCCCAGGGATTTCACTGGAAATAATCTGTCAGTATCTTTGGAACCTAAGGATTTAAAAAAGTCTGCCCCTAAATCACTTTCAGAGATCAGATTTTCGGCCTCATGTCAAATTGCTGACTTTTAACATTTTATTTTTTCATAAATACTTACTGCCAAATACCGGGGTTGACAGGTTCTCTGCTCTAGACACTATTGATGGCATTCCAGTTAGGGCAGAAATAATGGCATCAAAAAAACTTGAATGAGGAGCTGCAACAAAGATTGGGGCTTCCAGTAGGCTTGCTATTTTCCCTTTCACTTTAACTTGGAAACCCATTACGAAGAACAAGGTACGAGTTAGGCATGAGAGCGTTGTCTGGATCATCCTCCTTGTAAACAGAAACACAAAAATATCATCCATCTTACAGATAGTATTTCTTTTGTACTTTAAAACAGAAGCCCATGAAAGATTTTCTAGTTCTCACCAGCACTGGGGCCATGCACAGGATAGCAAATACTACTCACCGGGAGAGTGTAGGGCTAAAGGGGAAGAATTTTTTTTTGAACATCATCTTTTCATGTTGAAAACAGATTATAATTTTAAAGATAAGGCAATGTAGAGCACCTTACTAAACCCTCCTCCCAGGTACGCTATTTCTCTTGCCATATCTTATAGCATTGTAGCATAACACTATTGCGAGGGGAGGGTGGGTAATTAGCAGATTCAGTGTCCTTTTTGTAAAAACTTAAACTTAACTCTGATACTGTTCGTTTACTATCAGTTTTAACAAGTAAGATTAAATGACAATGTTCCCTTACTGGAACATGTTCCCTCAACAGGGTACATGTTCCCTTCATGGGACTCTCTGTAATCTCTCAGCCTTGTTAGAATTCAGTTCCTGTGTCTCCTCCTCCTGTGTGCAGCTGCAGTGCATCGCAACTAGAAGGGAACTTCATTACTATGAGGTCGGAAGCTGAGCGACTGAAACCCAGAACCCACAGAGGCAGCTGTAAAATACTCCTTCAAGGGCAACGTAGCTAAGAGAGGAGCT
>NW_008824414.1:6018176-6025335 GCF_000699105.1 Pygoscelis adeliae | reverse complement strand
GCCTACAAAATATTACCAAATACTTTTCTTAATGAGTTTCTTTTCTCAAATTTTCCTATCAGTATTATGACTAAAGTAAGTCCTATCTTACAAATAGTCTATAAAGATTTTCATACAGATTTGTTTTAGCCTCAAGACAACTGAAAATCTACCTGTTTAAAAAGCTGCACTATTGTTGTAAAACACACTCATCAAAAAGTTGCTTCACCTAAATCGGTAAAACTAAGATTTCACTGAGGACTCCTCTTTAATCAAAAGGAGGAAAGGAGTGGTGGGGGGGAAGCTTTAGACCCTGGCTTTGTGTTATTTAAAAAAAAAAAAAGCACAGAGTTTTCAGAAATATTAGTCACTTTTTACCTTCTCCATCCTTTAAGTGGCACAGATCCTTTTCCATGGTGACGGAAAGTTGCAATTGATGCAAACAGCCATGCTAGCAGTAAAATGAATGCAATGCATATAGCACGGAGGGGGAGCAAAATAATCCCCTGAAGAACAGTCTAGAAAAAAAGAGGGGAAAAATCTTAAGAAATGGTATCAACAGGAATGACACTGATATCAGTGGTTATATTATATAACTACTATTCTATTATATATATAACACTACTGCTATGTGATTTAGTAAGGAAAGCGTTAATGATTCCAGTGTTCATATGGGGAAGTCAGTCATTCACAGCATTTCATTTTTACTTTTGGGTTCCCATTTCAGGTAGAACTGGAACATCTAAGTATTTGAATTTTTGGCTTGGATGTTGTTAGACAGAGAGGGTAAACAGAGTTTGCTGGCTTTAGTTTATACTTAGACTTGGTCTGCCGCATACAACCAGCTCAGATGAGTTTGCTCAGCTGATCGGTATCTCCACTACAGAGCCTTCTGTAACTAGCTGCCTGTCTAGAAGCCAAGTGGGATTGTTAAGATGACTAAAATGTAGTCTTGCCCTTTCAAAATGACAAATCTTGTGTTGAGTCACACTATTGCTGCAAGTGATCCTCACTACTACTGCTTGGAGTAGTGCACACGCAACACAACTTCATTTCCTCTAGTTGGGACTTAAGCAAAATGGAGTTTTCGGTAAAACCGAACCTGTGTGGTTTAAGGCAAAGGTTCAGACTTTACAGTGCTGTTGAAGCTGCTGTAGCAGCTCTTGACTCATTGTCTTTGGAAGTAAACATACAGCAGAACCCTTCTGATTATGAAGATTAACTTGTTGCGTCCTGTTTGAAGCATCTTGGATGTTAACCTCTGTGCTAGGACCTTCTTCAATTTTTCAGAATAAATTGAGAAAGCTTAGTTCCCTTTCCTCTCTGCAGTCAGGAAACTGTTATTAGCTTGCTTTAACTTGAAGCAAAAGAAACTATTGATAGAGTTCTGCTATAGTCCCAGATAGCTAAGCTAGGTAGCAAAACTAGTATAAAACAGATCCAAGCCAACACTGCGGTTCACCACTTCTTCAGTTCTTCGTATGTATTTGTAAAAGGAGTGGGGTGAAGGAGAAACACTGACATGCCCTGGTTGCGAATAATCCTCAAGTATCACCCCCAGCCTTCCCTAAGGAAGTTTTAGCTTGCATTTTTTTTGTGCACAGCTCTGGGAAACAGGTGTATTGGCACAAGGTTGTTAACAGGCAGCTGTGGTACTGGGCAGGGCAGGAAGAAATTCTTAATTATTTTACCCCAGTAAATTAGGTTAGAAACTATATCCTGAAGGTTGGCCTTTATGGTGCAACACAGCACTATGCAGATTGAGCAAGCTCAAGTCTGGGAGGCAGGTAAGCTGTGTTAGCATGCGGAAGTCATAGCCTAGCATTCCTCGTAAGCTAGTAAACGGTTCAACTCCTTTTGGCACCTAATCCAGCTCAGCTACCACTCACTGATGAGGATCAGCGCTGTGTGCATACATATGCACAAAACAATACACACCCAAGCAGAATTGTAATAGTGAATATTTTTTTTATCGGGCTGTTTCTGAAAGCCCCTCAAAAGTTAGTATGAGAGTGCATCAGTGGTCACAAACTGACAGCTCCACCAGTTCAGAAGTTAGGTAGAAGTTACTGATGGAGAGTTATACTTATGCTTGTGAGCTTTCTATTTTTTATGCTTTACTTTTTTTTTTTTAAGAAAAGCAACAGCTGAACAACAGTGTTCCTCTCAAAATCAGCCCTTCTAGTCAACTCGTTAGCAATGACTACTTACTGTACAGGAAAAGCAAGGCTTTTACCAATGAGTAAGTTTTACAAAATAGTTTGCAACTTATACACTTGAGCTATGATTATTAAGCAACACAATGGATTTTAATTTATCTCTTTTCTTCAAAAAGGAACAAATGTTTGTAGTACATTTGGGATATAAGTATCTTTGAATATTATTTATCCAAGTCTTTAATGCAGTGTCGTGGTTTAACCCCAGCCAGCAACTGAGCATCGCACAGCCGCTCGCTCACTCCCCCCCCGCCCCGGTTGGATGGGGGAGAGAATTGGAAGAGTAAAAGTGAGAAAACTTGTGGATTGAGATAAGAACAGTTTAATAATTGAAACAAAATAATAACAATAAAAGACTATACAAAACAAGTGATGCACATTGCTCACCACCCGCCAACCGATGCCCAGCCAGTCCCTGAGCAGCAGCCCCCCCAGCCAGCTTTCCCCAGTTTATGTACTGAGCATGACGTCACATGGTATGGAATGTCCCTGTGGCCAGTTGGGGTCAGCTGTCCTGGCTGTGCCCCCTCCCAGCTTCTTGTGCACCCCCAGCCTTGTCAGTCGGTAGAGCATGGGAAGCTGAAAAGTCCTTGACTAGTGTAAGCACTGCTCAGCAACAACTAAACCGTCAGTGTGTTATCAGCATTGTTCTCCTCCTAAATCCAAAACACAGCACTGTACCAGCTACTAGGAAGACAATTAACTCTATCCCAGCCAAAACCAGTACATGCAGTAAGTTGGTTCTAATTGTCCTTTCATCAACATGGACCTTTCTCTCCCCACCAAATTCCTTCCATCTTCACATAATGTCCTCTTACTGTCCTCTTATAAATATTCAGGAGAGGCTCTGGCCTCTGGCTTTAAAACCTGTGATACTGACGAGGATTAACAGGAATTTTGGGCCTTTGGGACTCAGTTCTGTGCTACAAAAGGCACAGTGACAATAGATCAAACACGACAGTGGATACACAGTGTAAATTAGGATAAGGATGAGAAGCAGGTACATGGTGTTGCTGCTTATGTTCTGTAAGCACTGCCACATAACATGTCTCTAGGAGAGATCTGAACATTCAAGTATGACTATTTCCTTCTTGAAGCATACAATGTTTTTTTATATAAAAGTTGTATATAACTAGCTATGGAATTTTAACCATAACTTCATGGACAACAGGAAAAGGGCTGCTCTGGATCACAGAAATTGATTCAGTAGCTGGGTATGAGAGATTTGGCCCTGGAGATCTATTGCTCCCATTCTCTTTGGTGCCAGTCGTGGCAAATCTGAAAATGTCAGGTATCAAGTTAAACCAAACAAGACTCCTTGCTTGTCTGCCAAAATCAGATGTGTCTTTTTTTCTCCATATGTGTCCTCTTGTACTATGACGTATAGTCCCAGTTCAATATTTCAGCTGTATTCAGTTATGCAGAACGGGCAGTGTGTTTTGACTTGAAGTAACTTTTTTCTTTATGAAAAAAAAGACTATTTATGCACTGACCTACAATGAAAAATAAAGGATGCAATAGCAAAAGCAAAAAAATCCCTTCCTCAAAACTTTAATAAATTCATTAATCTATTTTAGGCAGATGCGCAGGTGGTACTGATTTGCTGATGCAAGCTGCTGGCTTTCTAGGTCACTGTGTAATGAGGCAGAGTTGATTTCTGCTCCATCAGCTACAGAGCAGGGTAAGAAAAGGACAAAAAAGAGGAAGGTCAAGGTAGGCTAGAAATGAAAAAGTATAGGAGAAAAATATACAGAAGAAAATACAGGTTCAAAGTTTAGTATCTACTAAGTAGGATCAGAGCCACTCCAGCTTCTGTATACAGTAATCATGAAGGGGGAATTATTCTGAGTCATGCAAAGAACCTGTTCCCACACTTGGAATCACCTGTGTACTTTCTATTTAAGGTACCCTGCAACAACTGCATAGCCTGTCACTGCAGTTGTTGCAGACACCTGCAGTAGTCCTTGCTGTCCAGGTCACGCTCCCACAGCTGACTGACCCTTAAGCAATACATAGGATTGCACTGTCACTGATGTCATGGGGAAGGGGAAAAGGAGGTCTATCAGAAAGCCACAGAATCCAGTTTGAAATTTTGTTCAACTTCAGCTGCTGGCAAGTTATCTAGGAAGCAGCAGAAGAGCAGGCTGGGGACCAGAATGAAGCCCAACTCCAACTGAACTCCCCTGACATCTGAAACTGTGAGCAGATGGACTGTCTCCTAAAGCAGTACACGCATAGCGAGACAGGGTCTTCCATGAGTGTCCAGAGTATGTCACAGCTCCCTGCCAGGCAGTCTAGCTGCTTACTTCCATGCAAAGGGTTAAAAATAATCTTGCTTTTAGCATGCTGGTTGTGCCACTACATAGTTTACCATTACATAAATCCTCTGAGCATCTCTTCTGAATAAAGAAAAATCTAGTCATGACTTAACTCATATTTGTGCTTTGCAGTGCAGTTCAGAAGTTAAGAGGGCCAGTGAGCAATCAGGATGAACACAACTAAAACTAAAAAATGAAAAAATCCCAACAATGAATTGCAGCCAGCTTCAGTCAGAGGATAGAAACCAGAAGTATTTGAACAACTGTTTTAAACTCGTTTGGCACATGCAGATGTTTAGCACAGCACAACTGATCCTTGTTTTGCACATTCTAAAGACAGACAAAAATCTCATTGGCTGGTAAACTATTAGCAATACAAGGACTGGCAAAAAATTGTAAAATCTTCTCACTCCACTTTTCAGTCTGGCTACAGCCTATTTTTATATTTGAAGCTGAATGAAATGCAAACAGCTAGCCTGTCTGAGTTTCAAGCTCCATTCATCAGGGGACAGCAGCCTTTACATTCAAGGAGTTCACCAACATATGAAAATCCAGCTTTGGGCTCCCAGAGAGGGGTTTGAGATTTTGTCTGTTTTTATCAGTGTATGTTAAAGGAACAGTATAGAATAGGGGGAGTATAACAAAACAATCCTTTAAACATGCAAGAATGGAGATACACGACACTCGATTTAAATGGAAAGAGAAGGGACACGTCCCTTTTTTGAAGTTTATAGTAACACTGATAAGGCTCTGATTCCAAGCTGGTCCGATACGCAGTGCTGGGCAAGAGAGGAGCAGACGTTTACAGGACAAAGTAGACAGTAGGAATTATCCTAGTCTCTATGACCATAGGGGAAAAAGAACAGAAGGGAGCAACACACAATACAAAATGGGTGTCTCTTGTGTCTGTCTTCTTTAAAATTCTGTGACTACTGCAATTTTGCTTCAAAGCTCACTAGCACTGGGCCCTGACCCAGCCAGGTGCCTTTCCTTCCAGGTGCATTGTGGAGTTATGGAGTTATGTATGGAGTGTATCTTGCTTTAAGATGTACCATGTTTTTCATTCCTTCCTCCTGAAGGAAAAAAGTAGGATATATTTATTATAGCTAAAATGGTAATTGTAGCTTAAAATTGCAAGCTTTTGAAAGTAGTCTGTGCATCCTCTACAAAGAACAGCCAGCACAGAAAGCTGTCCATTTCTGGAACCTCATTAAGAAACTGGTTTCTTTACCTCAGGGTTCATGCCTACAGCTACTGATTCAGATGCACTTGAAGCGTGTTTCAGGCTGCTAGTAAAACATAGGGGATAAAAGGATTTGAAATTGTTTTCCAGGTTTCTCACATTTCCTCCACCCAGCTACCTTCAGGGCAAACATTGTTTATAACTTGAGGAAGAGCTATATGAAACATAAAATATTTAGTTGCAGATATTTATAACAATCAGCAGAAAATGCTCTAAGTTCACCTACAGAGTGATGTACGTCCTCATTGTCCTCACTGAGATGTCAGTTTGTATTTGGTTCATCAGCTCAATTTTTAAAGAGAATGTTTTTAAAAATCAAAGGCCAGAAATACTGTTTGCTTTCTTAATTGTAAAAGTACCCTGTACATCTTGTGTGTGCTTGTACACAAGCTGTACTGGGACAGTATTCAGCTCAGAAGCCTAATTCAGTTCACCCAGTGACACCAGTCAGTAACCCAGTGGAATTGGGGATACCTTTTTTGTTGTCCACACTGCAATATGGAACCAAGAGATTAAATGCGTCCCCCCATCACCCCCCGGCTTAAAATCAGCCTAAAGTGAGTTAAGTGTCTGAAACAGGATTACTGTAAAAAGTTATTTTCTGTTTTAGCTTATCATATCAGAGAGAAGTTATCATCTTCACTCTAGAGCTGAAGCATCTGACACAGTGGATACATGGATAGTATTTCATTCTGGCGATTCAAACAGGATGCAAAATGGAGTCAAACAGGACTCCAGTTTTCTCTAGGAGTAATGTGTTAACCTGTAATGATCGTGCAAATCTTTTCAAAAGCTTGTTGCAAATCTTGTGTTAGAAGTTTAAGTTTGAAGTCGATAAGCCTGTGTGTAGAGCAAGCATGCAATTTGTGGACTCTGAGGAGCGACGGCTTGAAGAACTTCATTTCAAAAAACTGACTTTTTTACACTGAGCACCTTCTGCATCTCTGCTTTGACCATTTACATAACCTATTCATTTTCTGTTCTCTGAGAGAGCAGAAAGCTCTCTAAAAGAGCTTCCTCATCTAGTCAGGAAGCAAACTATGCCGTACTTGCGAAGGAAGTATTCTTACTAGATGCCTTTTCCTGGGAAAGGTAAGAGCTGTAGATGTTCAGCTGAGTGTCAGGTTCGCTACTGTCCCTTCACCGCTCGGCACTGGGGTGTAACCGCGATGCTGCGGCGGGGCCGGGCTGCAGGGTAGGCCCCAGCAGCGCCCGTGCTCCTGTCAGACAGGAGAGCGGTTTCGGCGGAGCAAGCGGCGGTTCTAAGCGGTATTTATTCACACAGTCGCATTCTCCCATCGGAAGGCGGTCTTTTTAAAACGACCGTTGGCCTTCCCACCGCATTGGTGACAATCCCTTGGTTCAGAGCGGCGAAAGTAACGCTAGTTTAGACAAGTTGGCAG
>NW_008824414.1:6006704-6017633 GCF_000699105.1 Pygoscelis adeliae | reverse complement strand
GCCCTGCCCGGCCTCTCCTCCCCCTCCGTGGCTGCTCCGCGCTGGCCATAGTCATGTACGCCTCTTATAAACATGACAACGTCGGTCGCTGAGGTGATGTTTGCTGTGTGACGTCGCAGTTGCGTTGTTTATAAGCACTGACTACTCAGGATCAACACAGTCTGTTATCTGAGAGAGAAAAGAGGCAAATGCAGTCATGGCATACAACTGAAGTAGTTTCTAGGAGAAGGATGCATTTCCACCACTGCAGAAGGCTGATACGGAGACTCTGGTCTTGAGTAGGTGAGGTCTAGAGATCCACTGCAGCCTTTCTTTACGTGCTGGGTTCACACAGGATCTCTTCCTGCACGTCTGCCCTGTAGGGATGTGCCACGAGCTGCCTCTGCAGAGACAGCTGCTGCCCGAGGGCCACCTCAGGCGGGCAGGCCACAGGCCAGGCGTGGGGGGCAGTTCAGGCTGAAGAGTGCTGTAAAACACACCGTTCTCCAGCACCTTCTGCCAGTCATGCGCCTTTGAACACAAATGCTGCTGCTTCTGGTTTCAACCTAAAAGGAAGTTTCAGCCTGACCATATCGAGGAAACACGCTTTTCAGGTCTCACGGTAATCCACTACAACAGTGGGGGTGAGCCACCAGTCTCTGCCTGCACAGAGAGCACTGGTCTAAGACTGCTGGCTCCTGGCCTCCTACATGACGTTGGTTCGGATGCTTTGTTTTGTTATGGAGCTTTTCCCTTTCTCACATCTGTCCTTCACAAGAAAATATTGGTACTTCCTAACACAACATTAGTCTGTATGTTGCTGGACTGTTTGTATTGCTGTAACGAAAATAATTATAAATGTCTTATGGTTCAGTTCCCAGTTTGACGTGACTGCTTCCACAAAGATATCATCAGAATTAATAAAACAATTATTATAAAATTATTATTTGTGTTTTGCAACTGCAGGTGCTTAAGGAGTAATTGTAATGATATATTTGGGCTAACTGAAGCCTGTGTATAATGGAAGCTTGAGGAGTGTAGGATTTCCCTTGGCTGGTTTCCAGGGTCTCCCTGTGATTGCCAGTCCTTGCAAGCAGGACTGTGCTCTAAAAAACCCGAGAGCTGTGTACAAACCAGATCAGCACAATTGTCACAGAAAAGTAAGCCTGGGGGGAACTCCAGAGGAGGAAGAACAATTCTACCTCCATCGTTCTTGACAGATGATTGTACAAGCTCTTCTTAAAACCCCATGAGTTCCCTAGCTGATCTGTGCCAGCACTTCTCTAGTAATATCATGAAATAATTGTTTCTGTATCGGAGCAGAGTCTTTCTCATTGCAGCTTATATCTATTCTTGGTAGACATAAGAACTGTTTGCTTTCCTCTTTGCAGCTACTTTTTGCGTGCTTGTGTTATGATTCTTCACTAGACTAAACAATCTAGTGTTTGCAGGTTTTCTTTCCTAGGTCATAGTTTCTAGATATCTCATCATTCTTAATGCTTTCCTCTGGCATTTCTCCAGTAAGTCCACACCTTTCTTGAAGTACCCAAACTGGAAATACTACTCCCTAGGAGGACTGACCAGTGCTACTGAGTAGGCAGGAAGGATTAATTTATGTCTAACACATGTTATTTATAAACCCCTATATAGTCTCTGCTTTTTTGTCACTAGCCTGACCCTGTAAACTTATACGGCGATTCACAATAACACTTAGATCCATTTCTGAACAATGACTTGTCATTTACAACACAGAGTTCTAAGAAATACTGCATTTGTCCTTATCAAATGGTGATAGCGATCTTATCTCTAGAACTGGGAAGTACTAAAACGTCTGTTTTTACAGACATGATGCTTTTATTATGTAGAAGAATGTTTCTGGTGACTTGTATGTTTGTTAAAAACAATGATATTGATTATAAATATTTTACTCTTCTAAGGCTGATTAGCCATAGCACCGTCAAAAAGGCTTAACATTGCAGGCATCAAGGTAGAAAAACTGCAAAAGAACTTTTAATGTTCAGAACACGGGAGAAGGTGCGATCACATGTAATTCTTTTGTCTAAATTAGTGTCAGCATCTCTTCTGAATAATAATTCCTTTTTAATCTGTGAATCTGTGGTAAATGAACCTTGATCAATGGTCCACTAACACCACCACCAAGCTTTTGTGAAACTGATGTCTGGAATCACCTCAGTATCTTTCCTTCACCAGAAGGTGCCTATGGTGCCAGAGACAGGCACTGAGGGAACAGTAGCATTAGCTTGCTACTAATTATTTTTCTAGGTTGAAGTTACAGCTTTAGTTCTGCAGGTCACTGGAAAGAGGTATGCTTTCCCTGAAGAGCTTTACCCTATATTGTCTTGATTCTGCCTAGAAACTGTAAGAATAGTGGCTCTGGAGCAGGTGTAGCTTCCATATACAATCCAGGTGAATCATATTAGTGATACATGAAAGCCCAGTAAACATTTTCATAGTGTAAGACAGGGATTCTTCTTTCATATAAACAGACACAGCTTTATAGTTTTTAATATCAGTTACATACACAGTTTAAATTGGACTAAGATCTGTGCCCATCGTAGCTGCCTTTGGGATAGTTTACTCTCTCTTCCTGGCATTTGTAAAAATATAGTCCAACATATCTTCTTATCATAATGATTTTAATAAAGCTATAGTAATTTCAAGGTAATTCCAGTATATATCAATTCTATAAAATGTGGGGTAGACAAAGTCATATACTGCAGAATATGAAATCCTTGCAAACGTTTTTTTAAAATCTTCTGTCAGTAATTCCTAGCTGAAACAGAAGCTAAAAGAAGTTGCCCTTTTAGCATTTCCCTGATAATTCTTCTGATTAGGGCTGTTTGTCTTACCTTTACAAAACATGCTCACAAAGGCATTTTTTGATACAGAAACTGAAAACCTACTTTGTATTTGAATTGCTCCCTGCTTGCATTTGACAAAAATCTGCCATCTCGTGGCCACAGTCGTGTAATACTGCTGCACAGAAAAGTTAGGGCAGCATCATGTTAACTGCTTCTAAGAAAAACAACGACCTTTCCTCAAGGACTAGCTACAAAACTTCTTCATGCAAAGTACCATTCTGATTTTCCTCTTTCCTTCTGCGATATTAAATGTGAACTACTTGTGCAAAATGGGTGTGAGAACAGAAATAGATTCCCAATGTGTTTCCATTGTCAGTTTAACTTCTTTCTTTCTTTCCAGGCCATGGTGCCCTAATGCCGGTTCAGCCTCTGCTTCCCTCCTGGAACAATGCCGACTAATGTCTTCCAAGAGGAAATCTGGGCGCAGCTGACAGCATGTTCTCTCCAGGGACCAGTGCAGCTAAAAAGTGTAATGCAAGTCACATCAAGTTTGTCTTTCTCCACCTGGGACAGTCTTCCAGTGTTATCCTAGTAAGCCATATACCCTCAAAGGTCTTTGTGCCTTGGCCATGCAACGTACAACCTCAGTATCATGCTCTGTAAATGGCACTGTGGCAGGCTGCCACCGGTGTTTTGAACTAAAAAGCCACAAACATTTTTGATAGCTGTATCTCAGAATCAGAAAGGCTTTGTGTGGGGCTCTGAGGAGATACAGGCTTAGTGCTAAGCAGTGTGGACATACTTGTCTCCTTATGAAGTCTACAGGGATAAACGTGGTCTGTTGTGCAGACAGTATCAGCTGCAATAGTAGACAAAATACTTACTGTGGAAGAGGAATTGGAAGCGCCCTGTACTGTTTCAAGATCTGTACTGATAAAGGACAAATTAAATGACAGACCTTGGGGAAAAAAAGATCCGACTATAGAAGGTGACTGAAACAAACATTACTTTAGAACTAATATCTTTTTAGCATTGAATAAAAAATGCCATCCATGGGAATGTTCAATGGGCTGGATAACACATGGTGTAATTCATTAGGGCTCCATCAGTCAATTTCAGTCTGCTGGGAATCTAGCTCTGCACTCCCCTCAGTAGAATTTATTGTTTTAGTGTGACTTCAAACAAGAAAAGCAGTTCTGGACTGTTCATTTCACAGTGCTCAGGTACTTGTGGGCTGGAGGATGTGCTGACTGGCATACATGTATCCATCCAAGCAGGCACACGTGTGTGCGTGCATGTATACACAAACCCAGACATACTTTCTCTTTTCTTCTAAGACAGTTGCAGAGATACATGTATCTTGGAGTTTTCATTTAACGTTAAATAGAACTGAAACACCCCTAAAGCTAAGCTTTCTCCTGGGTATTCCTAGATGTTTTGTCTCCAGCAATTTCTTTCTCTGCACCTTTCCCTTCTCCCCTTATGTTAGACTTTCTGTGCTAGTGTTATATCCCTTACATTGGTGCACATAGGGTTCACACAGTGTTTGCCTGACAAGTTTCCAAATGATTTGCTCCACTTGAGAGTTGTTTCTAGCTGTTTTTATTAGAGGGAAGTTGCTGTCCCCAGTCTGTTAAGTATGAGAATCTGGCCCATAGGTATAGATAAAATAGTCCAAGAATATGTCCTAGGATGCTGCACCAGAGAGGAAAACTTCATGCTAAGAGTTCCCTGAAGCTGCTTCTGGTGAATTCCTTTCTCTTTGCACTGCTTAACAGACAGAAGGCAAGTAAAATCAGAGGCAAGAACCTAGTCACTTCGGTTGGCAAGTCATACCTGATAATGACCTCCACAAAGGGGGGCACTTAAGGAAATGCTTAGCTTGCATGTTGTTAGTCCCAGCGGAATAAGTAGGGCTTGTGTTAGATTTCTGGTCCTAGACAGGCAGATAGATTGCTGAGCTAGCTCTGTTAACAAATCAGGAAAAAATAGCATTGGGTCTTGCTGATGCTGAGTGAAAATAAAGGTAGTATTATCTCAGGGAATCCACTGGGTATGTCCCCTTGGAGAATCCTCCTGTTAAAGTTCCTCACCTGAGCTGGCTGCAGAACTGGACAACGTGACAAGAATTTCTCTTGTGTTTCTCTGGGTAAGGAAAGCTCTAGACTGATCATGGGGGATCTCCAACTCCCAGTGCTTGCAAACTGGCACCTTCCCTGATTGTTGAATTTCACTTGAAAACAAAAGAAAAAAGTAGATTTACAAGAAAAAGAGAGACTCCAGTGAATTGTGTGGGAATGAGATATAAAATTAACTGTTTTTTTTTTTCCTTTGAACTGAACCCAGGAGCCTCAGTAAAGTTTACCCTATTTAAAGCATTAATTAGGGAGCTGACTGTACATAAAGATAAAACAGAACTCTTAAAGAAGTCTCCAGGGACTCCAAAAAACCCAGTTTTGTCTACATGAGGCAAAAGAATTTTAATTAGAAGCAACGGAATTGAAGTGAACTGATATGAGCAACAAAAGGAGAATTTATCCCACAATGTATTCAGGGAACATAATTGAATGTTCACTAGCTAAGAGTTATATACTGACTGTTAATGAGCAGAAATGAATATGCATTATTTCTTATTAAGCTGGAAATGTATGGAACTAATTGCATTTAAATATAGTAGCTATAAAGCTGTGTTTATTAAGTGTCACTACTAAGAACAGGAAAGACAGGTGAATTTGTATTCTCTACTGCAGTATCGTTTTAAATATTTATTATGCTAAGTGGTATTAATTCATAGCTTTTTGTGGAAATGGTTATTATGTTGTGCTGGTAGGACTCAGTGATGCCTTCATTTGGATAGGATTTATGCTTTGTTTATTATAAATTAGGGAAGGCAGCATAACCAAGACAGAAGCTCTTGGATTACTGTAAGACAGTGTTATTCTTGCTTCTTGTAATGAGAGTCCTCTGTTATTCATGATCAAATGGCACTTGGCTTCTTGATATTATGGCTTGATAATAATCTCAGGAGAGAGTTTTGGTAAAGTTTCTTTGTTGAAGAGCTACAGGAGAAAGCCATCTTGTTATTAGATATGGTGAAGGAAGAACAGGATTAATTTGTACTAACACAGTGGATGTGTTGTGCATGCAGCCAGGAAGGGCCTATGCCTGCCTGGAAAAGCCTACAGTTACGTGATACACTGAGCCTAAGAGGAAGCTGGTAGCGGATAGTGGCCACTTCATCTTATGGGAGGACGTAGAGAAGCACATGGGAGTAAGAAATCACAAAATTATTTAGGTTGGAAGGGTTCTCTTAAGATCATTTAGTCCAGCCCCTCAAAATGTTAGTAAAGGGTGCATGAAGAAGGGTAAAGCAGAGGGAAGGGATGATGTACCTGGCCAGAGACTTAGGGCAAGGCGTGAAATGGAAACCCTGGTGTCCAACAGCTGGTGCTGACCCTTGCTTTTTCTCATCTTTGGAGTTTTCTGAGATGAGGGGTGGTGGCTTTGCCTGAACATTTTATGGCTTTTACCATGATTTCAATGGTCTTTTGGAAAGGAGAGGGACAGTAGAGGGAGAGGGAGAAGGAAAGGAGCAGCAATACCCTGAGTGGGTGCAGAGCAGCAAGGAAGAAAGAAGTCCCACAAAGAGGAAGATCCTTAAAAATAACTCAGTCGAGGTCTGATGGCTTCCCACTGTTGAGTTAGCCTGTTTTCTTCTGGAGCTGCTGTGGAGTGCTGGACCAAGACACACCTAGTCCTGACTGTGGGAACTTCACTGGGGTCTGCAAACAAAGTTGGACTTGGACCCATGATTATTCATTGCAGCTGAAAGGCCACCTCTTCTCCTGCAAGGCAAAAATAGATGTTTTCATCCTACTATCCTTTGAAATTGAAGGATATTTTGGGAGTGCAATCAGGGAGGATGAGCACACCTTTGAGCTAGTCTGTGCCATTTGGCACCAGTGCTGTAGGCAGTGATTTTGTGGAAGTTAGATTGCTGTCTTTCTGCTTAAATGGAAAAAATACCTTGTTTGGTCTGATTTGAATTTAAATTATTTTTAATTTTGCAATTGATCCTTTTCTGATAAAATTCTTATAGATTATTACAGTAGCCAGTGGTTCTACCTTTAGTAATCCAAATTTATGTTTAGTAAATGTACAGATACGCTTTTACTACAGGATTCTTTAGTAGCAGCAACAACTGCACGTTCATTTTCTGAAAGATTGCAACTTTTTTCCTGTTCACAAGAGGGCGATAAATCCCCAGTCATCTTTTTCCGGCCTCTTTATAATAAAGTGATCAGTACGTTACTGCAAGATGTCATAAAAAGCAGCTTGCTGTCAGATAACTCGTATGTATATATACTGATGTGTCTAAAATATTGTGACTCCTTTTCTTTTGTTTTACAGGACGTTTAGGCTAGGCTCTGTTCATTTCATGCCACTGTAGATCCTATTGTCAGTAGAAACTAGATGTGGAAAAGTTACTTATAATATTCCCCCCACTACAAGTGCAAGTGTTTTCTTCATGGTACACTTACAAGTATTAAATTCAGATGAATGTCAAATGCCTCAAATAATGCGATTTTCAGCATACTCTTTGGGAGAATTTCCCATAGCCTAAAGGTTCTTGTATATGTTTATTTCTTCTTCATAGTGAAACTGTTTCTTTAGTAATCAGAATTTTCCATTTCTTAATTTTAATCCTTTGCTTCAGTTAAAGTACCTCTCCTCTTGAGCCTCCTCTTTAAATGCAGTGTTATTTCATCTAAGTACAAGGACCACAACTTTAGGCCTTTTTGTGCTGATAATATCAGTATGGGAAGCTGCCATTAACACAGTGATTTCTCTATTTGTGTAGGCAATTTTATAATTTATTAGTACACTATTATATTTTTAAATATTTAATTTATTCACTTTCACATCCATTGTCTCTCTTAAATAGCTTCTGTTCTGCATTGTATAGTAAGAATAATTTCAGGAGTTTTACATGCAATAAGGAATAAGGGAAAGAAAAAAGAACAACTGGTTCAGTATACTAAATTATTTTATGTCTCTGTTGATGTTACCTGAGTTCACTCCAGCTCCTGTGTTTGAAGGAGCTGGATTCCTTCCAGCTCTGAAGTTCCATGACCCAGCCCATGCAATTTTTAAGCTGTCAGTATTAGAACAAATTCTTAATAATTTACAGTATAGCATAGCCTCTGAAGAATGTTTTCACTCTGTGTCTTAATATGAAAAATAAATAAATGGCCAAAGTCTCTAGCAATGCACTGAGGCATTTGCTCAAGGTGTTAGTACAGCGTCCAACTGAGTTTAAGAGCTTCAAATGATGTGATTTCCAATATATCCCTTAAATAATAAGACAAGTCCATGATCCTTGAGGCTCCTATGATCTGAATGGCGTTCTGGGGCTGTGTCAGATGGCTGAGACAAAAACACCTTTATATTGTCTTTCAACAACTTCAGCAGTCTTTGGTTGCAGAGATTCAGTCTTGCCTGGCCCCTTGCCCAGTCTCTGATTAGCTGAGGCCTGTGGTAGGACGGAGCTGTTAGAAAGCAGGGCTACCCTTAGCTTACTTATTTTTATATTCTCTTGCCTGTAACAACCTTCACAATTCACCTCCACCTGCTCCTCACCAGTGGTTTCTGCAGGGGCTGCACCAGCGCAAGGGCAGAGTTGTCCTTGAGTGTAGCACCAGTTCTCCAGCGCTACTGGCAACTGTAATGCAACCAGGAGCGTGACTGGGCAACAAGCGGAGCTTGGAAGAGATGCAGATTGGAGTTTTTGGGAGAAAAACTTTATCTTGCTTAGGTTGTTTAAGTGACATTAGAGTCTGCACCGTTCCTTTCCCAATCACCAGACAAGGTCTATGGCCTCTTCGCTGTTTTTTCTCAATGCCAAAGCCAAAGGGTTTTAATGGGCGTCTTGCCACAGTCAGTAGTTCCTAGGTTGGGAGATCCACTTTAAACACAAGCTCCTTTACAGAGATTGTCTCAGTACAGTCAGGCATTTTGGCTATTTTAGTTAAGACCAAAATTATATAACAAAACCATGTGACTGTGTCTGTTGGTTCACCATCAGCTTTCCTCTGGACAGCAGCAGAGTTCTATGTGCTTCATTAACGTCTCCTAGCTTATTTGGCAGATGCAGCCCCAGTTCTGCTATGCATCCAAGGGTATGAAAGTCTTAATAGGGCAAATTCAATTGTAAATATGATATGCCTCGCTGTAATGTATAACTCATGTGTATCCAGCTAAGGAAAACAAACCCTTCTTACCACAACTATGTGCCCTCCAGAACTCCATCCATATGTCAGAAAGATACTCGAGTCATGTTTTTGTTACATTATTTAAAGTTTTAAGTACACCACAATAGTAGGAGAGCAAGTATGCAGACGGGCCAATTCTTTTTATATATTTGCAAGAAATAAAGAGGAGTTAAGAGTGAAAAAGCAAGAGCAAGTGAGGCATTTCCAACTCACTAACTGTGACTCAGCTTAGGTATCTGAGGAAAGTAAGACATTGGTAACTATAATTAAGGGGGGAAAGAAAAGCATGCAATAAACCTTTTTTATCTAGCAACTGTAGGAAGATGTTCTCCAACTTTAGATAATTTTGTTGAAATCTATGGGCTTCTTACAGTGGGTAGGATGAGAAAATCATCAAGAACTTGCTTTAGCAGTAGAAAGCTGAAGATTGTGGTATCACTGACTGAACAAAAACAGTGGTAAGCCCAGGACATGGTGTAGGTTGTGTCAAACCACGAAGTCCATTTTACCTTGTGTGTTGATGTAAGTCTGGACATGACCAAAGATTGTCCATTCTGTAGCATTAACAGATAGCTGTTTTGCTCAAACAAGTGTCTGGATGCCCTTTTAAGTGCTACTACTGAAGCCATCCTAATGCCGTTAATACAACAGGTGTGGCTGCAAGATTGTAAGGAGAGCAGCAACATGCAGGTGTGTGAGCTCAGTTAATGCTTATGTAATCTGCCCTGAACCACACCGTCTTTTCAGATGCTGCAGATTTGTTGCTGATTGTGAGAAAGCTGGGTAATTTAAAGCAAGACCAAGTATTCATACTGTTTGGCAGTCAAGACCCATGAAGACCATGGCAGTGTCTCTTCTACACAGGTACTCACAGATAAGGTTGACAAGATATGGGGAGTAGCCTAGAATTTTGCTATGAAGTACATAACAGAGAAGTATTGTGGGCATTGGAGTATAGATTAAAAGAAATATTTTTTTTAGAGGAAAAGGGCAGGAAGAGTGGAAGCAATGACAGCCTTGCAAAAAAGGAGTGCACGCTAGGGAAAAGGCTTGATATAACTTGATTTTCAGGGACCTGCTGCTAGTTGTGCATTAAGAATAAACATTCTGCTTTTTCTGCTGACTATAGCCGAAGTTGGTGGTAAGCCAAAAGGCAGGGGAAGCTCTGAGGAAGAGCATGCATGTAACAGGGAAATTGCAGATGCTGAATACAGGTGCTTTGCCCAGGCATTGGAACTCCTTATTTCAAAGAAGGTTTGAGTCTGGAAATGTGCTTGAGGATTAGAAACACTGCCTAAGCTCTACCCAGCTGGCTTGGAGAAGCTTTTGGACACTGATATGCAAGGCAGGTTCAACAGACTGGGATTGGGCCTTGAACAGTAAAACAATAACCTCTTTTTCTTCTGTGGAATCAGATCACAGATGCGGATGTTAACAAAAGATTATGGAGCTGTAGCTCAGTTCTCAAAAAGATAAATGGTGATTAGTTAGAGAGACATGTGAGCTTACTTCTTCCCAGCAGCAGAGGGGCATGGACCCGGAGGGGCTGGGTGTTGGAATTTCACCCATGCTTCACTGGGCAAATGACAGCAACTCTGTGCTGGTTTTTCAGTCTCTAGTACGATGCAGTTATCTTACTGAAGGGATTGAAAGGCATAATCAATTGTAAAATGCATTGAAACAGAAAGCGCTATCTCAGTGCAAAGTGGTTTTATCTACTGCTGCACACCCAAAGGATTTAATTTTGAGGTGGAGACACGTTTCTTAATGCCTGTGATTTGTACTGAAACAATTGGAAATAATAAAGCCTTGGGTTAGTGGTGTTGGAACCTTGTTCTTTTTGAGGTCAGTGGCAA
>NW_008824414.1:5990621-6006678 GCF_000699105.1 Pygoscelis adeliae | reverse complement strand
CAGGCCACTTTATCAGGAAGCATTAGGTAAATACAAGAGTTTCCAAAACTAAGGATCTGGGATTTTTGGAAGGCTAAATTATGCGGTGCCAGTCCTCGCCCCAGTAGTCCAATGGTTCAGTATAGACACTTTATGTCAACTAATTACTCAGGGATTTATTAACTTGAAATTTTAAGGAAACTGCTAGCTTCATTGCTGTCTGCAAACAAAACATGCAGTGAAGAATGTTTGAATAGCCTAGGGGTTTTGGCAGAAAGTGAAGATAAGATAAAGTATGTTAATTGAACAAAGGAAGGAAATTTGAAAGGGTGTGTGCCATTAAAATGGATCGTATGATCCATGAAAGAAGTTACAAATAAATACAGTGCACCACTGTTGTGGAAATCGAAAAGTAACAGTAGACGGGGAGACACCAATAGAAAGAAAGAAAGATAGAAAACCTCCACAAAAACAAACCAAAAAAGACCTTGTGGAGATTTACCTCAACATAAATCTCATTTAAAATGTATTGATATTTGGGAGATGGCTCTGACAGTTATGAAGTCAAACAAGAAGCATGGCTTTTGCTCTGAAGAATTTCAGAGTGTATGGATCTGCTAACAATTTATATATCAAAGCAGTCACCAAATGGGCCGGAGAGGCAGAGCAACAAATCATTTCCAGCAGCTGCCACTATCAGGATTTAAAAGTAATGTTAATCTCAGTGTTGCTACAAAAGAGAATATTAATGTCTGTATTTTAAATAAAATCTGATTTTGATTTTGGTATGGGGGCTTAGAACTCCTTGGAATTGGTCTTGGAAAAGACCAAGTGCTCTAGCCATGTCAGCTGGAGTCTTTCGACGTACAAATGACAGAAATCTGGAAAGTTTTCTAAACTATATGTACTGTCTTGTTAAATCACAGTGCAGCATTTCCTCTGACCATTGAAGACCCGTATAGTAAGTAGAGCCAACAGACAGGTACACAGGTGACTTTCTTATTAAAAATCAGAATGTTCCTCATTTATTTCTGATGTTTTTCTAAAGGATTTGTGCTTCCAGATGATTTTATGCCTTTGCATTCATTTCTTATTTTGGGAAGGAAGATCTTTTAATAATGTTTAGCATCAGCCTCCCTACCCCTGCAATTTGCTGCTCTGGTAAAAGTGCTGTTCCTCTGCAAAAGCTCATAATGTGCTATATGAAATGTCAAGAATGATAAAGCAAAACAAAGAACCTCTGAAGGAAAACGTGCTGCCATGAATATCTGAAATCTACTGAACCACTGCTTTATTATACTTAAATTTCAGTAAACACTTTTCTTAAGAGCTTGTGTTTCAGTAGGCAGGGAAATGGGTTTTCTATGCAAATGGCAATGTTTGCCTTTTCTTTAAAAAAATGTATTCTCACCACAGTGGTAAATCCTACAAGCAGGCTAAAACACAGTTTAGGCCGTGAGATATGGAATAAAGTCTCTGAAACCTCTTTCTGTGCTTGTTGGATTGCCATTTGTAGCCATAGAGCAAGAAAGCCTTAGAGAACTGATTTTCACAGTGTTTTTACATATGTTCAAGTTTCAAAAATAAGAGAGAAGTGAGGAAGCCAAAACCTTCAAAAGGGCGCTAATAAGCTCATTTTGCCTCTTCTTTGTTTTATGTCTTGCTCCAGATTTTATAGCTTCACTCTTAGCAGATATGGTATGGCACAAGATTTATTTCTAAATGCTTTCTACTAAGGAGTGATAAGCACTCAAGTTTTTCCATAAGAATGCTTTCTATTCACCTCTTCTTTGATAGTGTTTTTATCCACTTACTTTACCCTGAAGTATCACTTAGGATGCTGCTCAGAGGTTGGCAAGGGTTAGTGTAACCATTAATGCATTAAAGTTGGATGTTGGAGGTGTTAATTCTTTGCTGCCAGTTATGTTTCAGTGCTAGCTGTCTCTGGTGTCAAAGGACTTCCTTTCCTAAATGCAAGGCCAGCATTGTCCTTGTCTGAAGTCTTCCTCAGTAACTCTACTAACTCTCCCACTCACCACTTTTAGTTTCCCAAGAAATCAGGCTTAGAACCTTGAAAGTTTGAAAATGTATCTGTAATTGTTTTTATAAATGTTTGCAGATATAACTGGTTTTCCTTGGTGGTCATTTCAACACGTTTCATTTGCATCTCTTGATGGCCAATTTAGGAACCAAGCGGGAAGACAATTAAAAAGGATAGAGTGTAACAGGCCCGGTTTGTGACTCCATCCTTTGCAGAGATATCACTTGAAAAACTTTTCAGAATGAAAGGCAGAGCCTCCACTTATGCTTCTGTACTACTCTTCTCCACATAACATCTGAGAGCTTTTGTGTAGTTTCTCAGGTGAGACAACTGCTACAACAACAACAAAAGACATCTCTTTTTCTTCTCCTTCTTTCCAAGGAGGAATATTGTAAGGGAGTAGTATAATAATAATAATACCGCTACCTGTATTATATTGAGTGCTGTGGTGATTGCTTAGTTTTGCATGAGCTAGAAAAAGGCTAGAGTTGCAGTGTTCTTAAGTCTGCTGGTGATTTATTTGGTGAGGTTGGATCAATTCTCAAGCTGATTTAGGAGATCTGTTTCACTGTGGCTAAAACTGGCAATCACAATGCTTAGCCCTGAAAGCAAAGTTGCTTGCTTTTACGCAGACCTAAGGCACACCTCCCTTTCATAGAAGAAAGTAGTTTAATGAAGGAAGAATGGAAACATTGGAGAAATCTTTGATTGGTTTTTGAGATTTTGTTTTCCTGTTCTCTATCTCAAAGTAAACATTCTGTCTTTGCATGAGTAAGTTGAATTGTATGTCAAGACCTCTGAATACGCTTGGATAGCTTAAAATGAAGAGGCTATGTCATAGTGTGGTTGAGCACGAAGTTTGTGGCCTGCTTCTGAGGGGAGAATAAACACGTTTAAGGAACTTTGAGATAAAAGGCCAGGGATTTTAGCATGCACAGTTGTGCAACAACGTTCCAGCTTGTTGTGCTTCATTAAAGAGAAAAAGCAATTGAAGAATTACCGATGTCCTGTGACACAGCGGTCTAATCAAATGCCACTGGGCAGATCCTTGGTACAGCATGGGTTGAAGTCTTAATGGAAATAAAGAAAAAGCTAATTGCTATTTTGGGCCACGCTATTGCATGCTGGGTTGATTGCCTTACCCATTTGGGAATGTCTTATCTAATAAGCTAGAACACTGTCACAGGTGCAGAAGTTCCTATCATGTTTTCTAGAGAGAAGTCCAATAAATAATTGTACAATTTCTACCAATAACTCTGAATGCTGAGTACTCTGACCTTGTCCTTCTGAAAGGGAGACTGTATTCTGTTGTTCCTATATATTCTGCAAAGGCAGGGTCATGACACCAGCTAGATTCTTTAGTGCTGCTGGATTGGAAAGCTGCTGGCTTTTGGGCTAGCACTAGTAGTCTACCACTAGCTGCCTGTAATTGCACCAAAATTAAGAAGCTCCATAATTATGAGGGGTACGGTCATGCTTTCTTCTACTCTGCCCTGCCTGTTGCTCGCCATACAAGTCTTCAAGGGGGGGGGTGGGGGCAGGATTAGCAGATGCCTGTGGTTGCTCTGCAGTTCTTAGGAAAAGGTGGCGTTCTGGATCTGGTGCCTCTTCCTGTGCCAGCTCAGACTCTTCAGCTCCACAGCAAACTCCCCAGCTCCCAGAAGTGCCCCACGAGTTAATTAATTCATGTTTATAATGTGCCTTGATGTAGAAAGTGTTGTTACTATTACTTAAAGCTCTTGAACTACTCCTCGGTATAAAGATGCAAGACTAATAGGTTTTAATTACAAAAAATATGCCGAGATACACAATCCCATTGTCTGAATTCTAGTGAGTTTTTCTTTGTGGTTTCCTGTTGCCATCCAGTTGGCTTTTAAGAATATGTGATTTTTAATTTTTTTTAATTTATTTTTTTTAGAATGGATGTTGCCTGATGTTAAAATATGTAGATTTATTCTGATTTTATTTTTAATTGCACACAGAGCTGCTTTGACTGAAAATATTTAGACTGACGAAACCCATGCCAGTAGACTGTATTTATATTTGTGCTCAGCTCTTCAGGAAATTGCTTGTCTGTCTCTGTTGCTTGGCTATAATGCACTTAATGAAAACAGCTTTTTGTTGTTGTTGGTTTTTAAAGTAAATCTGGTGTAGAGACTTTGGAAAGAAAATGCTGCTGACTTCCCAAATAATTATAAGAAAGTGTAAATCAATTTGTATGTAGGCTGTATTATTTCTCATTCATTGTACTGCTTTGCGTCAGAAGCCTTGGAAAGGTTAGAAGTAGGCTTTGCTGCGGGCAAATGATGTAACTGATAAAATGAACAGGGATTAATATGGAGTAATTGAGAGTCTGTCTGTTCTAAAGTTATTCATCCCGCTACCTGTCCATCACATGCAATACTGCAAGTTGATGACAGCAAAAGCATCTTTTTACTTCATCCTCTAATGAGGAATCATTCCCTTGACTCTGAGTCTCGCTGGAGGTTGACAAGTCCAGACCTCATAGGTGTTTTTGCCTGAAAAGATGGACACAGTAATAAGGTGGAAACACTTTTCAAAAAATTAAATATTAATAGTTGCGTTATTTAATTTATTCTAATTTAACTTGTGAAAATGTGAAATTAACCTTGCCGAATACTTTGGTTCTAGGAAGACCGAGTAGTTCTAGCTTCTGCTTAGGGCACCAGGGTTAGCCTGAGTTAGTGAGTATTATAAGACAAAGTTGCCATCAATGAACTAACGTGAAGCGCATTTTAAGAAACACATCTGCAGTCAATAATCTTGAAGAGTAAAGAGCGTTATGGACAAATTCATTGAAAGCGTATTTTATATTGGATACGAAATTCTTGTGCGCATATATAAACAGTGTAATTCTTGGGCTCTGGAGGTCTGATACAGGGCTTTGGATAGACACTCAGCTACCAGGGTTTGTATTTTTGCACATAGTTCATAAACAGCATGATTTGGAACCCAGTCATGTCCTGTGGTTTCCTCATATCCTTCATGTTGGACGAAAAATAAGCTGTCATTCATGGCATTGTGGAAACAGAACTACTTAAAAAGACAGTCATTGGATGTGGTAATTTTTCCGTTGTTTATAGCCTTTAAATCAAGGGTTGTTGCCTATCTAAAAGTGACTGTGATAGATGTAGTAATCAGTGGCTGAAATTGGAGGGGACGTTTAAGGAGATCAGGCTAAATTATCACAATGTTCCTTCAAGAGTAAAAGCTACAAAAGCAATACTGAGCCTCTGCGCAATCAGAATTTGATGGACCACATTTATGTTGAAATGGGTATCTACTGTTCTAAAGCACTTTGTGGGGGGAGGAGGGGGCCTTCACTTTAACTCTCCCTTCCCCAAATTCAGCATGAAGACTGAGTTATTTTAAAGTGCCGTGCAAATTGGAAGAAAAGAACATCCCTCCTTTATCCATAATGCAGTGCTGTTGTGTTTAATTCTAGGTCAATGTTTTTTCCCCTAATAAACAAGAGAATCTTGCATTTTGATGAACTAGAAGTGTGTTTGTGAATAGCCACCAGTACTGTGATATGGATAAAACCTGGTCATGTTAATAGTATGCACCCATCCCATCAGGAAAATGCAGAGGTCTTGCCAATATAGATTAGATCGTGATGGATATTAGACAGTAAGGGAGAATAGATTAATCTATATAAATGTCAAGTATTTAGTGGTATTCTTCAGCTCCAGATAATGAAATGCCGTAGAGGCACAGTTAAATTTCTGTTTATTGACCAACATCTGCTGCAGTAAAGAGCCTGCCAGGAGCATGGTCTATGTTTTGAATTGATTTTATATCCTGATAACTCTCCATAGTTGTGTGAAACATGCCCAAGTGCTGGAATGGAATTCAGTAGTTCTGTCTATAGTAATAATTTATCTGTTACCTTGTCTATGATTATTCCTCTTCTGGTGATCCCCCCCCTTCCCCTTGCAAATAATAGCAGAAGGAAGGCCTCTGCTTTGCCCCTCTAATGACAAGGTAGTTCATCGCAGAGTTTTGAGCTGCTTGACTATTTATTTTATACTGTCAATAATTTGTTAATATTTCCATAATTCTTGAAGCTTTGGTATCTGCCTAAGTGCAGTAGCAGCTGTGAAAGCTGTTTGGTCGAGAAGAATAATTTTTGGACTCAAAGTATAGCTTTATGTTGCTGCCCCTCAGGATGCAACAGTGAGTGATTAATCTCTGTGGAGATGAATCACGTGGCTGCTTGTCTCAGATACCCATTTACTCTACCACTTCCCTTGCTCTCTTTCTATGGTAATCCTCACTTATGGCCTCTATACGTTTTGGTTAATCCTGTGAAATTAGTGACCAGTAGCTCTGTAGTTTCATTGTTAATCTGAGACTGGATTGCACTGCCTTTCCTCCTCTGTCATTCTCCAAAGACAGGGGTGCAGCAATCATTGCTCCTAATTAGCAGGATTTCTCACTGTATCTACTCAATTTTCAAGCACACAAAGATTTTTCAGACTATATTTTCACTGTGATGCCATAGTTGTGCCATACCTTTTATTCGTAGAGGCAAGGCCTGCCTAATTTCCCCTTCTCCGGGCTGAGAAGTTGGCATGCTAGTCACATGCCAAAATCTCTAAAAAATTACTTTGCAAAGGAAATTTTAGAGTTAAATAAACAGTTTCATGTGTTGAATTATACTGGAGAATTGCAGTAAGGTGACCTGTTAAAATTACATTCAGGTGTTATCAGTTTAAAGAACAAAGAATTTAACAATGTGCATGTCTGGAAAAAAATACAGATAATGGGTTGGAATATAAATAGTGCGTGGCTGAGATACTGCTGAGACGTGGGCCAGAGCAGAGGTTTACTGGCAGCACACTGTGCTGCTATAAAGACGATCTTCGCTCTTCAGACTGGCAGGAATTGCTGTGGGGGACTTACCTCCTACAATGAGGAAATGCCTTGAACTGGTCTCAATCACTCCCCACCCTCTCCTGGCTGAAGGCTGTGCGGCTTTGGATGACTTTCCTCCTTTGGCATGAAGGGATGCTCACTAAAATGCAGAGCCTGAGGGACATGGGGAGGAGGGAGGGACAGACAAACTCAAGGAAAAACCTTACCCTAAATGAGTACAGAGCATATATATAGCGGAGTGTATATGAAGATGGTACAACAGTTCTCCCTCTCTTAAAGAAATATCTTTGTAAATGCATTTTCACACTTATTCCCAACAAAATATGCTTTCCTTTTGATGTTTAAATACCCTTTATCTTTTTGAATAGCTTGGTATTACTCCAAAATAACTGACACAAAGAGAACAAAATCCTGCAAGCCTCCTGCTTGGCAGTCTCTTGCTCTGCATCGAGGACTCGGAGGGATACAGCTATTTTCTGTGCTGCCTTTGGTGCACAGGCTTGTTCTGGGGCCATGATTTTGCTGTGGGGGAGGAGTGGGTTTGGGCTTGATGAAGGCGCTTTTCATTAGTTCTCTCTGAACGAGCTCCATAGGGTGGCTGGTGCAGTGATTCATTTTAGCCTGCAAGTGGCATTGTTTGTCCGGTTACTGGGCTCGATAGTCTAGTTTATCTGAAAACCTCACCTAAAGTGAAGTGTTTCAGAATAGCTCTTTCTTTTCAAATGTTTGTCTATGACAGCCTGTTTGCTGACTCTGGAAATAAAATCAAACTAGAAGCAATGCTGTGTCAACGGCAATAACTCTCCCTCTGTTTGCCCTAAACACATCAATTATTGTAAAGCCACTTTTTGGCACTGCAGAGGCTTTTCTCTCCTTGAACTTCAGGAACACTTCTAGTTTACACTACATTTCATAAATGCCCTTCTGAATAAGCTGCCTACCTTGGGATTGTACGTAGGGGTCTAGTGAGGATGCAGCCTATTCCCAAACTTAGGAGAAAGTAGGACTCTCTAAGCCTCATGAACTTTGGTTATGTTATTTCCACCGTAACTTCTGCAGAGGCTTCTTTGGCATTTTCACAGTGTGCCATGTGGTGTCTACAGCAGCTCAGCTCATGCCACAGTTATTCAGGTCATAATCCGTTATGTAAATACAATTCTTAAGAATTTTAGCATTGGCAAGCAAGGGAGCTACATCTTCTATGAAGATACAGGTATTAAAACAGCATCTTTGTTTCTAGGAGCTACTTCTTTACCTGCTGCAGTTAATTTTACTCATGTATCTCCTCAACGAGAAAATGGAATAGAAATGCTGAATAGTTTGCTAATCATGGCATTCCAGATATACCTGAAAACAACAGTGCATTTCCCATTGGTCCATTTTGGGTGATCTTTCACTTTTGAAAAACTAGAATGTATTCCCGCAAAGAGTGTGAAACCCAAGAGAGCCTCTTTTCTCATAAAGTTTTGATTAGGAAATGTGGGAAGGTGGTTCTCCTATGGGGCTGTATTGTGCTGAGGAAGGGATGTGGAGCTGGGAGTCTGGATTCTTTTATGGCTTCGAGAGATCTTTGCACTTATATAGCAAAGTATTTAGTTAGGATTCATGGTACACTTACAGACAAAGCGTGAATCATTAATTTTTTACGTAGAGAAACTAGGCCCAGTTGAACACATGAAAAAAGCTGAAGTTAATTTAAAAAATGAGCACCTAAACGGATGTTGTAACATGTGTGTTCTTAAGCCCTTCAGGTTCCATAGAGCATAGCCTTTGGCAGCAGTGATTAAAATGCTAATGAGGAGGAATGAAATATTCCGAAGAGAGATGAGGAAGGTGAATTAGGCTTGGTGTTTACCTGTAAAGTTTAAAAAGGTGAGAAAGAATGTGTTCCCTTGACTCTAGACCGCTTCAACTTCATAAAAGAAAAATTCCCCATGAATTCAGGACTTCAGTGCCTGTGTGTAACAGCCTTTGAACAGACCCAGTTTTCTTGGGAACACTAAAAGCTGCCAGTGTGCCTTAGAAACATAATATATTTTAGCAATATTTATTATGATGTTAGTTTTAATTTTCAAAGACCACATCCAGTTTTGCATAGCTAGAATTTATGGAGCAGAATTTTTCAAGGACTAGAATTATTTAAAAAGAAATATTTTCATTTTTCACGCACAGAGGCCCTGTGAGGTTTCAGAATCCACACAGCTTTCAATTTTAGGAGTATTCTTTCCTGTGTTTTCAGGAACTTTTCACATTCCTGAATCTAGTTATGGGATTTTCCCCCTAATTGAATCCTGGCTTAAATGCTGGAGTCATGCATTCTGTCAATTAGTGCAAATAAGTTCTCCGAACTCATTTAGTGGGTGCAAATAGTTTTTATTTTGTGCTGCCTGTAGCACTGTGTCTCCAGTGTATTTTGTCACACTCATGCAAAGGATGCTGGGATGTTCATATTTTTAAGCTTTCCAAGAAGGTCACAGGAGACGAGCTATTCATTGGGAAAGTTAATTGCGCAGTACCAGTCAGCAGTCATGCTCAGCTGGTGTTCAAGGTGATTTTCTGATGGTGGTCAAGCCATTTTTTCTTGGGGTTGCCCATTGTGTGGTTCCCTCTAGTCAATGTATCACTGGTGGAGGCCATGACTGGACCAAGGCAGTCTTGGGTACTAGGTGTGCTGTAACTCTGAGCCTGCTTGCAGACATCTGTGTGGCTTGGAGGGATGGTGGCATAGAGCCATCGTTCTCTTAGGGAGGGTTGCGAACACGTGTATGGAATCCTTTTCTCAAAAATGGTGGGTTTCCTTCTTCTCTGTGAAAACAGCAAAGCTACCAAGATGGGGTCCTTGCCCATGTGCAGCCTGGGGAACCCAAAGTGCTCAGGCTGTTGGCATCATCAGCTTATGGAGGCTTCCTTGGCCAGTTTTCTGGGCCACCTTTGCAGCCAGTGTTCTTTTTTTTTTTTTTTTTCCCCCTTCGTCTTGTTTGGGTTGTTTTTTGTCCAGAAAACTGAACTTCTGACATACAGTCCCAAATGCAGGGGCCTGTCTTGGTAGAAAACTTGGTCTCAGTGGCGGGGGGGGGGGGGGGAATGTTTCTTTTATGTTGTGGGAGGCTGGTCGAACACGTGTATGGAATCCTTTTCTCAAAAATGGTGGGTTTCCTTCTTCTCTGTGAAAACAGCAAAGCTACCAAGATGGGGTCCTTGCCCATGTGCAGCCTGGGGAACCCAAAGTGCTCAGGCTGTTGGCATCATCAGCTTATGGAGGCTTCCTTGGCCAGTTTTCTGGGCCACCTTTGCAGCCAGTGTTCTTTTTTTTTTTTTTTTTCCCCCTTCGTCTTGTTTGGGTTGTTTTTTGTCCAGAAAACTGAACTTCTGACATACAGTCCCAAATGCAGGGGCCTGTCTTGGTAGAAAACTTGGTCTCAGTGGCGGGGGGTGGGGTGGGGGGAATGTTTCTTTTATGTTGTGGGAGGCTGGTACTGCACAACTGAAAAAAATGTGCCCAGAACTTCTCTTAGTGCTGCCTTTTCTGAAGGGTGTCAGGTAAGGAGCTAGCAGTTGGAAAAATAAGAGTATAGACAAGACCACAAAGGGATGTCAGATTGGCCAGGCAAGCTTCCCACTTTGTCTGGCCAAGAGTTTGCCTGCACAGTTTTACCCTGCCTGTCTAGTTGTGTTTCCTGTCATAATATCTTGTGAAAACTGATGAAGTGCTTTTGCATTGTTTGATTATTAGCTCTAGCGTGCTGAAAGCCTTCAACAGGTTAAAATCCACTGCAGTGTCTATTTCATGGGAGACTAAAGATCTCATAGCATTATAAGCAATCCATATTTAATAGCTTTCTGGATGTGTTGGTGAGTATGGCTTTCAATAATTTAATGTGAAGAATTGCTGACACAGTGGAAAA
Source organism: Pygoscelis adeliae (assembly GCF_000699105.1). Lineage (NCBI taxonomy): Eukaryota > Metazoa > Chordata > Aves > Sphenisciformes > Spheniscidae > Pygoscelis > Pygoscelis adeliae. Next base: position 5,995,854 of record NW_008824414.1, on the reverse strand, counting down.
ATCAATTGTATTTATTGTACTGAAGGTAACCTAGTAAGAATGCCATCTGCGAGCATCTTTCAAATTGGGTTGGTGTACAAGTACATTGTTATGTCTATGTTTGGAGAGACACCAGATAAGGGGACTATAATGAAATGTTAATATTGCTTTAAATTTGAGATTTTATTCTTCGTTTCCCTGCTAAAAACTGCTTGTGCTTAATGTTGTAATCTTTCTTTGGAAGTGTGCGCACCTTGATCCAAAACATCAGGAATGGCGAATCAGCTCTTTACTACATTCTTACCCACAAAAGTCAGTGGGGATTCCTGCGTGAAGAAGAAATACAGATTCAGATCCTGAATAGGAAATGTGAAGCTCTGGAGTTGTCACTTCTTTAACAACTTCATTTGTTTGCAGCTTCATATGAGGGTTCTGTAAATTTCTAGGGTTTAAATTTGCTAATTTTTTTTAATTAAATGCTTGGTTATCTTTCAGAAAAGCATGTTTGCCACATGGCAAGATGGGCTGTTTTTACAGTAGACAAAGTGAAGAGTACTTGCTGAGAGCATGACCCTATTGCAATAAGCATCCGTTTACCCTGAAGAGAAAATAGTTTTAAAAAGGATGTAAAGTAACCGTGTTTTGAAGTCTTCAGTTTAATGCAATCTCTGTGTGTGTGGTTATGTATAAAACTTGCCAAAACCAACATGGCCAAATGATGTAGCTAGACACCTGCTGGGCCTTCTTAAAAATGCTTTGTGGGGTTAAGCAGGAGGTGGTTACCTTGGTCTAGTTTAGGCTCATCTGCAATTTTTTGGCTCCTAAATATTAGAAAATGTGACCTAAATCCTGATGCGCTATTGATTTCCTATGCCTGTAACAGATTTTCTGTGAGATCTAGATAGAATAAATATCTCGCCCTATTCTACCTCATTTCTCCAGTTTCTGCCACACTTTTTGTCTTGTTTATTTTAGACATTATGACCTCTCACATAGGGACATGTCTTGCTGTCAGTTTGCCATGCATTGCATACCAAATGTCCATTCTCAACTGTGAACTTCTGCTTAATGCAGGTATACAGTATTTTATGCAAATATAAATATACATCAATATCTGCACATATTTATTAGGATAAATATATAATAAAATAGTTGGCATTAAAATTCTTATGTGGCCTCTCTGGCTCAAATACATATGGATGAAACTCCCTTATTCTGAACTTGGAATCAAAAGTAGAAGAGAAGAGTCTGTGTAGCAGGCATAGTAACTGCCAAGGGGGTGCCGAGATTTAAATGGAAAAGCTCTATTTAAGCTCATGGTTTCACTAAAAAAAATATAGCAAATCAACTACAGAATCTGCTTGCAACTTCTACTGTCTGGTATTTCCAAATTTTTCTGTCCATAGTACAGAATTTGCATGCAAAAATAAAGAGTGTGTGTAGACAAACATATCTGAAGGTGACACAGTCTTGTTTCCTAGAGTGGGTTTGAACTGATGATTTACAGGTAATGGTTTACTCCTCCCTGCCAATTTCTTCTTTTGGTCCCAGTGTCTAGTTGTTTATGTGAGAAACAAAGCTGAAAGAACAAAAGAGTAAAGAGGTGATTAAAGTGCAGTGAAACCAAAACAAAATCTGTAAAGGCCCCGAGTGCTTTGAATATATTATGCCTTTCCTCAAAGGACTTGCTTGAAGGAAAAGCCAAAGCAAAACCTGAAACCTGAAGATCTGTTAGGCAGGTGTCCTACCTTTTGGATTGGAAACTTATTCCCTTTTAGCTTCAGGAAGTTCCTAGATTCAAAAATACTGCATGAAAGTGAGAGGAACTGGAATTTACCTATCTGAGCATAGAATCAAGCCATAATTGTACGCACATAATCAGTGATATAAGATAAGAGTTAGAGGGCTGAGACAGTGTTGTGCAGTACTACATAGGAAGGCATCTAAATGTATGAATGGATTAAAGGCATTATCCATTAAGAAGGGAGTCCTACAAATGAGGATTTTAACAGGCCATAAATAGAAGTGTCTTTGACCACGTGGGAAACAATAGAAAAAGGATTTTCAAGGTAGGTCCTCCTACTTCATACTTTTGAGCTGTTGAACAAGAGAATTGTCAGTGGTCTTGAAAAGTACATGTTTCTTAATGGAAAAGAAAAGCATGAAAATGCAAGAATTTAATGAGCCTTGCTAAGTCTTCAAATAGTGAGAAATCACTCACTCTCTTTAGAGGACTAGGTTTAACAGTTAATGTGTTGACCACAGAGACAAAGCAGACTGATTGTCTTCCTTTTGCATGCAGGACTTGCCTCTTGGTAAATTGCTTCAACTTGGTTTGCCTAAAACAATAGTCAGCTGCTGTCCTGTAGCAGTGAACCCTACTGCGGTGGGATTCCGGGTAGGTCAAATTAAGGGACTTGAAAAGGAGAGCAACGGAGAGAGGCAGTGGCCAGAATTGCCTATTATAAGTGCAACCACAGAAGAAATGATGTGTCCGTGGCTTAACTAACTGTATGATGTGACACTGGATGGGAGACCTGTGGTTGAATTTCCTAATTCCTTGGCTAGTGGTGATTAGAAACTTTGTGCAGTGGAGGTACTGGGTCTTCATCATTGCTTGGCACCCAACTGCAGAATGTGAAGCTGCTTTCTAGCTTCAGCCCTTTTGGCAGCAGTATTATGGCTGCTGTAATAGGCGTAGGGAAGACAGAATAAAGCTGTGAAGCAGTCCAAGGTTAGAGCAGTGGTTAGAAACACGAAAAACAAGCCCACTTGGATAGCTTAATATTGTGAATTCCTGTCTTTTAGGAAGGGGAGACCACCTCCAAATAACTCCAGGGACAGACTGCCAAGCTCCAGGCTAATGTAAATTAAAACAATTACCCTCTTACAATTTTAAGTTTATTTTGGCAATGCTAGCAAATTCTTAACAGCAAAGCGAGTTAGTCACTCAGGAGTAGTTCTTGAGAAGTCCCAGAGGAAAGCACTGGGCAGTAACAGACAGCTGAAAGCTTAACAGTTTTCTGTTTTGTCACCCTCTGGTTCATTGTGCAGAGAGTCTGCAGCAGGGTTGGCAAGGGAAATGCAGACCTGTAGTGATGTGAGGCCTTTTATTCTTATCTCCCCTTTTTCAGGGTGCCTTGTTGGTTGTTTGGTAGAGTCTGTGCATGCGTGTGGTGAAGTTGGCTGAAGCTAAACTTTAGGAATATACTAGGAGTTTGGGGATTTGCGAGAAGAGGTGAAAGAATGATCCAGAGAGTATATCAGCAGGCAGTGTGGATACAGACCTCCCAGTGCTGGCTAGGCTGACCAACCTGGTAGTGTTGGTAGAAGCTGCTATGGCCTGTTGAATGGTCACACATTCAGCTATTGCAGCTGTGGAGAAATTACTTATCGTTTGAGCAATAAAACCAATAAACTACTGATTATTTTGAAATTCTTCACTGTTATCTCCACTAGTGCTACCAAGGAAGAACACTGTGCAGACTGAATACTTGTACTCTTACCTCACCGTATTGTCCTTTGCTCAGAATGTGACGTATTTTATGGAGAAGGGAAAAACGGGTGTGATGTGCTAAGCAGGTTAAGGTCAATTAGCATTCCGGCAGTCGGACTTAGGTGATCGTTGTAGGTCCCTTTGAACTGAAATATTCTATTCCATTCTAACATTCATATGAAAACCTTAATTTTAAGCAAGATATTGTAATATAGTCATGAGCTATTTCTGTGTGTATATCAGTGTACACATACAGGCATAAATTTAATACATAATTTAAAAAAGCTATTGTATATACTTCGTAAAATTATATAAATGAATTTCATAGCCTAAGGCAGTTCAAGGCTAGAAGAGGCCATTGGTTCACTTAAGCCAATCCCCTCTTGGTCCAGGCCAGTGTTTTTTTCCCAAATATGCTGTATCAACACCAGAAATAATACGTCTGAGTGAAGGATGTTCTCCAAAAAGGCAGGGAGTCTTGATATGAAGACATAAAAAAAACCCAAACAAACAAAACCCCCAGAAAACCTCCTCTCACTTCTTTGGGTAGCCTGGTACACAGGTTTATTGTTTTTACCACTAGTAGAGTGTGCATTTTTTCAGATTCTGTTATTTTCTAGGCAATGGTTCATGCCGTATCTTTCTTCCTTAGATTAAAGAGTTCTGAGATAAGAACAGGCTTTCTTAATATTTGTCTCAATTAAGAAAAGACTAATTGGAGATCTTATTAAAGAACATTTTTAATATAATGATGAGAATGAATGAGTGTTGTTGAATTGTCTTGTTTATACTGAATATCATATACCTGGAAAATTTGAGCCCATTTATTTTTGCAAGTAAAGACTTGCTGTTGTAATCAGGGTGGGGGGAAGCCATGTACCCAGCTTCCTGGCTAGTTGTGCATGAAATCATGGCTGTTTGCGTGCAAGTGTGAATCTCGGAACTGGACAATTTACCTTAAGATGCAATTTTGCTCTCACTTCAGTTTAAAGAGGCAATGCCAGAAGGAGATGTATTTCAAGTAATAGCATGTGACTCTGACAGGCTCGGTATGCAGAAACCTTGCTGCCAGCTTTTGAGACACCTCCAGTTCTGTCTGACTGTGCTATTTCTCTGCCAGAGTCTGAGTTGTTGGTTTTGTTGTTATTTTGGGGGGTTTGTTCCAGTTTTATGTTTTTGTCTTTACTACAGTTTCCTACATTGAAATACCTTAGTACTTATGAGCGTTTTACATAACTAGTCTGGAACAAGTCTGTTTCCCCTCGCAGGTATAAATTTCTGCATTTGCAGCGATTCCACAGAGCCCAGTGCCTGCTCATTTGTTGGCTTAATCTCTTCCAAAAGCAGAAGAATGTTCATTCACCTAGTCTTTGCTGCTAAAAACATGCACGTCTGGGTTTGTAAATAGAAATAATTTGTCCAAAATGGGCCCAAAGGACCTGCTTCCTCCTGATTTAAAGAACAGTACAGTTACAGTCAATGCTTAAATTTATGGGTAACTGCTGCTTTGTAAAATCATGACAGAGTAGCAGGAAGAAAATGTATTTTTAACAAATACAGAGCATTAGTGAGACACAAACTGTTAAGCATGATTCACAGTTCACGCTGCTGTGTCTGTTAAGTATTTAAACTGTGGCATTTTGTTATAGCCTTGGTTGCCTTTTTATATATTGTGACAGACTGGTTACTAAACCAGTGCCCTTTACTCCATTGGATTGGAACTGCCCTGCTGGGTGCGTACAGCCTGTCCTGCTCATA
>NW_008824414.1:5966933-5990561 GCF_000699105.1 Pygoscelis adeliae | reverse complement strand
GCAACAAGCCCCTGTGCAGCATGTGTGCAACTCTACCCTGACACCAAAAAGTCCGAAGTGAACCTGACTTCAGTTTAATAAAACTGTAAAAGTAGAACAAGTTAGGTGAAGGCTTGATAGAGTTTTGTGCTGGGTTTTATATAGCTTTGAGATAAACCCTTACGCTTTTGGCCTTTGTTTCTTCCTCTGTAAAGAAGGTAGGTAGAAATCTTGATCCAGTTCTGAAAATGTCTTAAGAGAAACTTGAGGGCAGGAAAGGCAAGGGCAGTGGCCTTATTGACAAGGGCACGGTCTCGCAGTGCCCAAGAGAGGTGAAAACAGCAAGCCTGGGGGAGGGTAATTTGGTTCAGCCAAGAGTCCAGGGATCACCAGAAAAGTCCATAGTGATAGGGCAGGTCCAAAGTCAAACAGGGAAGCAAGTCAGTGGGACAGATCGGCATGGGACATGGCCAGGTACAGGCAGAGCTGCAATGCTGCTCAGGCAAGGACTTCCTATCTCATGGTTAACTTATTACAAGCAGGAAAGAAGAGGTAGAAAAATCATTGAGAAAATGCGCAATTTCTTGAGTTTTGGCCATAGGAACAAGCAAAGCATCCCAAACTGCAGAAAATGCATTAAAGTAACTTTAAAGTTTCTTCGCCATTATCATGGTGATATCCTGGAGGTGGAGCAGGTTGTTTCTGGGTTCCAACAGTGAGGTTTTAGAAGTGGCTACCAGCATGTGGAATTAGACCCAAAGACCTTTTCAGGATACATTTTGTGACTTCTGGTATTTCACAGGTCAAATGTGAAAAGTTAATGAGAAGGGTCAGTATACTCCTCCAGCTTGTCTCATATACGTAGGTGATAACCTGGCAAATGCTACAGTTCATGAACAGAAACAGACGTGTTTACAAATGACCTGTGATAAGCTTAAGGTTGCCAGTCTGAAACTGAACCCGAAGAAGTGTGAGTTAGTTTAAGGATAGAAAATTTATTTCTGGTTTTCTGCCAGTGATGTAGTCATTGGAGAATGGATTTACGCAGGCAAGAAAAAAACAAGAAGCTGAGCAGAACTCCTTAAACCCACCAGATGTGCAGAGTTTTGTAGGATTATGGTCTTATTATTAGAGAAGATAAGCTGGTAGATTTGCCAATGTTGCAAAATGTATACGTACAATGTAGATGAAAAGGAAACTATTTCAGTCATCAGTAGAAATGTGATTTAGCAAGTTCAGAGCTGAAAAGGCCCATTGCAAATGTTCCTCGAGTGTATCTATGTTTCAAAACCCTTCCATATTAAATACAGGTGCTAGAGCATGCAGTTTGGGGCAGTATTGACACAAGAACGTAAAAATATTGAGGGGATGGTTATTGAGGATGCTTAAAACAGAGCTTAAATTCTGTAGGGAGAAATTATTGCAACACTCAAAAGGAACTGGCAGTCATTAAAGCTACAGAGTATTTTCAACGCTAGTATAGGAAGATGTTTATGGTCAGGACAGACCATACAATCATGCAATCCTGAGAAGGTTGCCAGGTGTCTGTAAAAACTGCAACACTAACATTTTGCAATTACAACTACTTTGGTTTGTGCCTTATTTTGTTGACTCTGGTGCAGGACTAATTGGGAAGGTGATTAATGATTTCTGAAGAGAATGAGGATGCTCAGAAGGAGATAAGCCATCTTTTCTTTTGGCATAGGTGAAAATAGTACTGGTTCATCCAGGTGAGAATTGTCTATAGTAATCAACAGCTTCCCAAAGTGGGAGTTATATCTGGATAGTGTGCAATGGAAAGATGATTTGGCAAATGCGGCCACTTTAGAAGTGGTATCTTCTCAGAATACCGTAGTAAAAAACCCTCTGCTTTGAACAGGAAAGCACTGAGTGTAAACATGAAGTTGTAGAGGACATGAGAAGAAACCAATTGATCATTGGCTCAGGTATTAGTTGCTTACTAGCCAGTTCTATGAATCATGGACTCAGTGTGAGAGATGTGTTGAGAAGGATCTGGGTTGACCACTTGCATGATGCAGTCCATAGAGTCTCTCAAAGCGTTTCATGTGCATGGAGCTGGATAAGATCCTTGGCCAAATGGTGTCTGATCTCCTGGGCAGGAGTAAGGTTTTACATCTCTGTTTCTTAAGCTTACTTTCCCTATAGGATATGTATACTGCTGTGTCTACGCTGACTCTTCATGTCTGGGTTGTGGTGAGGTAGCCTGCTGATAAGGAGAAAGAGCGTGGATAATAGACAGGCATGTAAACTGTTCTGAGAAGGCAGTGGACTTCGTGGAGGCATGGGACCATATCATCTCTTTAATGTAAATTGCTGCAGTTGCATCTTAGAACTAACAGAGAAAATAACCTCGGTTTCTAAATAAATCCAGTATGCAGTTATATACTGGGGTAATATTGTCTTTCCTTTGACAGGTATTTCACTGCAACATGCTACTGAATCTCTAATTTCAAATGATACGAGGAAGCCTGGCCATGAGAAGTGTTGACAGTGTAATTTGATTTTATTTGTATCGTTGGCATTTCCTGTGTGGGACATTCTTTTCTGTTTTATTTTTTTTAATGAGAAATATTCCATCAGATTGTGAAAAGAACATTTTCTGTTGCCCAATGCATAAGCAAAAAACCTAACCGAACAACCCGCCAATATTATAAAGAACAGAAAAATAAAACAAGTTAAACAATAATACTTGACTTTTATGTATAACGCATTGACTTCAAAAATCTGAGTCATTCCGTCCATATAAACAAGTTATATAGTAGTAACAAAGTGCATGAAGCAAATTGCTAAATTTAACTAAGGTATTAAAATAAAAAGTACTTTAAAACAATACTTTAACACAGTTTCTTGCCATGATTCCATCATGCATCAACACAAATCAAATCCTGAGGCAACCTGTGCCTTTGACAGTCTTTCTGTATTATTATGTAAATAAATGGAAGTAATGATCAAACTCGCAAGAGGGTGAAAAACATCAAGACAAACCATCTATTTATAACAGAGTTGTATTTAAAAAAAAAAAAAATCAAAGTGCACTGCTGGTACATCTCATTTGAGCCTATTTGGGCTGTGTATAACACAGGGGCGTGATCCAGTCTCCAATGGTTTCAATGCTTTGTTTAAGCACCAGGGGAATAAAGATTGATGGATGTTCTGTTACTAGCGTTACTATGACTAGCATGAAAACTGAAAAATTGTACCAGAATATATACGTAAACATCTTTTGTATACTGAGGAGGCAAACACTCTTAAATTATCTGATGTGTACAGTACTGGTACTTAATGTTTTGGTGCCAGTACCAGACTGGTCCAGTAATTAGCATTCAGATCTATTTCTAATTACAGATAAGGCATATAACGAAAAAGTAAATATTTGGTTATTAATATCTCACACAGTTCAGCAACCCAACCAGTCAGAATTTATCTTTCCAATTTTAACAATCTTCAAACTCTTGTCTTCCATTTGTAGATAGTACTGATCTTTGAAAAAGTAGGTGTATCCTGTGAAGGCAAATAAAAAAGCATACTCAGATTATGGAGTGCATAATTCTTGATCAAAGCTTTTTTGTCTGTTGATTTCATGAAGCTTAATGAACTGGAAGACTTATTTCCTGAAATATTTTTAGACAACAAAAAAGATTTATTTTAAAAATACATAAAAATTCCCATCCTGGAGAAGAGAGGTCTTGTTAAATGGAGCCTGAAGTCACGTTACCATTTTGTGAGCCAGAATTTTCTGGGAAGAAATGTTTGCTGGCAAAATAGATGTTGAAAATGTAATTGAGTCGAGACTCATGTGATATCAGCGGCGCTTCCAGACATTTATGCATATCTGCAAAATATGAGGCCACCTAAAACCGTGGGCCCCGCTCTCAGCTGCAGTTGATAGATGTTAAAAAAAAAAAAGAGCAAAATACAACCCATTTGTGCCTGTAATCAAGGAGATTATCATACTCAAGTTCTGGCTGTGTTAGAGCAGGATGATGCTGAAATGGTGCTGTGACTGTGTGCTGGTACTGAGGAACCTATGAGGCTGTCAAGAAGTTGGGAAATTTCCAAGCTATAGGGACTGGCCCAGTCATGCCTTCTGGTGTTAGGACATCCTGTGCATCAGGCATTGGGTGGCAGGAGCCGCTTTAAATCTCTGTCTCAAACTACACTAGAAAGAGAATTCTCCGCAGAGCTAATTTTCCCAAGTCCCAAACTAGAAACCAGCATGGACCCAGATCTGAGCCTCAGGGGCATCTTGACACAGAAGTGACTGCATCACAGATTACTTTCCTTGATGTCCTGTCTGACATTTGTATAGCAGGTTTCTAGACCTGTACAACATAGCAATGGAAAGCAATAAGATGCTTCAAGACACTTAAACAAGACAGTATATAGCCTTAAAAAAAAAAAAGAGAAAAAGCAAGGAAGAAAAGGGGAAAGATGCTAATAAAAGCTGTTTCTTGCCTTGTTAAGCTTTGCAGTGTTCAGCATCAAGGAAGTAAAGGATAAAGAGTAGTAGCAGACTGAAATTAAATGACCTTCATGAAAAGGGAAATTAGCATAACTATTATTATTATTATTTGCTTGGATAAAAATTTTCAGGAGATGTCGTATTCCCTAAATGTTTCATTTTTAAAAGTTTAAACTGTGGTTAGTAGGGTATTTTTCAACTGATATTTAATGGGAAAATAGACAAAAAAGTTTGTTTGAACCAATAGTTTGTAAATCTGAATAGGAATTTGGCTCAATTTGGCTCCTACTCATGGACCACAAGAAAATAAAGTAAGTTTCACAGCGGACAAATAAGAGAGCTTGTTAGTGACTTAAATGAGAATTACAGCTTACCACTATCACCAAGACCCAGGACAGCATCGAGGTTATCTGGAACTCCATTCCAAGAGTCAGCAATGAATTTAAGGGATGCAAGCTCCATTTTCTTCTTTTCTTCATTGTACCTGAAGAAAATTATATCCCTGCATTACAAATCTGTATTTAATATTAAATCTTAACATAATTTTTCAGGGACTCCTCAGCAAATGTGACTATATAAAACAATCAAACAGAACTATAACAACTGAGATTGTAACATTGTATCTATTTCATTATAATTATTCCTGACTCCTTTAAAACCCTGTGAAATGTTACATCTTTCCTTTTGGAAATGTAATTCTTGCTGAACTGAAAATACACTTTCTAAGCAAAACCCTTTTCAGAAATGTAGCTTTAAAATTCCAAACATAATTCTAGGAAAGGTAACTTTTTCAGGCAGCAGCCAACATTTGAAGATAGCAGATTTTAATGTGAAATGCCTATCTTTTTAAAATCTTATTTGAAATATGCTTGTAGTCCATGTAATTGATGGATCGCTATTAAGTTACTAATTACTTTCCCTAACATTTCATTGAAAACCCCTATTATTTTCACACAGTCTCTCTCTGTGATGATCAACAGATAAATGCCAAGTTAAAAATATATACTTTTCTTTGGGGGGGGGGGACGACGACACCCAAAACCCCAATGGCTTTCACAATCTATGCTTTAAAGAGGAAAAACTCAGCTGATGCAAATCCACGTAACTCCACGGAAGTCGGATCTAGTTTGCGGTGTCCTTCAGAAGAGAGTGGGTCTGTCTGTATCTACATCTGCAGTTGATCAGTTGTTTCATTTACTCTGTGTGCTTTCCACTGTAGAATGCAAAGATACGTTTGTGCAAAGCCAGTTTTACACTCCCACAAACAAGTAATCCAGGATCTCCCTTTCTATATAGAGGGAATAAATGTCTCAGGGATGCAAGGTCCATAAGAGTGAAGATGGAAGGAGCAAGACTGTGGCCTGGTTTCCCCATTTTTCTGTTTCATAGATGGGAGTCAGTGCTGAGCAGGAGGGGTGGAGATGTCCTGAGGAGTGGTGACGTGGGATATAGTCTGAACCAGGCTTCCAATGCATGTGGGGCCTCAGTCACCCTAGCAGCACCTCTTCAGGAGCAGTGGACTTCAGAGAGGTCGTCTTTGACTAGTACTGGAGGGAGGGAAGCATTTATGTTCTTGACTTCTGTTTATCCATATCTGTATGTATCTCAGGTTACCTTTCCCTCGTTGCTGTATGGAACTACTAGGATTATATCCAAAGTTACACCAGTACAAATGAGCAGTAGGTTGGTCAAAATAAATTTAAATGATTAATTTAAATTACTTAGTATTTTTTCCTTGGATATCTAAAGAAAATCTAGTACCTTGCTGGGTAGCTTTAAAACTTCAGCTGTGGAATCTGAGCCAGCTCCTCTTCCTCTCCCTCACAAAACTCTGCTTTGCTAAGCAATCTTGTTATAATAACACTAAAATAGCTTGGGGCTGGAAGGAGGGAGAGGAGGCGGCTTCCAAAAAATCCATTTAAAGTAAGTGTGATAATGGCACAGGAAGGACTATGGTATGTAACTATTTTGATTCCATGTGGCAGAGTCCTTGTATAAAATAAAACAGCCACATACTTAAGGGTTCTAGCATCTGTGTAAAACAGAGATGCATTTTTTTTTCCGAATTATTTGTCGACTGCTTGCTTTCTTCTTTACACAGATAGAAATCACTTAAGCTTATTTTGATTCCTTGACAATAAATTATGCATTCTGCAGTGACTGCAATTGATAAGGTACTTTGATAGAAATACTGTCTGTGATTAGAGTGACGAATAACTTGGAAGCCCTGGAGTACAGTTAATCAAAACAGCTGTTGGTACAGAGGAGACCAGCAGCTTTGCTAACTCATAGTCTGTAGGTTTTGGTAGGAATCTGAAGTATTGCAAATGTCTGTATCGGAACTACTTGCAAATGTTTAAGATGGTCTCTACAATACGACATTAAAAAATTAATAACATTCTTTATCTTTTAAGTTCTTTTTTTTTTTTTTTCTTTAGATAATGGAGAAGAGTACTGTCCTCAAAGTAATTGAAAGTTATGATTAAATGGCAATTGTGAAAGGGTATTTTATTTACTTACAGGAATCCACAGCCATTAGGATACAATAAAGACACTCATCCAGTTTGATCATAACATGAAATTAATGTTCACATAAAATGGACTCAATTATACTGAGACCTCCTTTGATATTTTATAGAAAGCATCTGTCAGAAGGAACCCTTATAGCTTGAAGAATCTTTTAGATTTCTGGTGGGTGTTTCTGATGTTTAACTTTCCTCTAAATTGTCAGTTAATGAATGGTTCAACTTTCAGCCTGTTGTGTAATGTCTGCATTCCTGAAGTAAAGTCCTGTTCCTGGAAGAGACCTCTGGTGAAAGCAGGAGTGAGTGTGTCTGTTTTGTTCTCATGCCATTCTGACAGGCAGCACAGAGGTAACTCTGTGTTCCTCAAAGCACCGAAGTGCCTCTGCTTTTTAAGGTGATCTTTTGTGCCAAATCTTCTGCCAGTTATGATAATTAAATTCTATTAAATACAATTAGTAGACTTTTCATCAGGTGTAATGTAGGATATTTATTTCTACCACAGTAATAGCCTTGAGACATTTTAAAGACATTCTTTCCTAATCTAAGGGTCCAAGATCTTTCCTGGACAGAGCGTGGTAGCAGGTCACCTGAGTTTGGTTGCTTACGTTGCATCATATTTTGCTTCTCATACAGTCTTTCAAACAGGAACCTTAGTGCAAATACAGAGTTAAACGCATTTGTGGAATACCATATTTGTGGTGTTCTTTGCAACAAAAACTTCTCTGAGCATGTACTGGAAACATGAAAAGGGTTGTAGAGACTGTCAAAACGAATTGAAGCTAAAATTTTTCCCAAAGTACTAATAGATACACTTGTGGTTTCGTCAGATCTCCTCAGTGCCAACTCTATTAGTAGAGCAAATGTGTGTGACTGGTACATCAGCTGCTGAAAGGATTTACGGTCATCCCCAGCATGCTTTGCTAGTCACACTGCTGTTCTCTTACATCCAGCACCTCCAAACCTGATGCCTTTGAAATTCTTTCACTAAGCCAATCTGGTCAGTCTTTGGCTTCAAGCAATTGGAGATCAGCCCACTTTTAAGGAATTCCTTCAGCGTTTTCTCCCAGCAGTTGTGAGCTGACAAGTAGGGACAGCTTGCCCCTCTTAAGAGCCTGAGACTGATGTGGGGCAGTTGCTGGTACATAGGGGTTGAGGGATGGGTTGTTAGTGGTGAGCAGCCTGACGGAGACTCCCAGATATCCTCTTCCCTTGCAAGCTGTTTTCTCAAATACATCCTAGTTTTCTGCTGCAGTATTGAAGCGCTTTCCTAGCCATACTCCCTGGTTCAGCATCCTCGCGCGCCACTGCTGTCAGTGTGAATTTTGTATTCTCAAAGGGTGAAACCCCTGTGTTTGGTTCCTGCCTCCTGAACCTCAGTGTGCTTTCAGCCCTAGAGACGCAGCTTGGCTAACAGCATACCACCACCATTTCAATGCATCTTACTTCCAGTATCTGTCTCCAGCAAAAATGTATGTCTTCTTGTTTCTGCCCCAGTTAAAAGCTGCATCAACACGTTGCACATCAGGGGGTAGTCCCAGGTTGGTGAGTTTCTTTGGATAGCCCCTGTCCAAGTTACTGGCTGAATAAACCCAGTACTCGTTTCCTAAGTAGGGGAGAAAACAAAGCAAACACTGTTTATTAATCAGATACAGAGGAGTATTTCTTCTTTTATGCTTTCTTATGCAACTTTTTATTTCACTAATGTACTACTAGTCTTTCTAGTATTTTACCATCTGTGAAGCACTAGATTACAGTGCAGGTGTACTGTCATTACAATTTCTGCTTTTGCCTCTTAAGTGTTGCTTGCCTCTCAGCAAAAGACATCACCTCAGCGTGCTCTTGCTTCCTCCCTTCTTAGCTGTCTCATCTTTGAGGCAGACGCTGTCTTAGTACAGTTGGGGTTATGTTAAATAGTTAATATTGGTAATTTTTTGTATGATGAAGATGGTCTGAAACCAGGCATGGGCACCTGAAGGTCAAATGTAGAAGCTCGTGTTCACCTGCCATTTGTTTTGCTGAGCGATTTTATTGAGTGATTAATAGGAAGTTTTTGCCCAGAGTTCCTGTTTCTGTTGTCTTTTGTCGTACTACATTTTCTAATGTCTCTCCAAATATGTACTAGTGGAAGATGTACTAGTATTCTGCATTCTTTACATGGAATTATAATTTACTTAGTAAATACTCTCACTGGATTCACTGAAAGCCACGGAAAGATTCATTCATGAAAGGACATTTCTTTGATTCTGTGCTAATGGGAAAGAAAGTAAGTAAAGTATTAATATGAGAAAAGTGTAAAGTGTAGCACTTGAGTTCCTGAGAAGTTACTATTTCACCATTCATGAGCAAAGGGTGGGTCTCAGTAGTGAGTATTTTAAGACAGTTGGGTTGCACGTAACTTTCAAACCAATCTTTGTTTGATAGTTCTTATTTATTTTTTTAAAAGCAGGTTAGTTACATTTTCCTGGAAATTATAAAGAAAGGGAGAGAGGTTTAGATGTAATAGGATTGTATATAGTATATGCAATATTTAAAGTGTTTTGGCTTACCTGAAATAAAACTTTAAGCTTCCTCCCCATGTAAACTAAAGCAAATGGCCTTTGAGACATGTGGAATAGATTATCATTACTTTTTTCCCTCCTGTACAGAAGATGTACAGCAGCATCGGCCATATGGTTTTTACGTGATTGGAGATGTTTAGTCGTGTTTTTAGTAGATACTGGAGCCCAGTTTTTGCTGGCTCAGTTTTTCATGTTGAAAACAGCCTCCCAGCTCCGCTAATTTGGCCAGTACAGCCAAACCGTATGTGTGACTTATGATGGACAGAGTGGGGCTTCCTGTTATCCTCCTCTCCCATGGAGGCAGCTCGCATGGTCCGCCTGTGTCCTCTGCCTGATGAGCCATCAAGGCAGATACTTGGAAACGAAAGTGGAAGTCAGTCTTTGGCAAAAGAGGAAGATACAAGGAAAGGCATGGGGGGAAAAAAGATCTAATCTTCTCAAGCAACACGTACAGAGACAGTAACATAAAATGAGAGGAAACAGAAGAAAAACAAAGCAGTGACTGATGAAACAGAGCTCCCGCTGTTGTTGCTTTTTGTTTTAAATAATGACTTTTGTTTAGTCTTGCTTATTGTTGAATGTATCTTTCTAGGTGCTTATAGCTCCCCTTTGTTGTACTGCAGGCTGAATGCTGTTCAGAGTCTTTCAGATCCAGCCTTTGTCCTAAAATCCTCAGCGTGGGATGTTTGAGATCTGTCACCCATAGCTGCTGGCTATACTGGCTCTTAGGCAGGCCATTCCCTGGCCCAGTTACAACTCAGAGGAAACTGAGCTCGAATGCAACATTTATGCAAATGGTTACTTACATTTTAAAACTTAAAACCAATACCTGAAAAAAATACAGCCTTTTCGTCCTGAGGGGCCTCGTAGACAGCATCAATTTTCTCTGGCAGATCAGGCCAGAATGTAGCAACAAGAAGAGGACCTGTGGGTTTTCCTCGGGGGTTTACAGTCCTCCACATGAATCTTAGCAGAACAGAAAATTGTACGAGATTTACAATGAACTAATTCACCAGCACATCTGTTTCTCATCATTTCTGGCAAAGGCCACATAAGCGTGCATACACACACATGCGCGCGCACACACACATTAGCAACAACACACACTTGTGACTGTGTTCCTACAGTGACTGAAAAGCCAAATAATTCATTTAGAAGCATGTTGCTAAAACAGTTGCGCAATAAGCTGCATGCTGGACTGCAGGTGAAATTGCTTGCACTGATTGCTTTGGAGTTCCTGTTGCTTTTTGCATTGGGGCAAAATGTATTCTGTGCTTTGAGTATACAAATAAACTCATTTACAAGGCATTTAAACTATTAGAGCTCTCCTGCTGTTGTGTATGGAGCAGATGGATGAGCGTTTGACAAAAGCAGAGATTTGTATTCCGTGAATTGCTCTTGCAATTACTATTGTAGTGACTAGAAGTTAAAATTTAATAACAGTATATCAAACTGCTTGGAAGTGAGCTTGGCTGTAAAAGAAACTGCTAGCACTAAAAATGTTCATTAGAGAAATGCAAAGAGTAATTTATTGTCTATTTTAGGTATAAGTAGGATCATCATTTGATTTAAGCTTTAAAAAGCTGTAATTATCTTTAAATGGCAGAGCTTTGTGCTGAGGGCTTCTTGTATTAAAAATGGCACTATTTCCTCATCCATAGAACGAACAACTTTTTTCCCCAATGAACAAAAGTTTTGCCATGGTCATAAAATGAAAAATCAGCGGGCTGGTGGAATCGCTCTTGCACCAAGCTATAGCTATTAAATTCTCAGGTCAAACAGCTTTTACCATTATTATGTTGCTGAAGCTCAGTGTGCTACTGGCATCTTATTTTTTGCAAAGTATAAATAGTCATTACCCATTCCTACCTAGAATAATTACACCTTTGAGAAACCCAGGATCTGAAACTGAATTTTGGTTTTGCCTAAAACTTGGAGGAGCAGTCCTAAATTCATTTAATAAATGGCTGTATTTTTATCAACAGATGTTTGACTGCAAACAGAGCTAGCTAGGACAAGTAAAACATTTTGAAATGCGTTTGCAAGTATGATTAGCTGCTGCATACTGAATTATGATAATCTATAATTTGATATGAGGAGTACAACTGGCAAGTGCATTGTTTTTTTGTCTCTTAATTAAAAATACGTATTAATGTAACCTGACATATGGTACTAATAATTAAGATAGTAATATGTTAACTTACTCTCATTTTGCATACATATATATTTTTAACATGTACAAAAATATCTCTGAGCATAATTCATAATTTTCATTTAAAAAAAGAGGCAAGGAATAAGGCATTTAGCTAGTTACTCTTGCTATTGACACTGTTTAAACACATACGAAAGGCTGTAAAAGGTAATAACATCTGTTTCACGCATCTCTCTTTAGACAGAAAAGCAGATCCAATATGACATGAAATGGAAATCCATATAACAAATCTTTCTAACACCGCATTCATAAAAGTAGCTCCTTTAAAAATCTAAGTTACAGTATTTTCAATCAAATTTCGACCTGATTTATGGCTGAGTCAGCACTAATAATTACTATCTGCATGAATTCCGAACTTTTCAGAGCCAACAGAGACTTGAACACCAGGTTTTTATTAAAGCACACATTTCAAGGGACTTGTTAAAATGGTGAGGTTTTCTCGTGGAAAGGGAAACTTTGTCAAAGCTGAATTTTCTTTTGTTTTTGAATTGGGTAGGAGGTATTTTTATTTCTACTCATCTTATTGAGGAAATGGTGAAATTAATTATTTGGCTTTCTTATTTCACTTTGAAGGTGTTAAAATGTTTTAACTCATTCAGGTTAAATTTTAATATTACGTTTATAGACAGATTTAATACTTTGTTACAGTAAGTATTTTACATTTTATTTTAACATAATCAAGATTTGCCGTTGTTGTTGTTGTTATTATTACATGCAGTTATATAAAGGGACCAAATCAGTGGGTCTTTTTTAATGTCTTGGTAAACTTCAGAAGTTTGAATTTTTGTTCACTTTCAGAACAAAAACATCTGTGTAAATGCTGTACTCGGGCACTCGGGCAACCAACTTTGGTTGCTTGGAGGATTCTGTGCCCAGTGGAGAAGCTCAACTGTTCTCTATGGCCAACAGCACCTCCAGTAATTCCCTTTTATTTCCTTGGTTTGAGGGGGGAGGGAAAAATACTTTTTTGAAAGTATTAATCTGATCTGGCCTCCTTTTTGCTATTTATTCCTTTTGCCTGTGTAATATGACAGTTGGATGCTATGGTCATTTTCATGAATCATAAAAGTCACACGACACATGATAGACATTTGTTTTTTGAATTCCAAAAGTGAGTCATAATGCTGCTTGCCTGATATTTGGAAAGCTGCAAGACTGACAGGCAAAGCCATTCCAGAGCAAAACGATTCAACAATTGTCTGCATTTGCTGCATGTTAGATAATGCACAAGTCAGTTTGAACAGATTGTTTTGGTATTTGCATAGTTCTTCGACCAACTGTATCTGAATGCAAACTACTTCTATTTTGTTGGGGTCATATAGAATACTGAATCGCTTTGCTGATTTAGGAGTAGATTTCAAATTGTTTCTTGTTGAATTGAGCCTTGCGTGATTACCAGTTTACAAAAGCAGAAGCAAGGTTGAGGTCTGGCTGAAAACCAAGGCCCACAGGTGAGCAAAAGAGGATCAGTATGCTGTGAATGCTGCGGATCTTGAAAGGTGGTTTTACTGCTGTGAGAATGTTTTTCCTTTTGAAGGCACAGGGCTGAGGTGAATACTTTAGCTCTCTGATGACTATGCTAGCAAAAGTGGGCACTGGTTTTGGAAACTTGTTAGGCCAGGGTGGTGGGGCCAGCTCTGTGCAGCTTGTTGGTGGAAGGGTCCAGTGCTGGCTTTCTGTGAGGCTGATCTGTTGGTACTGTGGGGCCACCAAAGCACTGTTATTCTGGGTATCATGTAGATGGGAACTAGAAGGAAATGCACTGAAGGTATTACTGTATACTGTAGGCTGTAAAATTGCCCAATTGACGGTGAGTTTTTGTTACGAAAAGCCAGTGAGTAGAGTTAAACTGTGCAGCATACTAATAAATCCTTCATATCTTCTAGCTGAAAATTTAAATATGGAGGAGATGGCTGGACTTTACACCACCAGGAGATACAAATAACTATTAAATTGCTCTTTTGTGAAGGGGACCTTGTTTGTTGGTTCCTGCTTCCTTTTAAATTTCAGCTGACATCTGGCAAGGAGCAATGAACAGGTGAGTTGTAATGCGTCCCTCAGCTTCAGATGCTTGTATATGTTTCTATATGATAGGAGACAGTGTTTGATTTAGGCATGCACAGTGAATCTGCGTGGGCCCAGATCTTCAGTGATTTTGGGAGAATGTTCAGGGTAACTGAGGATAAATGATTTCAAATTGGGCATTGATTTATGACAGAGAAAAAGGAGCTTTAGTGTCTCTCACCATGGTGCTGCCAAGTCCTGTACTCCTTAGGAGATGCTCTTCATTGCTGAGCAGCTGGGTAATACAGGCCCTGGCAAAGGCAGTGGGAGCTGCAGCTTGTGCAGACACCTCATTTTATCAGGAATGTGTCCTGCTCTTGCATCAAAAATGCCTTTTGTGTCTTCTGCCTTGGAGGCTTTGCACACATGAAGCCTATCCCAATCACCAGTGTCCTTGATGTGTTATTACAGCAGCCATGAGTCACATAATACTGTTTAATGATTTTGGACTCAACCTGGATTAAACCACTCAGGGACAAGACTTTGCTCACAGATTTCCATGATTGTATCTTTATGAACATGGGAAAGGAACAGAACCTCTTTGGACCAGCCTATCATAACGAAAGTTATGCTAAAATTGAAGATTTGCTAAAACAGTGTCTCCATGGTGGAAGAGGCATTTGAGATTATTGCCACTAGCTTTGGATGAACTACTTTTTTGGAGGGGTGTTTTTAGAAGTTGAGATTGGAAATTTTCCTGCAATCAGATTTGAAGCTTTCCCCCGGAGTGCAGACTATATGAAATGAAATCAGGAAGGATAGTGCCTCCAGAGCTCTACTCCACTGAAAGTGATGGGGTTTCCATTGCTGAATTACAATCCTTGTAGGTTTTGCTACAAAAGGCTTCCGGAAATATTTTATAGGGAATGAATCCTTCTCTGGCAGGCAGTAGACTGGCTGATGCATCTCTTCCATTGCTAATTTTGTGATTAACATTACAGATGGGTAAATCTCTAAAGATTTTGGGGGTCATATCTGGTTTGCATAAGCATTTAGAAGTTTGGATGTGTCTCCCAGCTACATCACCCTTTTGAGCAACCCTCGTGTGACTCCACAGAAGCCAGCAGGGCTGACACTAGGGTTAATTTTTGCTCTTCAATCTGTAAAATTGGGCAGAACATAATGAGAACAGGCTTTTTTTGTGAGATTTGTGGCATTTCCTTGTCCTGACTTTAGCTAGAACTACCACCAGGCCACTCGTTGTCATAGCATCTTGGCATGCGCAATCCCAGTGTAGGGCAGAAACCAGAAATTGAAAACCACTACAAAACTGCCTAAAATAATGACTGAAGTTGAAAATTCCAGACTCTCAAAGAAGTTTGAGAGTAGCTCTAAGAAAAGGTGAATTTATGGCATAATCATCTCACCTCTCTCTAATTACAGACAATCTTTTGGACATGAAGGTGGTTGGGAGTAGTCAGCGTGGATTCTCAAATGGGAAGTCATGCTTGACCAACCTGATATCCTCCTATGATGAAATGACTGGCTTAGTAGATGAGGGGAGAGCAATTCAGAAAGGTTTTTGACACTGTTTCCAATAAGATTCTCATAGAGACACTGTTGAAGTATGGGTGAAATAAGCAGACAGTGAGGTGGACTGAAAATTGGCTGACTGGCTGGGTCTAGAGGGTGTGGTCAGCAGTATGAAGTCTAGCTGGAGGCCAGTAACTAGCGGTGTACCCTAGGCATCAGTACTGGGTAGAAGACTGTTTAACATCTTCAGTAATGATCTGGATGATGGGGCAGAGTGCACCCTCAGCAGGTTTGCTGATGACCCAGAACTGGGAGGAGTGGCTGGTACACCAGAGGGTTGTGCTGCCATCCAGAGGGACCTTGACCTCTGGAGAAATGGGATGACAGGAACTTCATGCAGTTCAGCAAAGGCCATTTCAAGGTCCTGCACTGGGGGAGGAACAACCCCAAACACCAGTGCATACTGGGGGCCAACTGGCTGGAAAGCAGCTTTGTGAAAAAGGACCTAGAGGTCCTGGTGAAAACCAAGTTGACTGTGAGCCAGCAGTGTACCCTTGTGGCAAAGAAGGGCATATTATTTAACCATAAAACCAGAATTTCCTTTTTTTTATTAGGACACTTTGCTGTCTCTGAACACACAAAAGAAAGGGCAGAGATTGTGCCTGATGATACGTTTCTAGATTTTGATAAATGGGTCTGACAGATTCCTTCACTTGAGGCCCCACTGATAAGCAATTTATCTCACTTACCTATCTTTGAAGAAAAATGTTTCTCCTCTAATTTGTGCGACTCCATCAAATACAATGTCGTGCTTACAGAGCTCTGGAGTGACAGGTCCAAGGGTTGGACGTGGGCCTGGCCCTGGTCCTGGCCCTGGTCCAGGTTCAACATCGGTCGATACTTCTGTAATAGTGAACGGAGATATTCTGTTACACTGAAATACAGTGCTGCATAGGTTACACAGAGAACATGAACTACGATAATTTCTAGAAGGGGAATAATTTGGAGGCAGTGCTTGAAGGAGAAAAAACTTATAATAAAATCTTTTCAGAAGAAGGGTGGTGGAGTACAGCTGAGAAGGCCTTAGCTTCCAGTCCTGCCTTAATCTGCTGTGTGGCTTCTTTCAAGACACTGTACCTGTGTGAGTGTCTATCCATGTTGAGCTGCCTATTTAACTTGAAAGATATTCAGAAGTGACTATACTGGGTTCAAATGTTAACATTACAGCTTTTATTTTGCTGGCTTCTAAAAAGAAGAGAAATGCATTTCAAAGTCCTTCTATTCAGAATTATCTGCAACCCTGCTGAGAGAGATGTCAAAGTGGATTTCTCTTCTTTCTAGAAGTGCCAATATTTTGCAAGTTACAAAGATGCATTTTGAGCCATTTGTATGATCTTTCTGCCCTCATCAATAATCAAAATGTGCTCTTCAGAACATGCACTTTGCCATCTGGTTTATTTTATTTTGGTTTATTATTTGGCTGCTGCTGTATTGCCTTATGAGGCATTTGCCTTTTTTCTTAGACATCAGGTTTATTTACTGAATGAAACAAAGTGGAGTGTAGCTGATTTGAGATAATAATGGAAGAAAACAAAGGTTTTTTTGAATACTTGTTTTATATAGAAAGCAGTTTGTAAAGGATTATATCAGTTATAAAGAGGCAAGAAAGATAGTTTTGTCTCAGGTTTTGACGCGTTCCTTAAGAGAACTGGGTTAAATTCTGAACTCTATCAAAGATATGCCGTGCAAGCTTAGAAAATTCACTTAACCTTGCCCATGTCTCAATTCCCAGTCTTAATTAAAGCAGCCAAGAACAAGGAAAAAATGAAGATTCAAATCAGATTTTTGATAAAAAGGTGTCTTGTGTAGTAATCATTTTGGTGTATTCTTATTATCATTTCTAAGGTGTTGAATACTGTAGAATATGGT
Source organism: Pygoscelis adeliae (assembly GCF_000699105.1). Lineage (NCBI taxonomy): Eukaryota > Metazoa > Chordata > Aves > Sphenisciformes > Spheniscidae > Pygoscelis > Pygoscelis adeliae. The sequence continues at coordinate 5,973,338 of NW_008824414.1, read as the reverse complement.
CACTTACAATTAGGAAGATATCTCAGTAGAAAAGTGAAAAGCACAGAAAGAGAAATGGTATAGATTTTCTTCGACTGCTTAATTGACTGTAGTATACTTGTGCCTCCGCAAAGTAGAAAATATATACATGGAAGGAACTTTAATCATAATAATACTTATGCATTTTACTAAGAGTATCAGTGGGGAAAATAATAAATTTTAAAGATGTACCAACATAGAAATACTTAAATCCACTTTTTCTCCAGGAGCTTGCCAAATACATTTACGTTGAAGTATCAGATCCTGCACACTATCTGTAAATGTTATTGTGATGGTACAGGAAACAATGTCCTTCCCCTCTTACAGGGAGTTGCAATCTGGGAAGCTCAGAGTGTTGTAGACAATAACACCCAAAACCACCTGCATCAGGTATTTCAAGCTAGAGAGAAGCACGGCATTTCATTGTCCCGGTAAAGGCATTAGAAATTTTTATCTAAAGGTTTGGTTATGGGGAGTTTTGGGGCTCCTCTTAGTTCAGTAAATTTAGTGACCCCTTGTCCTTAAATTGTGATATTTGATTGAAGTAGGAGCCCTGGTAATAACATGAAGAAAGCAGGGAGAAAGGAACAGAGGATGTTTCTAGCATTGGTGGTATTGTGCAGTATGTAATTTACTGCAAGTTCCAAGTCCCAAATTTCAACCTGTGCTGCATGCTTTTCTGATGAATTCTGCTGACGACGGAGGACTTTACCATATAGCTCCTGGATCCCTTTAATGTCATCCTGAGAAAGTCGAAAGTTCTTGGTGTAGGTGTAGATAGGGGCCATAAGAGCTCCTGGATCCTCAGAGTGCTCTAATCCCATAGCGTGGCCAAATTCATGAGCAGCAACCAAGAAGAGACTGTATCCTGAATAACACAGCAAGACAGTGTTAGCTGCTTGCATCTAAAAGTGTACCATGCAGGTTATTCATAGTCTTACAATTTTATTTTCCTTGCTGCCCATCAAAAATCTCCCAGTAATAAATATCATAGTTAGTATTTAGAGCCTCCAACGGTGAATGTCATATATATTGCCAGAAATGACATTTCATTAGAGAGATTCTAAAACTTCTGTAGCTGATGTTTGCTGCTGTCTCACATGCAAGTGACTTTGACTACAGTCTTAATACTTCTGTGAAAAAAGGAAGTGTAGCAAATAAAATCAGACTTTTTTTTAAGCACAGAAGAATTAAACTTGCAATCTAGACCTCAAATCTTACCTCTCATCAAGAAATGGCATGCAAGTGATAAACAGGTCTGTATATCTGTGTGTCTGTGAACAGAGCCTGAATCGGTACTGTTGTACCAAATATTGTTAGGTTAAAAAAAAAAAACTTTTATTATAGGATGACATTTTATCAATTATGCCCAAACAGTTTCTGAAATTTGGCAGTTATTTTCCCCCTAAAAGAAAAACCTGACTCTACCATTTGTTTGTAAATATGTAAAAAGCCTTTTGCTATATTTAATTTTACCCATGTTACAAATAAGGACAAAGGTTAATCAAAATAATTTTAAAAACTGATATTCACCATACAAATGTTATACTGTCTCTCTCATTTTTTAAACATGTTTTTCATCTTCAGCAATATCAGTCAAAAATGTATTAATTTTTTACATTTAGCATTTGTTCCTAATTTGGCCAATATCAGAGGATAATTATTACATACTAGGGAAATACTATAGTACTTGTGGATTTAGCCTTGGAAGGAAAAACTGGTGATGAGAAAAACATTTATTTATTTATTTAATGGTTTTGGGGTTTATATTTTGGAAAGATACTTCATTGTTATAATTTTAGAAGATCTGAATGTTTCGAGCAGATGAGCTCTGGGGCTGACTTAAACAATAGTCTCACATTTAACTGTAGGGTTTTCGCTCAGATTTTGGGCTGGGGAGAAGTACTGTAACCAGACAGGAGTGATAAGTATGAGAATGAAATCATTGTAAGTGTGATATCATCGGTGTGGTCAGTATGCTGTTACCATTGTATTGCTCTGACAAACTGTGCTACCTTGATCTGGACAAAAGCCCCACTTGCGGTCGTCATCATAGCTACTGGTAGAAGCGCACCACAGCTTGCCGTCATTGCGACCTGCACTTGTACAGGACTCGTATTTATTCCCAAGGAAGATGAAGGGGAATACACAAGGGGCTCCCTCTGAATTTCCACCAACTGTTGACATGGCTGTGGAAAACGACAGAAAAACACAGTGAGAAGGGAATCCCTTTTGTGAGATTAAGCTGATGCATCTTCTCCTAAACTACACATTAAGAATGGAAAGCAAGCAGAAAATCTGCAATCCTCTTAAGAATATGAGGAGTAAGATTAAAAGTAATATTTGAAAAGAAAATTGTCTGACATAGAAAAAAAGGAAGAAGTCCAGGCATTGCCATTGCAATGACCTTGCCGATAGTTTTGGTGGGAATAAGAATGAGCGCCGGACTTATGTTCATAGCTCTGAGAAAGCAGCAGTTAACTGTGTTTTGTGGAAGGTGATTGCGTAGCAAGTATCTTTGTGTTGTCATTTTGATGGTCTTTCCTGGTGATGTTTTAAAGTGTCTCAGATAGGTCGAAGGTAGGTTTAGTGTCAGAAAAGTTAAAGGGCTATTGCGTATCCACCTGGCTAGTAGGTGTCCCACTGAAGTATCAGCTTTGAAGTAAAAAAACCCTAAAAGGTCCAGAAGAGAAGTCATATCAAATAAATTGAGGAATTGTTTTATGCTGACAGCAGGATACAGTTTAAAGGCATATGGTTTTAAACATTTTCTAAAGAAAAGGATATCAAATGTGGATGACTCTTTTTTCTTAACCAGTATTTTTGCAAAAACTTGTAAATTTTTCCCCTGAGTGTGTTCTCACCTATGTAGTGTATAGTAGTCATATGTAAGAAATAACATTTGTATATGCATGTACAAGTATTTTCTAAAGGGAAGAGGGTGTAACTAAATTTAACATCACACTTTAAAGTAGGTATCATAAACAGAATATGAAAAGAATATAAAACTCATTTAAATTCATTTACACTGTTACCTGGCAATTACAGTTCCTTTCAAATTATGGTCTATGTTCTGGGAAGGTACAGGAGAGCAACACAGAGGCAAAGCTGGTTGTGTCCCTAATTACTTATTATTATTTATTTCTCATTCATTATTATTAATTAATAAGCCAGAAATTAAAAAAAAAAAAAAAGAAATCGCAGCTACCTCAAGCAATAACCTTTTATGCTGAAAAGAAGCTTAAACTAAGTGTATTTCTTGGTTCCAGTGATAGAGACTGTGTTACCTAGGACTTTGGATATATTGATTCTAGATATATTGGTTCTTTTGTTTGTTGAACTACCCTTTTGATTTTTTTTTCTTCCTAACTGTGTACAAGTTATAATGAATTTGATGCTTTCTTTTAATTTTTTTTAACATCTGTAAGGTAAAATTCAAGGGTTACACCTGGTTATCAATAGTAACAGGAAGCCAAATACCAATACATTAAATCCCTATTGCAAATGGTTAGGGTGTTTTCAAAAGACTCAATAAACAGGGTGCATGTAGGTTTGAATGTGGCTTCAGGGTGCTACAGGGTGAATGTAGCTTCACTTTCACTCTGTTAAAGGCCTGAGATTTTGGAACTGCCATAGCTAACTTATATGGTCTAAATACTTATGGCTCTAATCTGTATCCTAAAATTGAACACCTGCCAAGCTATACAAGGCTATAAATTAATTTCTGTTCCTTTATGTACTAAAAATCAAGTTTAAAAGTATAAGAAATTGTGAAGAAAGCAGAGATCTATTTTCCTGGCTAAACTATTTCACTTAGTTCTTCTAAATTGCTGAAAAGATCTATTAACTCAAGCTTAACACACTAAACAGGATTTTCTTTTTCAAGTGTAAATGGTAAGTATTAAGCTAAAATATTATTCATGCTTTCTTCCATGACATGAGACTTCTCTTCCAGGGCCATTAACAAATTGTAATCTACTTGTAATTATCCTGTAGCAGTAGACATTTAGTCCTATGGTTCAATGACACTTCTGTATCCCTGATAAACTTGGTGTGCTATGGCATACTGTATCGTTTACACAGATTGCTCCTTTTCTAGTTACTTCCTTGGCCACCTATGCTGAAATTGCACCTAACTCATCAACTTTTGTATGCTCTGGTGAAGGTGTAAAAAAGGAGACTTTTGTTACTTAAAACAATGACAAATTAGACTGTGTTATGCAAACAACATTCCTCCTACCAGTCTCTGGACAGAATCCATATTTCTTATCTCTATCATAGTCTTCAGTGGTTCCACACCATCGATATCCATCTGTCCTGCCTTCTGTTGTGCACTGGTCATAGGATTGGCCTTGAAATTTAAAGGGAAATTTGCATGGCTGCCCATCACCGTTGCCGCCCATTGTAAAAAGTGCTGTAGGGAGAATGAGAGAGAAAAATGTCAACACGCAATGCTCAATATCAACGAGGAATCACAATGTGCCAATGGTTAACACGTGAAGGTCTTGACAGAGATTAGGCAGCTGTTGTGCGTGGTGCAGTTCACTCTTACAACCTCTGTTTTACACCAACAATGAAATGCTTTGGCAAGATAGACAAGGGATGTTACAATCTCACAAGTGTATAGAAAGGAATGACTGACTGATCTTTATAAATGAACTGGGAATGAAGAAAATTCTACTAAGCTGTTTGAATGTGGTTTGAATTGTGTGAATCCTTTATAGCCTGCCTCATAACATAAAATTAATATCCCTTCTTCAAACAACATTTAGAAAGAGGATGCTAGGAAAGTCACTCATGTTCCTTAGTGCTTTGTTGATTCATCTACCTTGCATCAAAATGTTAGCTAGAATGGCAAACTTTGTACAGAGCCACAGACAAGCCAGATCAGTTTTTCCTTATGGCCATCTGTATACATTTTCAGTTTCTTTAAGATGCTGACATACAGTAGAGTTAAAGTCAGATAATACCCTGTAGGCTTTTCCTCTAGGCTTTGCTTCTCATTTCTGAGCATCCACGCAGCTGGGCTCAGGCACTCAATAGATAAGCAAGAGAGGACAAATATGACTCCTCCAACAAAGCTGAACACTGGAGCCTTCTCCTGTCTTTTGCTTCATTAATGTTCCTGAACGTAGTTTACTGGTCTCCTAGGGGTTGTTTATACACAAACAAGGCCCCATGGCTCAACCCTGAGAACCAGAAATCTCTCTTGTGGATGAAGGAGTATAGATTAAACTGAGTCAAGAGTTCTGGGATCTGTTTTTGGATTTTAGTAAACTTTCTGGACTATCTAGAGGAAGCAGATAAAATTTCTTATGCTGCTATTTAAAAAATGTATGTCCAGATTAATTACATGAAAATGCAGGTGGCTCAGAGTATCTGACATCTTGTGAATCTGCCTGTGTCTTCTCTTGGCTGCTCTCTCCATGGGAATCATAGAATCGTAGAATAGTTTGGGTTGGAAGGGACCTCTAAAGCTCATCTAGTCCAACCTCCCTGCCGTGGACAGGGACATCTTCAACTAGATCAGGTTGCTGAGCTCTGTCCAACCTGACCTTGAATGTTTCCAGGGATGGGGCATCCACCACCTCTCTGGGCAACCTGGGCCAGTGTTCCAACACCCTCAGTGTAAAACATTTCTTCCTTCTATCTAGTCTAAACCTACCCCCCTTTAGTTTAAAGCCATTCCCCCTTGTCCTGTTGCAGCAGGCCCTGCTAAAAAGTCTGTCCCCATCTTTCTTATAAGCCCCCTTTACATACTGGTAGGCTGCAATAAGATGTCCTCGAAGCCTTCTCTTCTCTAGGCTGAACAACCCCAACTCTCTCAGCCTTTCTTCACAGGAGAGATGTTCCATCCCCCTGATCATTTTTGTGACCCTCTTCTGGACTCGCTCCAACAGGTTCGTGTCTTTCTTATGCTGAGGGCTCCAGAGCTGGACACAGTACTCCAGGTGGGGTCTCACCAGAGCAGAGCAGAGGGGCAGAATCACCTCTCTCGCCCTGCTGGCCACGCTTCTTTTGATGCAGCCCAGGATGCGGTTGGCCTTCTGGGCTGTGAGCCTATTGCTGGGCTGCGTGTCATTGCTGGCTCATGTCCAGCTTTTCATTCCCCAGTACCCCCAAGTCCTTCTCGGCAGGGCTGCTCTCAATCCCTTCATCCCCCAGCCTGGATTGATACTGGGGGTTGCCCCGACCCAGGTGCAGGACCTTGCACTTGGCCTTCTTAAAACTCATAAGGTTCACACGGGCCCACTTCTCCAGCTTGTCCAGGTCCCTCTGGATGGCATCCCATCCCTCTGGCATGTCAACCGCACCACTCAGCTTGGTGTCATCTGCAAACTTGCTGAGGGTGCGCTCGATCCCACTGTCTATGTCACTGATGAAGAT
>NW_008824414.1:5939779-5966827 GCF_000699105.1 Pygoscelis adeliae | reverse complement strand
ACCTCTCCAGTTGAGAGAGAAGGATGTTGTGGGGGACCGTGTCAAAGGCCTTACAGAGGTCCGGATAGACGACATCTGTAGCCCTTCCCGTGTCCACTGATGTAGTCACTCCATCACAGAAGGCCACCAGGTTAGTCAGGCAGGACTTGCCCTTGGTGAAGCCACGCTGGCTGTCTCGAATCACCTCCCTGTCCTCCATGTGCCTTAGCATAGCTTCCAGGAGGATCTGTTCCATGATCTCCCCAGGCACAGAGGTGAGACTGACTGGCCTGTAGTTCCCCAGGTTCTCCTTTTTTCTCTTTTTAAAAATGGGGGTTATGTTTCCCCTTTTCCAGTCAGTGGGAGCTTCTCCAGACTGCCACGACTTCTCAAATACGATGGATGGTGGCTTAGCAACTTCATCCGCCAATGGAGTCCTCAATGGTGGGACAGTGTCTGTGAGTGTCATGTGCTGGTGAGGGGAAACCGTGAGGGCAACAAACTGGGCCAGGCCTTGCACTGAACAGAGAGAAAAAAATCCTTCATGCAGCCATGCACTAATTCTCCTTGAGATTTAAGAACAGCACCTTGGAATGAAACACATTTGTTTGAATTCCCAGTGTAAAGTATGCAAGATTTGGCCTTTTTTAAGGTGCCTAAGGGGACACCTTTCTCCTTCTCCTTCCCCCAGTTTAAAGCTACAGCTAAAACCCAAATGTGAATATGGGAAGGCTTGGCAGGTTATTTCTAACTTTGCTGTTGTCATTTTTGATGACCAAAAAGCCATTGTAGCCTCTCTGTCTTTGTGTAGGATTTGAGGGGTTTTGCCTTTGCTTAGTCTGATAAATTGATGGGAAGAGACATTGTTTAAGAGCCTGCTTCCCTTTTTAGAGTAGTAATAAATAAAACCACAAGACCTTTTCTGGCTGAAGGGTGACTGGGAAGGGTTCTGACGATGGGGTATTGTGACACAGATGGTTCATTTTGCCTTTTCCACTTAAATCAGTAATTGGCCACAGTATCAGGGGCATGAACCACTAAGTTACTGAGGTTAAGTTCCAGTCCTACTAAGGAGAGGCCTTGGAGCTTTGCAGGCCTGGCTCACGCATGCAAATTTGCTGAACTTCTGATCTGGCCAAGCTCTCATCTGTATCCTTCTGCATCCTGGACATGGAAGCAGCCACGCAGAGGTCCTATCTCTAGGCAAAAGGTGCTAATCAAGATAACTGCAACACACACTGTGCCACCCCAAAAGAGCAAGTGGCAAATGTTTGTATTTGTCTCAGATGCTGTAATAAGTTAGGAAACGTGTGTTAACTAGGACTGTGGCTATCGTGATTGGAGAAAGACTTTTTTTTTTAATAAAGAAATGATAGAATTGGAAGGCAAAATTAAACTGAGCTGTTTAGATGACTCATTTACCACATGAGCTGCTTCCAGCTCTAGATCTGGCAAACTCTGTATTTTAATAGCCTTTTTTTTTATTGCTTTAAATGTGGCTAAGTTGCAAAAATCTTATTGTAGGATTTGAGGGGTTTTGCCTTTGCTTAGTCTGATAAATTGATGGGAAGAGACATTGTTTAAGAGCCTGCTTCCCTTTTTAGAGTAGTAATAAATAAAACCACAAGACCTTTTCTGGCTGAAGGGTGACTGGGAAGGGTTCTGACGATGGGGTATTGTGACACAGATGGTTCATTTTGCCTTTTCCACTTAAATCAGTAATTGGCCACAGTATCAGGGGCATGAACCACTAAGTTACTGAGGTTAAGTTCCAGTCCTACTAAGGAGAGGCCTTGGAGCTTTGCAGGCCTGGCTCACGCATGCAAATTTGCTGAACTTCTGATCTGGCCAAGCTCTCATCTGTATCCTTCTGCATCCTGGACATGGAAGCAGCCACGCAGAGGTCCTATCTCTAGGCAAAAGGTGCTCATCAAGATAACTGCAACACACACTGTGCCACCCCAAAAGAGCAAGTGGCAAATGTTTGTATTTGTCTCAGATGCTGTAATAAGTTAGGAAACGTGTGTTAACTAGGACTGTGGCTATCGTGATTGGAGAAAGACTTTTTTTTTAATAAAGAAATGATAGAATTGGAAGGCAAAATTAAACTGAGCTGTTTAGATGACTCATTTACCACATGAGCTGCTTCCAGCTCTAGATCTGGCAAACTCTGTATTTTAATAGCCTTTTTTTTTATTGCTTTAAATGTGGCTAAGTTGCAAAAATCTTATGGAAAGTCAATCTCTTACTGCTTTGCATGGAGCCTTTCTGAGTCACAGTCAAAATGCAGTTTTTCATTTCGCTTGAGGTAACATCATGTGATGGTAACAACAATGGTTTATTAAGTTTTCAGATCCTCCATCCTCCCCTCCCCCCCAGCCTTAACTAGAAAATTCTTTGCTTTATGTAAATGAAAGTTACAGGCAGAGACTATGTCAGTTTCCCCAAAAACAAAACAAAAGCTTTGTTTACTTCTAAAGGGATCTTAAAAGGCCTGAGCCTTGTTCTGCATCATGGTAAGCTCAGCAATTTAAAAATCGGTGAGGATATGCTGATGTGAGAGCAGATTCAGACTGGACATTACTAATCTGTGAGCTGCACTGCACTGTTAGCTCTTCCCAGACAAATCAGCCAGTTGTGATTTAAGGAAGCCTCAGGCTGGAAGGCTGTTAAGAACCCCGTGGCACAGATCCAAGGTGGAGGTAGCTGTAGCTACATGAGGGTTCTGCCTCAGAGAGCAGTCGAGCAGCAGCCTACAAGAACTGTGACGTGTGAGGGAGGTACAGGCAGAGTACAGATATCAGTAATGTTAGATATCGGAGGACCAAAAGAGCCTAAACTTCCTGAGTGTCAGTGGAGTTTGGTAAAGGGAGAGATTCAAGATCCCTTGATCCCATATGGCAAAGGAGAGGTTCAGCACACCTGCGTAGGATTTATGTAGTAGGTAGATAACTTTCTGCTTTCCCTTTTTCTGCTTTGACAAATTACAGTTGAATCAGTCTACAAAATTAGGGTACAGGTCTGGGATTAACTTTAGAAAAACCTGGTGCAGTACCATAGCTTTAAAAATGTTTCCAAATATGCAGTGTGGCTCTATAATGAGAAGAATTGAAACTAACTTCAGTGAATTAAATGGGGGAGAAATAAACACTGAAACTAGGAATGTCACCCCCAACACAGACTCTATGATGTAAATCCTCCCCTATCTGAATTTATTAGCTGGTTTTTTTAGCAAATGGTGTCTTGGAATAATGAGTGAACAATGCCGCTCTGAATTTAATAAGAAACATCTGTGCATAACTGTTCAAGGATCTTGCAAAACAATTACATCAGAAACAAAAGGCTCAAACCCTTCTGTTCCGTTTCAGAAACCTTGACACAAGCATTTCCAGGAACATCAACTTCCAGAACCAACTCTGCCTGAGCGTGCTTCACTGCTTATGTTTTTGGTCTTGTATGACTTTGGGATTTTACAAAGGTATCAGTCAGGGTATATGGATCTCGGTTTGTCCAGCTACCTATAATCTGGGCTTTGTTCCGACTATATCTGAGCATTTGGGGTCTTTTAAAGAAATAAGCCCAATTTTGCTCTTTTCTAGCTGGAAGGATTAACCTGAGGGAGAGGAGATTTGGGGAAAAGTGGGGAATGAAGGAGACGGCAAAGTTTTAGGGGAAAAAATGATTGTGCGGGTATGTGTGTGTGCACGCATATAATCTACTGAAGTAAATGTTAGGCTAAAGAAGCTAGTTCTGAAAGTCATGTAACTAATGATAACTTTTTTAATTAACTCAAGTCTGTTAAAAGTTCACACTTCTGCTTGTTCATCCGTTATAGTGGTATAAATAGCTGTCACCATGGTAGATCCCAGCTCTAGATGTGATCTATAATGGGCAATTAGGGTTTTGGAAATTAAAGAATATTTTTTTATCACATTAGGGCTAGAAGACTGATATGTTCTATGACAGGTTGTCTTTGCAAACCACTAGCATCCTGATGCAGAAAATTTGTAATCTTATATTGGAAACTGTATGGTCTTGCAAATGAACTTGAGAAATCCCCAAAATTTGTCAGGCAGGAATCCATTTAGTGTTTGGCTACAATAGGATACCAGAGAAGTTTTGAAGACAGGGTATCTGAACTTTTTCCACACACACATATCTGTGGTCTTTCGAAAAATTATGTGTACTTAACTGACACATGCATATTAACGCACATACATGTGTTTTTACAGTACTCGTTGAGGCTTGCCTGGGACATGTTGGGCTGTGCTTGTGCATTCTTGGTCTGGCAAAACCCTGAACATGTCTTGTTTTATTAGCTTTGCGTCTTAAACATCACTAATTTTCTTTCAGCAATTTGCATTCTCTTTCCTTGTACTGACTGCATGTAGCCCTAATATTATAAATAAGTTTAGTACTATTGTTCCAAGTAGGATTAGCATGTGTCCAACAAAAACTCCATTGTTTTGTGTTTCGTTCTTCTCTTATTATTTGTAATGGAGCAGCAGTAGCAGGCAGGAGTTTTCGTGACCCTGTGGGTCCATTGCTCAGGACATAAGGTAACAAGAGTGATGAAACATTCCCTGCTGCCAAAAGCTTATAGCAATCAGTTATGTACAAAGGGACAAAAGAGAATGTGGGAAACTGCAGTACTGGGAATGTCCGTGAATATAGGTGCCAGCACTGGAGCTGGCAAACAGGAGATGGAACAAGCGGCTAAAAGCCCCTTAACCTTCTCTGCTCTTCTCACTGCTGATTAATTAGCACAGCAGGCTACAGCCCATTATACTTAATTGCTTCTCTAAAGGTTTCCTGCTGTGTGATATACAGGAGATCAAATTAACACTCATATAATAAGAAATTGTCCAAAATCTTATATCTAGTAGACTCATCAAAATTTTCAAACATATAAATACGTGTTCCCGATGTTTAACAGGAAACATATTGTCATAATTTCATTTGAAAGATAACAATCATATTGTGTATATTTTTAAAAAGTAATGGCTACATGAAAGCATTGTACACATTGTCTAATCTGTAAATGAGTGTTTCCACATATGAAATAAATTGCTTGTGAAACAGAGGTTTCTGTTCACATTCCAAAAAGTTAGAAATTAAGTACAATCTTAGCTTTCCTAGACCCTCTAACAGTTTTGTACAATTAGTGATACAGAGTTATGATTTCCAAAATCCAGTGTCATTCCTGTATCTGAAGTGAGCTGTTGGAACTGCTTTATGAGTAAGAGTCATAAGACCGTTAAAAATAAAAACCTAAATTCTAAAAATGTGAGCGCTCTCCTGGCTAGCAATTTGCAATGTACCAACATATAAATAACTTTGTACCAGCATAGATACTCACTTAAAATGCAATTGCTTTTTTATTTTGAAAAGCAGTATGAGGTCATTTAAAGGGTGATTTGTGACAATAATAGTCTCATGTTGCACTAAAAGGGCTCCCAGACGCAGAGCAGTTGGGCCACCAGTTGGTAAAATTGGTATGCAAGGTTATAGAGGTTTGGCTTAATGGGTTTCATCTTTACCTGCTAGTTTTTGTCAGTTACTGCTCTTGAACGAGATGCAATTGCAATTGTTAGTGGAATGGCCTGCAATTTAGGGAGAGATTTCTGTCATTTAGTGTGCTCCACCTCCAAATTTGGCCCTGTCCTTACTCTAAAAGGTGGTTGTCTTTCCTGGATCATGAAACTGAACCTGTAGTGTCTTTGATGTATATATGGGGCCGACATTGCTTCAGACATATCTTCATATCTTCAATATGTCTTTGTTTTTAGAGAAATGCCCCAGCCTGGGTCATCATCAGTTACAAACTCTTCTACACCAAGGGAGCCTTTAGGGAGTTTTGTCTGCTTATATACGGAGGAGATATTAAAGAGCAGTAAATCTTAGTCTGCTAGAAAGGAAGTGGAAAAAGTACAAGGAGAAGTGGATAGGCAAAATAAGTAGGGAAGAGTCTACCAGGAGAAAAACAGTAGAAACAATGATCTACTTACACTCATGGGGACAAAAGCCATATTTGCCATCTGCATCAAAGTCTTTGGTTGTGGAACACCAGAGGAATCCATCGCTGCGTCCTGCGTCTGTGCAGCTGTTGTATTCCTTGCCATTGAACCAGAAGGGAAATTTGCAGTATTCACCATCTGCATTTCCATACTTCACTCTAACCACTATAAAGAGAACAAATGCAGTGGTGAAATTATCCACCAACTGATACAAAAAATACAGTTTCTGGACATCTTTTCCTGGAGGACATTGGTGTAGAAATGCAGTCTGAATTTCCACTTTGAAATTCAATATGCTGTTGGTCTCTCTATTGGCAAGATGATCATAGCTGAAATAATAACCGGTAATTTTGAAAGAATTACATGGATATTACTCATGGTGAAGTGTTAGAATGAACAGCCCTTAGAATCAGCCCAGAAAAATATATATGTTGTTGTTACTATGGCAATGCAAACTTATAAACATGCTGTTAATACATTTAGTAATTTAGTTTCTTTGGTAATATGGTCTAAAATGTTCAGTATAGTTTGAGAGGTTCCAGGCAGCAGTTGAGCATGAGCTGAACATGCCTTGTGCCTCATAAACCACTTTGGTATTTCCAATTCGACTTGAATAAGATCTGCTGCGGCACTGGGGGATAGGGTGGTAATGCAGGCACACCCAGATCCTGGGTTTTATTTCAGTTTGTCACATGTAGTCCTAAGACTACAGTACTGGTGCTGTAATATATGTTAATGTATAGATAATTCACTTATCCATAGCATTTCTTTTAACGGCAGTAACTAACTGGATGCTTGTGCAGTATTTCCACTAATATGGAAAATATTTTCCTCCTGTTTGTTGTTAGTCTGAGGAAGAGATCCAGCCCAGTTAGTGCAGCTACCAGTTAATGCTTCTGCTAAGTTAAAAGAAAGCCAAACAGAAGGAAGTTGACTATGCTGGTATTAAAGTTCAATTTTTTTTTTTCAATAGGAGGACAGCTGAGAAAACTAGAATTTGAAATGAAAGGCAAACATGAGTTTGCAGTCTTACTCTAAGTTTTCCAAATTATTTTGCAGTAGAAGAATTATAATTAATTCTACATGATTGTGGCAAAGTTGAAGCAGAAAAAAGAGGTTCCAAACTACTAATACTTGGTGGTGTTTGTCTCGTTCAGGTGATATTATCTGGACTTCAGTTGTTTTCTTCTAAAGGGTATGGCAAACTGCCTGTTGCAGATTCTTGAAGATGTTCTTAATCCACTGTTTGATGTTGATTTTGTTTCAGTCATCAACATGAGGGATTTGTATTCCGTTTGCTTTTGACAGATACCATGAGTATATAAATTCTTATTCAAGTGGACGGTTCCATTTTTAACAACTGGAGCCACAGCTTAAGTCATCTTAAAAAGCGTATGTCAGCCGAAAAGCACTGGCCAGTCTGCCTCTTACAAATGAACTTAAAGATGTTGTAGTTTGAGTCCCTGAGAACTGAAGCATTCAAAATCATAGTCGTGGCTTTGTACTTTTCCCACAGTTTATGAAGGTTGTGCAGCATCAGGCCCATTATTAGTTCAGTTTTTGAAGGGGCAACAGTAGAGGAACAGGAAGGGAAATTCTAGGTAACATTTATTTAGGAATTACATAAACATTGTGTAGAGAACAATTTAAATTGTGTACATTAATTTTCATCTCCTAACGTTTATTGACATGTCAATGAAAATACTTAGTGCAGTGCCTGAAACAGCATTAAAACATAGCAGCCAGCAGGCCACATGTTCTGAAACATTAAAGAGTCTGATACCTTGCCCCTCTCCAAGAGTCCAGAGTTCATCATCATCAAAATGGGAGTCTCCTCCAATTCCTGGCCCCGGTGCAAAGGCATGAGCCAGGAGACCGTCTTTGCCATCAAATGGATAGCCATCACCATGTTCTGCAGGAGGAAGCAGACAAAAAAGAGCAGTTTCTAATGACCTCAGCTCTTCCAGAGTCTATACATGAATGATGATTATCATGTGTACTTTCCCATCCAAGACAGGAGCAGAATATTCTAGTGAGTGAGTTTATTGGTATGGGTTGTGCTGGCAAGACTGAACCAGAAGAGAAGAAGCCAGTTCTTACAGAGAATGTTGTCAGTACTGCAGTTGTCACAGCATGTTATTTTATATCTCATAAGTATTGTGGAAAGGAATCAAAGACAGTGAAGAAGAGCGACATATTGTACATTATATGTGTGACTGCATGCACACTGCTGTTTCTCAATGGAGACTGGTAGGAGCTGTAAAATAAACGTTGTAGATGAGAGGTATTTTCAGATAATTCATGTCAGTCTCCAACACAGAGACTGGAAAGAAAGGCAGATTTCTTTTTGCAAGCTACTCTTTCCTGCTGCACCTCATACTGCTGTCCTCTTTGTGCAGGATACTAACTACTTTAAGTAGGAAAGAAAATCAGCTGAGTGTCTCAGTAGCGAGCCTCTGGAAAGCTAGCTCTTATTCAGTGCTCTGAGTCCTGTGAATGAGCCTATTCCTCCTCCACATCAACCACTCCGAGACTCAAGCAGCTCACAGGGCAACAGCACGTTAAGTAGTTCTCCTGTTATTACACTGTAGGCTTTTCTTGGAAGTACACCGCATGTGGGTAAGGCAGGCTGGCAAGGGCATAACCCTGGTATTCATAGCTTTCCCACCACACTGACCTGTGCATCAAAGCTGGCTGCCAGCATCTCCAGTTGCATCACTTCAGGCCTCTTGGTGTGATGTCTTGCCATTTAACAGAAGCCCTAAATACACAGGCCTGATTCTCTACTGTTACACTGATTTCATGCTGGTGTCACTCTCCTAATACTAGTTCAGTTTGTTCATTTCAGTAGACTAGTGTGTCAGTTGTCAACGAGAAGATTTTGACATATATTAGATGCTTTGCTCCCATTTATTTCAAAGTAGATCCTTTGCTTAAGAGAAAGCTTAAAAATGAAAAACCTTGTGGATGTCCCAGTTCCTGTGAATCTGACATGCAGTAAAGTGATATGAATGAATGAATGTGGAAGAAGTTCTTTTCCCACTGTTTCTGAGCTGACTATAACCAGCAAGTACTAAAACCAGCAGAAACACTTCTGCTTTTGTAAGACTTCTTTTTTGCAAACCAAGCCAGCCTGGATGAGGATCTGCAGTTTTGAGTTCTGCACAAAATCTCTGAAGCTTTTGAGGTCAATTCATCAGTAGCTAAAGCAAAGAAAACCAGCTTGAAATGGAGGCTTTTACAAAGAGCTCAGTTATTCTTTGAACTGTTCACTTCACTTCCAAAGTCTACCTCCCTAGTGACTGGCTGCACAAGTATCTTCATTAGCATTAAAAATTCTGTGACTGTCTGTAAGAAGTTAAAATGCCCCAGGTTTACACTGAAAAGCTATAGACATTCTTTCAGGGGAAACCAAAATTAATTGAGAAGGCATGTATGAAAATGAATCAAGTCACCCATCATCAGCTGGACTCAAAACCACAATTCAGCTTACAATCCATATTTTTAAATTCCTCAAGACCAACGAATGCATTGGAAGCCTACATTCTGCTATGCTAAAGAACAGAAACCAGCTATGGAGTCAACATTGAAAGTCACAAATGCATTTTTAAGCTCCAGTATGTTAGGACCTCCAGCACTATCACTGGAAAACTGAGTACGGAGCTATAAATAAACAGTACAATGGCATTCCATTCTCTTCTGTGGCAGGAAGCCAGCTCACATCATCTGAAGATCTGTACCAATATTTCTCATTCTATTTCTGATCTGTAAATTTAAAAATAAAATGTTGCCCCTAGTGATTCTCTTTTGGAAAGATAAATATAGTATAAGGTATAAATATGTATAAATGTATAAATACTTCTCTCTCTCTCATGTATAAGAAAGAAAAAAAAATCTCTTAGTGAAATTAGATCTTAGCCTGTATAAGCCAAGTGCAAACTAGGACAAGGTTTGCCAGAAAGGCTCACGGGTACTACTTATTGAGGGTAGATCATTCCAATACTAAGGATTAATGAAAGGAACAAAATCAAAACACATATGTAAAAATAGAAAAATATACCCCATCGGCCAAAATTAATCATAATGTCTGCTTCTCCGTCATTTATTCGGTTAAATCTCAGCGGTGTGACGTCACTCCAGACTTGAAAGGCTCGAGCAAAGGCATCATCTACTGTCTCAGGATCCAAATCCGGGGTATAACCTATAATCCTTAGAGGTAAGAGGAAGAGTTAAATAACACAATCCCCCTCCCAGTATTTGTTGTTTACTGATCAAAATGCTGAGTAGACACAGTAGTGAAACCAGTTAAGAGGTAACACTGCTCCACGTGAGATCTAGACACTTCCCTTTGATTCAGAGATGTATTTAGATGTGGCGCTTACTATTCATTTTCCTTTGGAATTGATGCAGCAGCATGAAGAAAATTATACAGTCAGAGGCTGTAAAGCCTGCATGGCAGCGGGCCTTGCACAAAATATTCAGGGTTTTGCATCAGCGCTGAGGTGCTGGCAAGACATCACCTTATGGTCTTTTGCTCCATTAGATTTGAGATTTACATTTTTGTAGACTACTTAGCTTGCAAGTCATACTGTCACTTTAGACATGAACATACAAGCACATCTTGATATCTAAGACTTACTTGCCAGAAAAAGGGCTCAATAATGTTCTGAAAGTTTCAAGTGTGGATTGTTTTGCTCTTTAATAATAACAACCGAAAAACAGTCCTTCTCTCTCACCTTTGTAGTTAGCTGGGTATTGTTTCATCCCAGTTGAATGCTAATCCTCTACCAGTGTGTTGGTTACACTGGCAATAGGATACATGGAGAAATCGGAGGTAAAAGTGTGTAAGATAGAGCCATAGGCCTGACATGAGAAAGGGACAAACTCTTAAGTGCATTGCTTTCTTCTTCTTCTTCATATATTTTCACTGGACTTCTTAGTGCCTTATATTATAGCCAGCTAACCTCCATGTAAAGACATTTGTTCCCATTCTTTGCTGCTGGGGCTGTGCATAGTGAGGGAAAGTACTTTGTGCCTAAGGAGAATGAGGGAGAATCAGAGGAAGCACATTAGCAAGAGGAGGCTGCAAGAGTTGCCATGGGTTTTCCCAGTGTTTATTAGGCTAGTCGCAGAATGAGGGATGCTTTGAGTCATAACTTGTGAGGAACCAGCAGACCAAGTCAAGCAGCTAAGACAAATCTGCTGTTTGTTCTCATTGGTGCTAAAAGTCTGTTCCTGGTCCACCTAAGGTAATGAGATTTTTTTTTTTTTATTACTGACTTCAATGAGAGCTATATTGGTCCCTAACTCTGTTCAGAGTAAGAGTAAGATATTAAAAATGCCAAACCTATTGCAATAGGTTTGCTTTAAATCATGCCCGTATATATCTGAAATAAAATTGTTTTCTTTTAAAATCTATTTGATGATCTCCATTTTTATGACTGCTGAGTGCAGAGGAGTTTGTCCTCCTACATTGCCTCTGCAGTCAATAAGTACTGTGGTCCCTGCTGAGCAGATGGGCAGGTGAGATATTCCTGCTCCAGTTGCCTCAGGATGCTTGCAGCAGAGCAAAGAATAAAACCAACAACTCTTTAGTCTCAACCGGAACCATAAAGTTGATCTTTAGATGGTTATTCCTGAAATTTTACAATTTGAAATTTCAGAGGTGTTTGCTAAAGCATCTGGTAGTTATCCAAACACAAAGAGATTCTAATTCAAGAAACCCTGTCTAGGCCACTAAGCAGCTCCTCCACTTCTGAGTGTTTTGTTTGATTGGTTCTTAAAAGGGCTATGGCTATGTATGAGCAAAACCCAACGTCACCAGTCAGTACCTGTATGTTATATGATTCTTTTCCCATTTTGGCTTTCTTGGAAAGAAGTTGTAATTGGCTACATCTGGGTTACCACAGCGGGGTTTCTTCATGGTCTCAATAGTATTTTGATCCAAATCTCCTGTTTCAGGCAGCCCAAAAAATTTCTGCATTTTCTTCAAAGTATCTTTCAGGACAAATAAATTGCAATTGTCTTTTGGGCACCCATAGTATTTATTCAGGTATTGCTTGAAAAAAAAGCACAGAACAAAGACTTTAAAATTCATAAAAGAAACAGTTAATCATTACAAATAAATACTGTAATTCCATGTTATCTTTCCATCTGTAATTTGCAAGTTTTCTTTTCAAAATTGCTCTTATTAGTAACTGAGAGACCAGCAGAATCTCCTTAATTGACACAAACCATCCTTGATTACACAACATTGCTAATTAAGCAATCAGTTCCACTATTAGCTATCACCTTTACTTAATGAATTGCTTTATTAGTAAGTAGAGCATAGAGCTTTAATGTCGAACGACAAAGTAAAAATGGGTTTATCTTTTTTGGTTTCTTTATGATGTATAAATCTGCTTACAAGTTCTAGATTCTGTGTATTTTTTTCTTGGAAGACTCTATGGATTATTGAGAAACTTGTCAAGGTATCAAAGCAACCACACAAATGAGACCACATTAATTGAAAAGAAAAAAACCATTGTTTATTCAAGCCACATAGAGCTATTTGAATGTTGTGTGTGTTTGCTTTTGAGTCAAACATTGCGAAGACCCGAGGAAGAAGGTCTTTGGTAACATGTCAGTTGCCTGGACACTGCAGCCAATCGATATCTGCGTAGTTAAAACTCCACCAAACACTCCAGCAGATTATGGCCAGACTGGTCTTTCTGGTACAACCATGGTGGCAGATCACAAAATTCTCTCTCCTTAGAAACCAGTGGTCATAAAGGATCAAAAAGACAGCACAAATCCCATTATTTTAACCTCTTATCTAAAATAATACCCACCCAAGTCTCCTCCACTTTCCGTTTTGATCAGTATGACCTAATTAGCAGGTGTAGTGCAGTTAAAAATGGAAAAAAAAGTCTGTCTGTTGTTTGCTGCTGCTTCTAATCCCAGAGGAGCAGTGGGTTAGTCTGTTCCCTGGCAATTGTTTCAGTTAAGCAGCCATGGCTTTGAGATGTGTGTTGATAGGTTGTGTGTTTATGTTAAACTAAACTGTAGATAAACAGCTGTGGTCCTGAATATCCATACATAGGCCCCACCTTCTGTGCAATACACAAGCGAGCTCACACAATTTAGTATTTTTTTCCCTTGAGTTCAGTGTTGACTGGCAGAATAACTGTGAGCTTCTTGGGGTAGGGACCAATGCTGAGAGAATGCCTGGCATTCTCTAGCACGTGGTGAAACCTGCTATAAAAACATAGTCATTCAAGTGAAAAAGAGTGACAAGAAGCAAATGAGAAAACTTCCACTTACATCTTCAGCAACTGTATAAAATCCTTTATCAACTCTGTTCCTAACTGGAGACTAACAAACATGGCCACACAACAGACTGCTGGCTAGCTAGAGGTTTTGGATTCAGTGTTTGGATCCAGCCTGAATTTGAAAAAACCTGTAACTCAGGCTGTTGCCTTAGCTTGGACTGTTGCACAGATAGGCTCAGTCACACAGTTTAGGTTACATACAGCTTTAGATTGTTGAATTTATATCCTCATTGAGGTGTAGATAAATGGATTATGATAAAGATGTTAGTTTGGGTACTTCTATAATGATAACAACCTGTCATTATCTAATTATTTTCATTCACAGGTTCTAAACAGCTTGACTAAACTATCTGGGGTTGTAGGCTTTATCCAGTAAAATGAATCTTACGGTTCTCTTGCACAGAGATTTCAGGCACTCCACACTCAAGTCTGGGTTTGCAATATTTTATGCCTAGCTCTAAAAGAAAAGCTACAGCCATGTCAAATGGCAGGTGTTCCTAAACTGGTGTGTAGGCCACCCAAACTGGTGCTTAGCAGGTCACAGAGCTGAGAGATGCCCTTGCTAATGATGCTGTTAGACAGGAAGGTTGCAAGTTACTGATCTTTCCAGTAAAATGGTCTGTAGCAGAGGAAGAAGCATCCTTCAGGTATTGTATCCAAAATATTTACTACAAATCCAAGGTAGGAAAACACCCTAAATAAGGTAAAGGTATATTTGCCAAAAATGTATCAGAAATAACAGAGAGAATTATTTCTAACTGAGGATTACAAGAAGCCTGACAAAATGACTTCACGTTTAAGTTCTTGTGCCAGGAAGTATTCCTGAGGGAAATCTTACTTTATGTACCTAATTAATTGACTGAAGTTTGCGCAGGAGACTGGGATAAGACCACTACATCGGCAAAATATAGCAAAGGATATTTGATGACTGCAGTTGGTCAAGCCCGGATTTCACCACCACCTCATTAAGTCCAGGCGTACCTCATCTACCCTGCATAGGAAATGGTTCAGAGCTTACTCAGAAATGGATTTAATCAAGATGTTACACCATTTCCTTCATAAGGTCTGCCATCCACCTACTGACTAAGCACAGACTATGCCTAGTTTTTGTGATTCTTATAACTTCTGATGTGGTATTTCTCCAGTGGAGTCTGTGGCACTGGCAAATAATGGACACAAAATGGTTTCACCTTTGCTACCACTAAGCTTCTGTCTACTCATGGTTAATGGGGCCTGGTGGAAATTGTGAAATGCATTAAGAACATAATCACATGGGCCAGTTTGGAGGATTTTTTCTTATTCCAATTTTCATTTTAATGTAATTTGATAGATTTTCTTATGCTTCTTTTTGCATCTCCTAGTGAGGTACCATGATTATAACATAGACTATGCGTCAGAACTGAAGTTTACTGAAGAAGCAGGATGCTGCTCTTGCCGTTTGAGGTTTGGGAGTAAGATATACAACCAAAAATATAAAATGAGGCATTGTAAAGAATTTTACTTGCTAGGATTCTAAATAAAAAGCTAACCCCTCTCAGTTTTTCCTAAAATGGAGATTTTACTGAAGATGAGAAACGAACATAACCAGCTGTTCTATGAGAAGAGAATCTTGAAGAAAATGTAGTGTCTATGTAAACCACATCTTGGCCTAGGCTGCGAAATTCAGTTTCCTCGGAGTCAGCAGGGAGCTGTGGTGATCTGGAATTTTGATCCAGCCCATTAATGAAACAGGGTCCAGCTGCAACATAGCAATTTGTGTTCTGATGCTGAGGGTTGGAGCTGTTC
This sequence comes from Pygoscelis adeliae, assembly GCF_000699105.1. Taxonomy (NCBI): domain Eukaryota; kingdom Metazoa; phylum Chordata; class Aves; order Sphenisciformes; family Spheniscidae; genus Pygoscelis; species Pygoscelis adeliae. Next base: position 5,951,736 of record NW_008824414.1, on the reverse strand, counting down.
TGATGGAGGGTGTGAGGGAAAGGCAGCCAGTTAGCATTACCCAAGAATACTACAAGAAAGACAAAGAAGAACTGCAGCGTTAAACCAGCTTGTAATTTTCCTCTGAGTACACATAATAAATAGGTTGTTCAAAAGAAACAGAGATGAGGGGAGATGTGGATTGCTGTTATTGAGTAAAAGCCTGAGTGTGTCTAAGAAAATAGATTGTTTAAGAGTGGTTCAATTACAATTAGACATGTGGTTGTTTTGCTAAGGCAAAAGCTTGGGTGAATTTGTTTTGTTAAAGGCTGAGGGGTGCCCTTTTTGGGTCAGTTTGTCTGTTTTTCCTAAACTTTCCACCACGGCTCCCGTCTGGAAATTCTCTCTCTACCCTCCCCCAGACCTTCTTTAACCTGGCAAGCTTTCCCAAGATGCACACCAACTCCTAAAGAAAAGTAACCAACTTTCAAACCTCTGTGTCCTAAAATAAGAATAATTTATCTCAATCTTCCTTAAAATGGACTTACTGCTGAAGAAGAGAAATGTCTATAATTTACATGCTAATATAAGGATAATCCATCTCAATCTCCCCTTAAATGGACTTCCCCATAATGTCATTTTTATGAAGGTCCACAGGGCTAAAATAAGGTTAGACTATAATGCTGTAGAGTTATAGCTATAATTTGCTAATGTCACAGAAATCCAAACTCCTTTTTTTGTTCCAGATTGAATTTGGAAAAAAATATTTCTTTAAACCTCTGATGAGATTTTTTTTTTTTCGAAGTCAAAGCTAGTCACAATGGCTTCTGAAACTCAAGCCAGCTTTCGATTGTAATTGTCCCTTAAAGCTGTGTTTATGCAATGCACGGTAAACAATCTGGAAAACAAACTTCTGAAATCTGTGATACATGCATTAAGTGAGTCTTGACAGCCCTCATTTCTACTTGATTTAAGTAAAAAAATTAGATGTCTCTTATTTGTCCTTCTCCCCTCTTACCATTGCAATCTTTTGATTATAGTCGCGATGATTTAATGAAATTATTTTGTACAGTCAGACTTCAGGGAAAAAAAAACAGACTTTCTTTGCCGGCTTTAAAAATTTTAAGAGAGGAAACATTACTTGGCTTTAGTTTTAGCTTTTGAAAGCTGATACCTTTGCTAGCTAGCTAGCACTTCCAGAGACTCTAGGGAGAGAATGCTACAGTCATTCCTTAGCCTCAGCTGAAACAAGAAAGAAACATCTGCTTATGAAACAACAATATAAATCTAAAGCAAAGATGAAACCAACACTTACCACTGCTAGTTCTTTGTCTGTTTTGGGAGTGCTGTCTCCAGGAAACTTAATGATTGGTGACGGTGCAGCTAAAGTTTTGTTAAAAAGATATACTTGGATTAATAGTACTTTAAAAACGAAGCCACAGACAATGTGAGTCTTCATTGTGCCTAAACTTGTGCTCTCCTCTTTGGAAAAAGATTTTCCCTGGCTGCGTGTCCGTTACTTTAGCTGCACAGTGCACCAGTTGCTTATCTGCACATCTTAACTCTCTGCACCGTTTGCTCTTTTGCTTGCTCTAGCAATTCCTTTGTATGTTTAAAACATCCAGATGCGCAGTCTCAAGCTACCACAAGAGGAAGTCTGAAAACTAGTGGAAACATGAGAAAAGGGCAGTTACCAGATGTGATTGCTGTGATTTTAAGGTAGCAACAGGCAGATACTTATTACCGCTGAAAGAGGCCACATTTTCTCCTCATTTGCATATATGAAAGCATTTAGTTATGCCAGAGAGCAGCAAAAAGCAAAATCTGACTTAATCTTGAAGACGAAGTCTCCCACATATATCTTAAAAAAAAAAAAAAAAGAAAAAGAAAAAAAGATTATTTTCCTGGCTAAGCATTTTTATTATTTTTTAGCCTATTTTCTTGCCACAGGCATAATAATCTGCTTTAGTGATATGTGGTTACACTCCGACACAGTGCCTTACAGTAAACATTTTGATTATGGATTTTGAGGCAGATCCTGCACGGGCCAGTGCAGCCGAGTGAGGCTTCTTGTCCCTCTCCTGCTTAGGCTACACAAACGGTAGGTCTGTGTACACAGGGCTCACCCGCACTTGGCCTGAGCGTCGCTCCCTCCCTGGTCTGTGCGGAACGTGCGTGCAGAGCTCTCTGAATAAGATTCTTGTGGTTTGTTTGGTTTTAAAACCAGCTTGAGGCTTTGCCACCAACAGGCATGGTGTATCACCTTAATCTACAGGGTAAGAGATCATTAGGCAGATTCAGCAATAGAAATTATCCTCAATAATTGACGTCAGGGGAATTATGTAAAATTCAGGGTTTGCTTATGCTGGGGGTTTGGTCCGCTGGTGCAGCTGCCTTAGTCTGAAATTCTGGTGTAAATACGGCCATTGTTATGGACAGTCTTTTTATTGTGTCATTCATAATATTGCCAGCTTTGAGATGTTATTGCAGGCGGAATATTTTTTTAGCTGAATATCCCTAATCTAGAGGCTTGGCTCATGACTTCTTAAGATGGGAGGCTGGCAATTCTGCATAAATGCAAACTGTGTTCTGGCCAGCCAAGTGTCACAGGACAGTTTCTATTGAACATGAGTCCAGCCATCACAGTTCACCTGAGCTGTGTTTCAGCATAAAGGTTGTCATGGCTTTCCACTGAATGTTAAATGAAAGTTTTCCGGATGTGGCTCTTGTTACCAAGTAGGCTGTTAATGAAAAGGAAATACTTTTCTGGTGTTTGGTACTTACTCATAATACTTTGATATTTCATTGTAAATAGTTAATATTGACAGTTCTTTGATTTATGCTAATATCAAGCTATTTAGCTAACTGCACCCTATCATCCATGAACTGAATAGTCTTATATACAGGCAAGGATTTCAAAGGGTCGACTGAGGGGTTCAGAGAGAAAGCATTAGCAGCTTTTGCTGCCCATACAGTTCCATTGACAACCCAACACAGCAGCCGTACGTACGGCCGCTGGGTGAATTAGCCATGGGAAGCAGCACTTAATGCTCAAGAGAGAAAGAGGAGTTACAGGAACTTCATATATGAATGGAGCTTTCTTTATAAGCAAGCAGCTTTGTATTTATGTCCTCTCATGCTTTCATGTATGATTCCAATGGCACTTGAGTTACAGTGAACAACTTTCCCCTAATGGTTCGGCTTTGAAATTACATCTTCTTTTTTAGCTTTTCCCCATCAGCAAAAAACCACTGGAGTGGTTTCTCCAGTCATTTCTAGGAGTTGCTTTAATAAATGGCAGTTCTGAAAATATGATCCAGTTTTTCCACAGCCCTGCACTTGGTTGTGGGGAATGACTCTCCTGCTTTGTTTGTGATGACAGCTCATATTTGTGTCCGGCCACGTGAAACTGTAAGAGAACAAAGGCTAAGAAAGCCTTCACTAGATGTGCCAAGTTACTCTTAACTTATCCTTGATTAAGCAAGTAAAAATATTACGTGTTGTGTTGCAAGATTCTGCAGTTATCGCTGTGCTCTGCAGTAGGTCAAGGGCTGCTGTAAATCTTAAAGCATAAGAACCACGTCACTTTCATAAGAATTATAATGTAATTTATGATGCCTTAGTAGCTTTCATTTAGAAGGGTACTGCAGTGAAGCCATTTAAAGCCAAATATGTCCTAACACATTCCTGTTGCCTCACTGAAATCTAATGAATGCTCAATTCTCAGTGTGTCCTAATGAACGTCAAATCAGAAATGGATGAGGAAACTTTTGAATGGGCTGTGCAGTCTGTGCAGTTTGAAAATCTCACTGTATTTTTGTTTCTTATCTTTGCTGGCAGTGAGAGTAGGTGGAGGTCACCTTCTAAATACATTTCCTCAAAAAAAAAATAGCCAAAGTAACAGAAACCATACAGACCTGCAGTGAAGCGTTCTTTCTCACCTTTGATTGCAGTTTTGCTGGTAAACTGCTTTGCTGGTATTACTTCAGCTAGTGAGCAGTTAAGCAAGTTATGTTCAATTAGGAAACATAATACATAATGGAAAATTGGATTTATGGGTACTGGGTGAACCCGCATATTGAGTTTCTGACCATTCAGTGAAAGGCATTCTCTTCCTTCAACACATGAGATCAGTAGCGGTTTATGAGATCCTAGCTGAGGTGCCCTCTTTCAGATAAGCAAAATAAATGCTGGTGACACTTCTTTGTGAGAGAAGAAGTCCTATTGCATTACGACTAAATTTGGGGTAAAATGTTTCCTATCTCCTCATATTTCTCTTTAAGCTCCATGGGATCATCCTGTTCTCAGTGTACTACAGAAGTGCTGGTTTTTCAGGCTAGGAATGCAGTGGTGCCAAATCCTGAAAGTAGGGAAATTCTCCTGCTGGCAGGCCTCTGCTTGGAGCCAGAGGTTGGGCTAGATGACTTCCTGAGCTCTGTTGCAGCCCGAATTACTCCATGATCCTACCGCTCTTGCTGAATTTGAAAAGACATGGTATGATGTGTTTTCTGTTCTCAGACTAGATAAGCTTAAAGTCAGGGAGACAGACTCTGAAACATTTGAACTGATGTATTTTGATATTGACAGATTGGCGGTTTAACTGCTATTAATGTTTAGTGCATAAACATTCCTCGACACTCCATACTCTGAAGAGATTACCTCTAACGTTAATTAGTGACTTCTGAATAGATTCCTGGAAGTTAAAAATTAAGGAAAGAAGCCATACAAAACAAAGAGAAAGAGGAAGAAGCCCCCTGAGAAGGGACCATATACGGCCATCTACCAACTTTATGGAAGAGCTAAAAGAGTAACCTAGATCTCCTTTCTCTTACATTAATACCCACTCTATGAGATATTTTGTCTATGTACATAGATGCTACCTCTGGAGTAGCTACAGAAAGTGAACACAGTTATAACTACAACTACAGCCTTCATGTATTTGTGGCAAAAATTAATTTCAATGTTGCATATAACTTCCATATTAGGTAAGATATTTATTTGGTATATACATTAATTTATCTCTCCTTAGTCATAAAAAGCTCTTCTCTAGTTACCGTGTTTGTTTCAGGTTAGAGCCACTCCATATTGAAAATTTTAAACCATCTACTTTGAGTAAGATGCCAGATTTGATTTCTAAATGCCTACTTTCATGCATTAATAGGAACTGTATGGCAGAAACAACACAGTCGAGATGGCAAATGCCTCTTTTGAGGATATACTTCAGTAATAACAGTAAATAGGGAATCATGATGTCTTGTGAGCTGTAAGCTACATATCTCAGTAGATCTGACTACAAGAGACACGTGAGCGTGTATTAACATTCTGGTTTTATCAAAGGACTTTTCTGTTTTCAGAAAATTATTTTTGAAATTATTCAGGAGCACTCAGCAGTTTCAGGATTAGATTTCAGATGTTGTCCTGGGTAATTTGCTGGCAGAGTAGTCATCCCTCCAGAAATGCACTGTAGCAATTCCTACTGTCACCAATTCCAAAATTTTATCAAAAGCTGATGATTTCCTGGTGGTTCCAGAGGAATATGTTAGGCAGAGTGTCAGTGAGCACAGTCCATGGGAGAATGATGGATTTATTTTTAGTAGGGTTTCATGTTATAAATTGAAACCTGTTGCTAGGCTGAAGAACTAAATAATCGTCAGGACAGTTAAGATCTCAAGAAAGCAGCTGATCATCTGATTACAGAGTCAGCTGGGTGCAGTGGGATGTGTGTCTCCAAGTAAACTACTGTGGTACATATGTATAACCTCTTCTTGTATTTGTTACTTCTTCCAGGTTCTGCGCTGTCAATGTATAGCTTCAAGTTTAGGAAGCAAAACAACAATTTGATTAACGTAGATGGACTTGCATTGACTTTAGCGGGGTTCTTCAAAAAGAAATAACAGATTAAAATTGTCAGAAAGAGCCAATGTGGTGTTCTCAGAGGGTTTCGTTCAGAACTTCTAAGTGACTGGAAAACCTGAAGTTCAGGTGATGGACAAGTTTGCCTGGGCTTCAGGAAAGGTGCCCATGGGACTATCCCAGGTCCAGTTTATCCAGGCCTTTGGCTCCTTCTCAGTTCACATATGTATCATTTATCTGCTCACTGCTGGTACCTCTGCTGAAGATGGACCATCTATGCAAGTAATAGTATTCATATACTAAGGGACTACATTCTTCCTGGTGTTTGGCACTGGCAAGACACTAAGCTCCAGGTACCTGCCATTCAATGCCTATAACAGAAGTAGTGGATGTCTGCTGCAGTTGACTGATGGAGACGTGTGCCCCTGTAGGAACAGAGAAAGGCGTAGTATTAGCAGTTTATCTGTTTTAGTAAAGTTGTCTCCAGGAAGCAATGATTAGTCACAGCAGTCCCCATTTGAGTTTAAAAGGATTAATAACTTCAGCAAGAACTCATTTATATTGCAAGCAAGTGAGTTCATCTAAGACATGTATGTTGAAGGGTTGATCCTAACAGAACGTACGCCTTAAACATCCACATCATTTATTATCTGGATATGCTCTCTGCCTGCTCAGCGGCTGGCTCAGACTCCAGCGATCTAATTCACGATATCTGACCACCACATGAGGGAGTCTTTAAACTGTTGGAAATCAGTGTGTGTGTGCGTGCACGGAGGGGTGAGAGCGGGACAACATACAAAGGGTCAGCAGTTGGTACCAGATGTGATTTTCGGCATTTAAGGTAGCAATTATATTTTTGCTTTTGTTTCTCTCATCCCTTCTGTTCTGGGAAGTTAGGTCCTAAGGATGTGAAATTCCGTTGACAGATGGATTTCATTTGTCAGCTTGCTACTAAATTAGAAATGAATTTTAAGTAAATCTGTTACTCTCGACAAAGCATTTTCCATTGCATTTGTTCGTTATGCTTCTGCCTGAACCAGAAATTCCTGCTTGTGTCCTCAGCTGGTTCTTAATTGGCATTGCAAAGCTTCTGTTAGGTGAATTAGTTCAGTGGAAATACACTGAACTACTTTGGGCAAAACCCCAGGCCAAGTTTACATGTGTCACCAGGACAGAGTTCTTTGTGCCTTCTTAACACTGCCAGATAGTCTAGAGAAGGTTTAAAATGCGGACTCCTTTGATAAATTTATGTCTTGCCCCTACACGTTTTTCCAATGTAATTCTTACCTGTTTTAACTATTTTGATTTCAGGTATCTGGTAGGATAAAGTGACATCTGGTAAGTTCTTGTAACTTGAATTTGGGGCATTCTGATTACTCATTGCTGTTGAGCATTCTGCTAGCTAGTTAGTTCAGAAATCATAAAGCCTTTGTGAATTTGATTAGAAACTAATTTCAAACACTTCCGTTTGAAGTTGGTCATTGCCTGCTTGTCACACCTGAATTTCAGACCGAGAAGAGATATAATTAAAAAAAATTATTTTAGGTATGTCCATTTAGGGACTGATTATAGTAAGTAGCATAAGCCTGACCTATTAACTGTTAAGGTCACTAATTGAAATGTGTCTTCAGTGAAAATTATGCCAATAAAATGGGAAGTATAGTGCTTTCACTAAAAATGATGTTGTTTAATAATGCGAGGGAATATTCCTAAATCACCAGAAATGGAGCACAGTATAGGGCAGTTCCTTATGGTGAAACTGTGAAAATACTCAGAGAAATAGTTTCTCTACACAAACAATTAATTGATAATAGAGATCGTAAATTGGACAACTAGTGTGGAATATTGTGACAGTGTGTATTGATAATGTTTTTCAGAATGAGTCTGAAGAACTCCCTCCTAGCTTATAGGGCCGTTGAATTTAAAGGAAATCAGGTTGGTCTATTGGTCCATATAAGCTGCTCGAGGAAAGAAAAGCTCAAGTGAGGAGATGGCTCTGGCTTCCTCAAGGGCATTGCTTGTTAGCTCCAACAGGGCTGGCTGCTCACACCATCTGTGGTTTGTAGAGAGAAAACAAAGTTCAAACTGCTCCTCAGCAGTGAGGTGAGAAAAAGGTTTTCGTGTCAAGCTTTCAACTGCAGAGGAGTAAGAGGAAACCTTTATTTTGGAAAATGAGTCAAGCTGATTTTGCGTAAGGATTTTTTGGTTTTGAGTTATCAGTATTCTCTGAGGACAGCGCATCTGTAAAGGGCACAGAAAACCTGGGTTGTTTCCAGTGTAAACCCAAGCACCCTGCTTAAAACATGAAGTGTATCAGTTTGTATTATTTCAAAGAAAAACATCATGCCTAGTATCTGATTTTATACTTCTACTTTTTCTCCCTTTTCACATATTGACTCTTCCCCTTATTTTCAAGAGTCCAGTTCCATAGTGATTTACAAATGAGGTTATCACTTACCATTAGAGTTTGCCCAGTTGGTTGCAACGTAGGAAAAACACCTAGCTATTTTGTGTTCATTCATATTTCACTTTGTGAAGTGTCATCAATGCCAATGGCTTCTCTATTTGAAAATGTCGTGGTTTAACCCTAGTTAAACTGGATCGTGGATAAAATGTGCAGAACTAATTTGTCTTTAAAAGAAACTCCAGATCACTGGTGGCTCAGCAGAAAAATGAAGTCTCGATGCTTCTGTATTTGCTTAAGCTTGGTAAACTCAGCATGAACATAACTAGCACTAGGGACAGATTCTGCCATCCATACTGATGTTGGCTTGCATCATATTTTGTCAGTGAGCCTGTTGATATTAATGAGGCACCTTGCAGTGTAAGATGTGAGTAAGCATGATGGGACCTGGCCCGTAGCTAGTAAGGTAGCCACTGCTACACACATAGTAAGAGCAAGAGCTAAGTTGACGTGATTGTGTGATCAGCTCCTAAGCCCCATAGTACAGAGCTATGGAATGTCTGCTGCTCAGATTTCAGAGACAGACCCTAAGGAGTAACTCACTGAGTGACCCATTTCTCAAATTTTGGGAAGAGGCACATCGCTTACAAACAGTGCCATGCCAAAGCTTAACTATTCCCCACGGCTGTTCTGTTTGTATTCATGGGAGATCTCTTTGCTGTAACAATTGGCAAGTGCAATCCTGAACATGTCAGAATAATAGTTCTGCTTGCTTTGCTGCTGCTGCTGCTGTGCAGACACTTGTTGATAGGCACTGTACATCTCACTTGTCATTATAATGTTAGTGTTCAGACACCGAGGGGCCTTAATTAATGACTTTGAAGATCTGGTCTTTTATAATTTATGACAGAACTTTAATTAAAATCACATGTATAGCAGTTGAACTAGCAAAGGATTTAGAGTGCACAATCTTTGATGGAGACAGTGATTCCCTCTGACCACTAGTGCTGTATGCTGAATGCAAATTCCATTTCATTACAGCAGATTCAGAGAACAGAATGGGCTTTTTTTGTAACAGAGAGGTCCCTGTTGTTATAGACTCTGGAAAAATGGTAAGGCTGAGGGGCCTGCAGTCACTTGATTCCCCCTCCTACCTCTTTTTCTCCTTCTAAAATCCTTATATATTTAAAATGTCTGTATTGGTAGGGGGGGAAAAAACGGACACAAATTTGCATGATGCTTACATACTTATTTATTTTTTGTAGAGGTGGGGTGTTAAAATTCTGTGTACGGATCAGGTAGTCACTCCAGGACTCTTGTCAAGGCAGTAGGAGAATTCTTGCTTCACATAAAGGGAAACTGAGGCAGTGCTTTCACTCAGACAATGTAGGGGAAATTCATGTATTTTTGAAGAGTTCAGCCTGGTGCAGTGATCAATTACATCTCTTTCTGGCCTATGTGATGATAACTGGACTTAAGCAAATATGTAGCAGAATATATTGCTGTAGATTAGATCTGTGGTGCCAGGGAATGTGGTTTTCTTATGGCAGTTGAATTTGTTTCAGTTTATTTGGTCCTACTGTATGCCTTGATTTGCCTGAATTTCTTATAAAACATGTTTTTTTTTCTAGGGGACTTATACTGCTATCCCATCATTGCAGTGACTTCTGTGAAGTTCTTTGAATGGACTTCATAGTTTTGCTGGTTACTCTGCCTTCTCAGGGTGGAAACTCAGAGGACATTTGTGGCTTTGAGTTTACAGCTGTGGGTTGTATTTTAAGGTTTATCGTCTGGTCTACTAAGGGATGGGTCTTCCTTTCTGTGGGATTAGTTGATTGTTTGGGGTTGCTAAGTTTCCCCATCCTGTGTATGGAGGCCAATCTATGGTCTTACCATCAGAAACAAACAAACAAACAAAACCAGCCAACAAGAATAACTACCTGCTACATATACAAAAGCTAATACATTAAACAAAATTTACAATTTAATAGAACTAAGGGAAATTGGTCAATAAATCACATCAAGATCTTTCAAAAAAATCGCCTTGAGAGGGAGATGAATAATGGAAAAAATTGCATTTGAATAAATTGGTCACTGCAAGCTGGCAAAAATTCAGAAATATCTTATTTACTAGCTATAGAAATGGTTTAACAGTAGGAAAATACAATTCACAATTTTTCAGCAGTTGCTAAAAAAATGTGTTTGATAAATTTTGAACAGCATTCAACCATCTGTAGTTACCATCTTTACCTTTACAGTGACAATAATTTCTTAGTTATAAAAATATAAATATATCTTATGAATATAAAATAACTTCCCTGGAAAGGAGACATTACTTGATTTCTTCAGTGGTTGCTCTTGGTAATGTTGCAAAAGCTTTGTTGGTTTTACATTACTAACTTTTCATGCAGTAATTCAACCAACTGCTAAAAACTACAATTTGTAAACTGTTAAAATATAATCCTGGGCACAATCGTGGGGGAGTTTTATCTGGAGTTTTTTCTTTTGCTTTTATTGTCAAATTGCTACAGTAAACTGTTACTCATATTTGATTATTTAAGGCTGTTTGGCTGGCAGATATATTTGTATATGAGTCCTAATAGCACTGGGCTGTTTCTGCACGTCCAGCCATTGTTAGGGCAGCTGGGGCTGGGCTTGGGTCATTTTCAGAATGTTAAACCAAAGTAAATGTCATCTAATTGCACATTCTCCTCTGGTTGAGCAGTATTTTGTGCTGCTGGAAAAGCTTTGGGTTATTTTCAAGCTCAGATGTGAAGTATGTTCAGTGTCTATACCAAGATTGTTCAGCTACCGGCAGCGCATGTGTAGCAGGAGCTGTTTGAGCAGGCTGTTAAGTACATCAGGCTCACGGCTTTTATTTAGTGACCTCCTTTCTTGTATAATTAGGTATCAAGGTCAGCTTCTTTTCCTTTAACAAGATGTACTAGGTCATTGGTCCATCACAGAGATCTTAGGAACAGAATCACAACCTCAAAGATGCCAGAAAGGAGAAAAATCTAAGGGCACCGTGGGAATCCCAAAGGGGAGAAGTGCGGAAAGTCTACCAGCCCTCAGTGGTTAGGCGGGAGGTATTGAGTTCAAAGGAAAACCTCCATTAGAGTGAGAACCTGAACCAGCGGCACCACCTGCCTGTCCTTTAGCGGTCTGTGTTAGTTGTTAATGGGAATGACTGAATAAAGGCAGCATTTTAACGGTCGGTGAGAATGTTTCTATAAAGGGATTAAATTCCAACTTTTTGTCTTTCAAGGTTTTTATTACACTTTCTATGCTTTTTATGAGCCGTTAATGTCTTTCATACTTGACCATTATTAATGCAGGGCAAATAAATGGCTAAACTACTTCCAGAGGCAACTTGATGGGCCATGCAGTATGTCTACGTTTTCCTGTCAGGAAGACTGATTCTATGGCCATTGGCACAAGTTTTATACTGTTTTTTGTTCCTGATTTTAAGATGATATTAAATAATACTACTACTGCTGCACACAAAATCTGGATCACGTATTTTTTTCTCTGTTTCAAAGAATAAAGTGCTTAAGGTTTTACACTGAAATCTAAATGGAGATTTACTTTGGTTTTATTTCTGTATTCCCTTTTCTCCCCTCTGCTGTGATGTAATAGAGAAAGATTTGAATTAGGAATTATGATCATAAACAAATCAATACATGTTTTTTTATTATAGTAAACAAAGCAGTGGGAACTTCTGTGTACAATGATGGATTAA
>NW_008824414.1:5933483-5939753 GCF_000699105.1 Pygoscelis adeliae | reverse complement strand
ATTCCTGAAAACATGCCATCTTCTCTGGTGCAGCAGCATCTGTACAGTATTACTGTTTCCTTTATCTTACTGTTTTAGCATTACCATCTGTGGTGGAGTCATCTGCCTATTCCAGGAAGGGATATACTTTAAAATGCAGCAAGTCCTCTTGGTTTCAGCTCTTCACATTGGGAGTCTTTGCAACTTCAACAGTCATAGTTAATTATCTTCTGCTTGGAACTCCTGGGTAGCTTTGGGAATGGCAGTTCACATGTCACCTGAGACGAGACAGGATGTTTTACCCAGAACACTGGTTACATTCTGGACACTGCTTTACTGAGCTTTTGTCCACTCCTCTGGTGCTTGTACCTGCAGTCTACAAATCTCTCTCAGGTAATTTGCAAATGAGAAATCTGTAACCTTAAAAAACCAACTTTCTCTGTTCCTAAGGGGGGGGCGGAGTAGGGCATTTAGGCTTTTTTGGGGAATGAAATAAGTGATTTACCATTTATTTTGGTCTACAGAGGTCTCATAAATTAAGACAAGAAGCTTTTTCACACTCTTGGTCCAAGACCCAGTCCTCCATCTCCACTCCTTTCTGAGCATAGTGATGCTCAGCATTTGCTACTGCCAATTGTGTATAAGTTAATCTTCACCGTGTTTCCAAAAGAACTGACCCAGTATCTTTCCTGATGACAGAATTTAGTTTTTGCTTACCTTAATAATACCTGAGTTTGGGGGAAGGACGGCTCTTTAGGTGTCCCAGCTACTCAGATGCTTTATTAGGTTTTTCATTATGTATCCATTGGAGATTTTTACACATTAGCTCTTCTGGTTTTCTGCTCCAGACAGAACAGGCCCACATTTCCCTCCCAGAATTCACCATTTCAAGGAATATTTGTGTGTCTGTTGCTCATTAATTCAATCTTACTATGACTTACTGTAGACTGTTCTGTGCTAGGCTATTTCATAGGTACATTAGCTTGTATGCACAGAAACTTCCATTTTCATTTGTTTCACTTAAGTTCATCAGGCTCTTTAAGGTTCCCTGATACTGTGTGTAGAGCTGGGGCTATGGTTGCTTGGCTTGTCATATGGCAAGATTTCAAAGTTTTGATACGGGGGGGGAAAAAAAAGAAAGATCATCCTCAGCCTTCTGGATTTAATTCTGATAAAGGAAACCTAGTTATATTCAAGTCAGATGAAATCCTAATAATCTGTAATGTTGCAGATTGCAAACTGCAGCCCTTGTCACAGTGAGTCTCTGACCTAATACAATGTCTCAGGAAAACCAGTCTAAGTGAGCACTGTTTATATTACTTTCTGGTTTATTGCCGATATCATGAGAACTGATTCATAGTAATCGTTCGTTACTGATGTGAATATACAGATCTGAATCAATGAAATATGCATGGATATAGCTCATTTCACTGCATGTACTCTAGAGGAATTCATGAATTTACACCTCATAGGTTGCACAAAACTCTTTATACTCTGGATCAATTTTTTGATTGTGTAAGAAATATAACTACGACTGATGTGTAAAACAGGAAGACAGCAGAAGCGGTCAGAGACATTGTTGGCGTGTTAGATTCTCATGGTTTTAGGAAATGCACCACCCTTGATATAACTGCAAAAGAATACACAGTCCCTGTAAGGATGGTGAAGGGAAGAATCTGTCTCTTCCCTCAAACTTCTTAGATGTGCAGTTAGTGCTGCTTTCCCCTTCAAAGTCGGAGCAAGATGTAACAGGGGATATTGCAGCTCTAGAGGAAGAGTTAAAACTATGATGGGAAATTTGTATTTTTTTTTTTTAAACCTGTGTGTACAGATACTACACCACATCCATTTTGGTGGGATAGCAACCAAATTATTGATAGTTTCTTCAAGATTTGGAAGAGAACTTTTTCCAAATTACAGGGTTCAACTGCCAATTGCTGCTTATTCTTGCAGAAACTCTCATGGCCTCAGTTTGACAAAGCACTTGAGCACTTGTTTTTACTCAATAGTCATGTGAAACAAAAGAGATTAGTCTTATGCTTAAATGCTGAATTGGAATGTATTTGCTTGAAGAAAATTAAATGCATTTATCATTGCAAAGAATGTAAATTCTATACTGTCAAGTTCTAATGGGCTGAAGTTCAGAAACGGTACGAAGAGGAAAGCAGGCTTAATAGCTAGAAGAATCTTTAATGCTTCCAAAGCACCTTTCACCCAATGAGTTCACATTGCTGTGTGCATAAAAATGATCAACATTTCAACACCTCTGTGAACTAAGCTGAATATCTCCTTTCTCAGATGGAAAAGTCAAAGCACAAAGACTTTGAATGATTTATCTGCATGAATTGGTAGCAGAGCTAAGAATCAAATCTTGGCTTGACTCAATCTGCCATGGTATTATTGCTCATCCCAACTATTCAGTCATTTATACTACATAGAAGTGACAAGCTCTGTCATTCAGCTGGATAAAAATTTTAAAATATGATTTTCAGTGCAGCTCTTACTCGCCATTCTCCAAGTTCCTTTTGTAAGAAGTTTGCCTTTTTCTCTCCCATGACACCAAGCCTTGGATTTAAATTTTATTGCATTCATTCTGCTTTTCACTTCCACCAAACAGTAAGTTTGGGCTGGCCAAGTCAGCTTGTTCAGTGTTAGTACACGGCTATAATGAAAGTGTGAATAGGCAAGGCTATGTGGAAAAATCACTCCCCTCTTGCTGGCATATAATACTAGTTGTGAAGTCTGTTACTTGCTTCTCATTCTAAGAGCTATGCAGCAATGTCTATTTAGAAGATGTGTAATATACTCCCCTGAAGCATGGGCAGAACCTTTTATCATACAACCCAGCAATGCTTCCCTCTCTCCCAGCCCCTGCGGGCTAAAGGTGCTGCCTCTCCTCTCTCCCTGTTGTGAGTCATGAGAATAGATTTTTTTTACAGTCCTTTTTGCACAGAATATACTGCTAAAAATAATTTTGTTCTCATTATGTAGTAAACTAAGGAAATTTGCGTAACTAGGAACCTTAACGTTATGAGTTCTTTACAGCAAAAACCTTTGTGTCTTGACTTTTCAAGTGTAGTAAAACAAATAGCTCGTGTTTTACTCCTGAAAGTTTTGATGGTGGACTCTTCCTCTTGCAGACCTTGGAAGATGGCCATTCACTTAACAGGGGAACAGGACAGGGCTCCTTACTTTAAAGACCTTTAATTGCTTTAAGGTTTAAGATTCCTATTGTATAGAAGCCAGATGCTTTTCTTAGTCTAGCTGTCTCTCACACAATGCCCACATGCGTATCCTACTTCTAGTTTACATGCTGCAACTTCTTAAATGCCATTACAGTTGAGGGAAATTACTATAAAACAATGGCACTCACCCCCTAGACTTGCTCCCCATATGTCTGACGTATCTTCTTACTTAACGGAAATGAGCTTTTATCATTGTTAACAATTAAGAGACAATATAGTTGTGGGAAAGTGAGCTGGTTTTCTGCTCTGACACATTAACAGCATCGCTCTCAGGTAAATTTCAGTTACCAGATTTTTATTATTGGTGATGATACTTGAGCCCTTAGGATCAGACCTCTGATTCCAGGTTGCATTTACAGAGCTGGCAGCATGGAAAAAAAAGGAGAAAAGGAAATCGCTTGCTTTGTAAATTGAGTAGACTTAGCTTGGAAGACATTGAGACACACTAATGGTTCATTAAAGCACATTTTCATCATTTTTAAGTTCAAACAAAGTTGGGGGGGGGAGTTGTTAATGGTGTTTGTAGAAAAAATATGTCAAGCTATGAAAGAGATCATGATGGATTGTGGGTCTTTCTTTTTAAAAAGTGTGAGATGCTCTTACTCTGTTACCTGTTTTATGATGTGTTTCTCCTCCAGGACTTCAGCCTCACCCTATCATCTGGTTGCACAGACCCGCTTTTCTTTCTGCCCCTCCAGCATACTCTCCAGACACACAGCGTGTGCTTGGCATTCAGTACAAAACTCACTGCAGTGGCGTTTCTGAGTACCATAATGGTCATGCTGTTTGTACTTCTGCTTAGTTTACTACAAGAAAATTCTGTGCCCAGCGCTTTCTTTAATTCAGTTTTTTATTGTTGTCAAGGTCATAGTACAAAATAATTTCCTGTGGACTACCAACTCTTTGCTAGGTACCAAAATTCTTCCTTTAATGAGACATGAGATTACTGACTGTATGACTTGTTTTGTTATCAGTATTAGAATACTGCCATGCTTCATTTATGAGCATTTGCATAAATGAACACATCTCATTCTTTAATAGGATGTACAATGCTAAGATCTTAACTTAGGCTAGAGTTGCTTCTTTCCTCATATTTTATGGAGCACATGGACTTGATTTTTAAATTTTTAATTCTAACACATCTTATTAAACGTGCAGGCATAGAGAAGCACCACCAGTCAAAGACATCATTATTATATGCATGGAGGGTTATCTTCTGCCTTTCTACCCTCATCATTCATTAGTGATGCACAGAGACTTGTCATTTGTCTTTTCAATTCTTTGACTTTATTTTATTGCTCATATTTTATGACACATGGAGAGCTCTGTAGCAAGCATTCATCATCAGCCTTACATATCTGTGGAAATATCATCTCTGTTAGGCCAGAAAAGGTACCTTTTGTTCTCTTTGTATTTTGCTTATGAACTTAGTCTAACATCGCTTTCTTATTGATGCTGTTTCTTTCAGCCTTTACTTTTCTAAGAAAACTACTAACACAGCTCTGCTGTATGCTGAAAAAGAAGCTAACCCATACAGCCCCACCTTTATCTCATTTCATAGTTGCTCATATGCCCCACTATATACCAGGTATATTCATCTGAACCTTAGCTGTAACTCCAGTTTACCATTCAGATGGTGACCTTAGATGTGATTAAGATGCTGCTTAGTCTTTGTAAAGCCGCCAGATAGAAATCTCTTCTGCCAACTACGTTGGGTGTGTGTCTTTGCAAGGCAAGCCATGGTCCACTGGGAGCAGTGAGGAGACTATTAAAGCGGTTCCAACTTCTACATGTCACTTTGGAAAGCCCCCCAAGATACTCTGATCATAGAGTGTTTGGAGCGTTTTAAGTTTTTCAAGTTCAGTTTAAAGAGCTTAATCAAACTTTCTGACACAACTGGCACACATTAACATTTTTCAGCTGTAAACACACAAAACCAGGAATTTCTAATTGCCAGTAATTAAAGTGTGTGGTTGGTTTTGAAATGTTTTCCTATTTTGAAGAAGTCTGAAGTGGTACAGCTCCCCAGTGACGTTCCCAAGGAGACAGAGGCCTGCCTGAGGCTGCCTTGCTGCCTCTCAAAAGGTAATAGGGAAAAAACCGGGCTGTGTACTCATCTTGCATAAACATTTGAGCTGGGGCTACTGTTGTGTGTGTTCATAGCAAAAATTTAGTTGGATGACTCCTTTTTATTAAAAAATTAATTAGCTCACCATGCAAAATACCACTTACTGCCTGATACAACACTTAAAAGGATCCTGGTGTGCATCAGTTTATTGCTGAAATGGTTCAAGAGCTCAGAAACACAAGCCCGTACTGTCCCAGCAGAATGTGGGTGGCTTCCATTGCTTTATTAAAAATGTTTACAAATGAAGTGTTCTTTGGACTAGAGCTAACCCTGAATTACTCTGAAAGGATCCAGAAACCTATCAGTTAGGGGCCAAGTTATATGCATTTTCGCTGAGCTCTTTCGAGCACAGAGGAGGCAGTCCTTCTCTGATACTTCAGTGCTTTATCCAAATGCTGACTGTGGGAAACAGGGAGGAAAGGTCTCCGGAGGGATATGATATGCTAGGACTGTCTCAGCTTCCTCTGGAGCATCTGGGGCTAATGACTGCTAAGAGGAACTTAATAGGGGGCATAGCCTAATCTAATATGGTAATTCCTAGATTTTCATGATAGCTTGATGCTTGACAAAAGCCACTGCTGCTTTTCTCTGTTCATGTGCTTACAGAAGATTCTTGCATAATCTAGCTTGAAAAAAGAACATAGCTGCTGAGCCAGGGCTTGGCAGTCCGTTCTCTAGGGATGCACTTGCAAGTATTTTTGCTTCTGAGAGTGGTATTTCTGGTGGCCACATCACAATTCAGTTTTCAAGCGCTTGTCTTTTATTATCTGTCACAGAGTTTCTTGATCTTCTTGTCTCTTCTAGTCAGTTCAAAAATACAGTAAGAGCAGCCTTTATTGTGGTATTCTGGCACTTCTGTTTTCAGTTTCAGCTATAGTGAGGAAGCCCAGAAGGAAGAATGGTTTTTTTTTTTTTGAA
>NW_008824414.1:5872370-5933426 GCF_000699105.1 Pygoscelis adeliae | reverse complement strand
GAGTGGGGTGATGTTTCTTACTCTATCTGAAGATTCAATTTGAAAAAATTAGACATAATCTAAAGTTTCTGCACTTAGACCAACATGAAATGAATTCAAAAGATTTAATATTTAGGTCATTAAAATGTGTTCCATTGCAGTGCTAGCAATCCAGTAATGCAAGCAGGACCTTCTTTTAGAGGTTGACCAGTCAGTAAGTGCGCACTCCTTTGGATTACTGTCACACATGTGCAGAGTATGGGTGAGACCATGAGAAAATGCTAGGCAAGGGGCATTTTGGAACCGTCTGAATTTGATTCTTTATCTGCCATCTTTTATTTCTGCTTCTGCTCCAGGCCAGAGAAAAAGTGCTATAGTTAACATGTGTACCAGGACTATGATTGCTTTCACTGTAAATATCATGTTTCCGGTGGATACATATCTGTGCCAATGAAATGAGTAAATATATTAAAAATGTATCTGACATCCTGACAAATGGAAGAGAGAGTAGTTTACCAAGAAGATTAGGTTTATAACTAAGTAATTAGAGGGAAAGTGTGTTGGGGGATTAAATTAAAACTGTTAAACTCCAGTCACTTCATTATTCTGAGATATTCAGTAAATATGTATTCTCTGGTGTCCATTTCCTGCTAGCTATGCACAGTCACCTATCAAGAGGAAAGACATTAAACTGAGCACATTTCCATGCAACATGGATTGGAAAAGAACAAGAATCAGAAGCTTAACAAAGCATTTATTGCCTAGTAAGAAGAATCGATGCACAACTTTTATTTTATTGATTTGTATTTTATTTTGGATTCTTCAAACAAGGGAGGATGGGGTTACAGGTTTTTGACAATACAGGATCAGCTCTGCTCTGCTAGTGGAGGACATACATTCTGCAGTACTTTGGGTCCCTGTGATTAAATGACTCAGGTGTTAGTAATTCCGCTACTTCCTTTGGAAGACTTTCACAGCTGAATAAACATTACTACAGTTCTTCCTGCTGTGCTTTCATTCAGAGGAGAAGTGAAAAGGATCGTGGTCCCCCCTCATTCTGTAGGGCAGAATCATACTGGGATCTTTGGGAAACAACGTCAAGGGGGAAAGGAGAAAGTCTAAATGTGTGGGAGAGAAAATGTGTACTGAGGATTTATGCTTTTAAAACCAAACCAGACAGTAGTAGAATGAAAGTAAAATGTCCATTCTAATGAAGGCAGCTGCAGAGTATCAGACAGATGGCAATTATGGGATAGTGATGTTTTCATTTATACTTCTACTTTGAGAAGATCCCATTTGTAGGCAGAATCCATTGAGTGGCAACACTAAATACTCTGCTTGCAGTCAAGCAAATTGCTTTTTAAACAATAAAATCTTGGAAGACCAGGACTCTAAATGTCCTGCTTAGAGCTTTTCCATGGCATTTTTCAAATTCTAACTCTGACACTTGGAAGTCCAGACCAGAGTTCCCCCATTAGCCTTCCAGAAACCCACAGAGTAATTTTACAGGGATTTACCCAGGAAGCGGCTGTGTATCTGCCCTAGCTCCGCACAGACAGGTTCTAGCTTCAGGGCTAGAAGCAAGTCCCTGAGAGTCTGAGCAAATTGCTAGAAATACGGGATTACATGGTCTTGGTAAAAGTTGCTTGCAACCAGGATCCAGGGGGTGTCTGCCCTGCTTTTCTTGTATCCCAGGGTAATGAAAATTTTTCCACTTAAAGTATTTTAATGAGCATAATTACACACACTTGCTGTATGTAGTTTGTAATGCTCTGACTTCTCATCTCATGTTTGCAAAGCCACAAATCAGTATACTATTTTTAGCTGGAGACACTGTCTTGGATTCATACTGAGTATAAATATTTATAAGAATATGGAGCCCAAATAATTCAAGAATGTTAAATTCATCTAAATACTTCCAACACATGGGTGAAGTTAGTTGGCAAGTAAAAAAGGTGAAAGTTAATTTCTCCGTTCTCTTACAACAGGATTTGCTGAAGTTACAGTTAATACATATTTTCCAGACTTGTATTTACTCAAGGATCTTCTATACTACTGGCAGAAAAAGAGACATTCTAAAGATCTGGCATTATAATCTATTTTGTGTCTTCTGCATCAACCAATGCAAGGTAGCTTTCTCTCTGCAGACAGCAAGTGCTAATGAAGGCATCAAAAATGTCTGAGGTGATACTAAGACTTATGAAAGTTTGTTACAGCCAACTGTGAGTGACTTTCAGACACTTGTGCAGTACACATCATCTGGAACTGTGTGTAACTGAAAAGCATTAATGCTTCCATTCTGGAGGTATCTGAGTCAGGTTTTCTTCTGAAAAGGTTCCTTGCTGAAGTGTCAGGAGAAGGGAACCATGCTAAGTGTTATCAGACTTGGTAAGTGTACATGGGATTGTGACACAATGAAATAGGGTGAAAGAAGGAAATTGCAACTTACTTTCCTTGTTCCAAACTTAAAATTAATCCAAGACAAACAAGACCTTTACTCCACTTACACTGACAGCAGAAGTATTTATGGGAGTCCAATACATATGCTGTATACAGCGAAGGGAACACATTTGGAGGGCAGTTAGTGCTACCCCTCAGTTTTGCAAGCTCTTTTGTGACCCAAACGCTACACTGGTAACTCTGTGCTTCCTTTGACTGCATACGGTGAGTGTGCCAAATACCACATCACTGAACCATGAGAAGAAGATCCAAGAGTGATGGCTGTTTATAACTGCCAACTAGGCTGTGTTTTCTCAGGTGCTTGAGTTGCTCATTAAGAGCACAGGTGGTGATGAAAACTCTTACACTACAGGTCTGTGAGCTCTTATGAGCAAGAAAGAGTATGAACTCTCTCAAAATAAAGGTGTCAAGTTGAGCTGGCTAACTATATATCATTCACTTGCATTAAGCGGTGAAATACAGCCTCTGCAGTTCATGGTCACAGCCCACAGATGAGATAGGAAATGTTAATGTCAATGAATAGGCATACAGTCATGGTGAATAATGCCAGATCTGATCCTAACTCTAGTACTAAACTTACCGAGTTCACAGATCAATCAGTTGCTGAAAAATGGTCTAAAGGCATCCAGCTCTGGCAGCCCCTGAACCACTGACTCTTAGAAGCTTGTCAAGTTTATACAAGGAAAAATCAGGCTTCTTGTCTCTTATGTTCTTCTCTAGGCATGTGCTCCTAACCACCGGGGACAGCCTCAACAGAGCTAGATGGGACTTTCTCTTTGAACTACCGTGGCCTTATGTTCTTAAGCTAAAGGTACGCACTAAATTTAGTTTAGGTCCAAGAAGGGATGCGAATACAAGGAAGTGCCTCTTGGCATGAACTTGGGAATGTGTTTGTATGTGTCCCAGAGAATTTCATTGGGAGTGACACCACTTCGGAGAGAGATTCAGTTTCTCAGACTTAGCAGAAAACCACCGCACTAGTCTTTTTAGATCAAGATCATTTTCTGCTGTACCAATCAGTAAATTGGAAGCAGACCTGAAAGGATAGGTATTCTAATACTATACTGGTTCGAGACAAGCATTCTGCACTAACTGGGCCCCTTCAGGGGGTGTTAGTCAGCTTACAGGGTCAGCCTTACACAGCAGGGCACTCTGAGATTTCCAGTCTGTAGACCTTCCTCGGTCACACTGCGTTAGGGAGTTGTTGTACAGCATCTGCATCCAACTCTCCTGCATTCACTAGCGCAATTCAGAGGGGCAACAGAAGAGATCATATCTTAGTTTCTGGACATGCCAACAGTTGTTAAGAAGGATCTTTTTGTTCTAAGGAAACCTAAAGGACAGTCCAACATCGCGTTGAACAGCTGGCCAAAATTTAATGTTTGGATTTTGAGCTCCTCAAAGCATGGACTTTATGTCTGCATTTATCTGCAAAATGCCTTTCAGCACCCTATTAAAAAATGCAAACATTTATAACCTCTAGCTGTTCTGTTTGTGCTTGTCTAACCTTGAACAAAACATTCCTTTGTCATCCCTCATTCTCATGCTTATTCTTATCCTTTCTCAACTTCTCATTCAGACATGGAGGAGCGATGGTCTTTTCAGGTCTTCTGTGCTAAGAAATGTTCTTTCTGACTCTCATATTCTGCTATATAAGCTCAGTGAAATTAATGGACAGGGCCACATAGCATGGTCAAGAAGTGAATGAAACAAAGGCCTGGCTTACTGCTTGTAACTGGCTGTGAGAGAAAAGGAGGCAGATGAACTCTAGGTATGCAGCAGAATGATGATCCCACTAGGTATTCTGCTGTCGGGTGCTATCTGGGATGCAACATCAAAGAGGAAAAGGAGCAGTCACCACAAACAGATGATTATAAAGTTGTTTTATAACTGCTTAGCATAGCTTTTAGTAAATTAGTGAGAGATCCTTTTCTTTAATGCTTGGTGACACATGCACAAAACCCCCAGCACATCTGATTTCTAAGGCTTCAAATGATGGCATGTATTTCTCTGCCATCCAGAACATAAATAAATAT
Organism: Pygoscelis adeliae; assembly: GCF_000699105.1. Classification (NCBI taxonomy): domain Eukaryota; kingdom Metazoa; phylum Chordata; class Aves; order Sphenisciformes; family Spheniscidae; genus Pygoscelis; species Pygoscelis adeliae. The sequence goes on along the minus strand of NW_008824414.1, from coordinate 5,928,951 downwards.
GAAAATGCCTCTTTATTTAATACTGATTATGGTCTCAGTTCTGAGCAATATGGAGGAGATTAAAGCCTGATGCTTCCGTGTACAGCCTAAGGCACTCTCACAGTGGGAGGACGGCGGTCCCCTTGTTCCATGTACTGTTCCAAATTCCATAAATGTCTCTGTCGCTGCTGTCACCTGCTACCGTATAAAGATCAGTCTAGTTCTCTGCATCAACTTCGCTAAGTGCTTGTTCTTATTAGCCTGAACAGTGACAATTTGTTATTATGGGCTGCTCTGGGACATTTCCCTCTCCAGTAGTACATTGTTTGCCAAATCTACATGTTACTGCATTTGTCTGTGCAGTGCAGACTGCTTGTGAGGATAAAGATAGATTTTTAAACTTGAACACTACATAGCTGTAGGCCAAATTCTGTTCTCAGTTACATCTGATCAGATCAAGGCTAGCTCTTAGTCATGTCATACAAATACCCCCACTCCTTCATTTACAGCAGGATAATTGTAGGCACGATTGATCTCTCAGCCTTGGATGTCTTTATTGAAATGTAACAAAACATCTTTTCTGTTAGTTTTATTTGTAGAGTTTCATAAAAACATTAAAACAATCTAGGTGTTTTGAGCATCATTAAAGTCACTTAAGAAAACAGTAAAGTTATTTTCTGGGTAAAGGATAGCAAGGCCATTTGATGGAGCAAACCAAATACTTCTGGAGTCACTTCTATCATAGGAAGCCCAGGGCAGCTGCATTCCTAGTAATGAGTTTTGGCTAGATGCATGAAACTGGACCAGTGAACCTCACAGAGGCATACGGAGGCTTTATGTCTCCAAGAGCACTCTGTTGTGGTGTCTGCTATGCATCCTTAGTAATCAGTGGGGAGGGAGATGTACTTAAAATTTCTATGCCTTCTTTTGCTACCTAGTTCTCTGGAGAAATAGAAAAATTCTCTTACTAAGCAACAAAGCATTGATTTTGTTGGTTTTTTTTGTTTTCAAATGAAAACAAAACACGATCAAGAACTGAACTGCACAAATTATTTGGGTTCCTGGCCATCCCTATGGTTGCTGATAGGCTTCTGACTTACAGCTGTGCAGTCCTCTCAGACTGACCATCATTCCCTAAATGATTTGCTGCATTAGGTCTCCATAAGTAAATACATCTACAGGGGTGTCCTCAGCTGGTGTAACTCAAAATGAACTCCATTAAAGTCAAAGGGAATTGAAATCACTTGAGCTACCTCGATTTGCAGCACTGAAAATCTAAGTGATAATCTGTATTTCAAATGGAGCTAAGGTTTCTTTTCCCTCACTCCAGAAAGGTTACTTTTACTTAGGAGGAGTTAGTCTTTATGAAAGTTTGAGTGCATCAGAGTCTTTGTTGAAAGCATTATCTGCTACAAAGTAAGTTTTACTCAATAATGGATATTTTTTAGTGTCTGTTTCAAAAACAAGATGAGTAATGTAGAATTTTCAGAGTGGTTTTGCTCTCCTCATTCTTTTCTCTCATTAGAGAACAAAAGACTTTTACAAATCTCTATTATAAAATTTCATTTGAAATAAATACTCTCTATTTTCTGTTTAAATGTGTAGCTAGTTCTGTTGCTAATTGAAAAAGGTTTTGTTTATATTTGGGAATATGTTAGTATCAATGTTATGTATTGAAAAATGTTATGAAAATGAAACTACCTAACATACCTTCACTGAAGTCAGCAGCCCTGTGATAGTTTATGCTAGTTAAAATTCCAGTCTCAAACATGTCCAGCAAGCACAGAAATTAAGTGACTAGATATCTTTCTTTAAATAAGATGTAATAAGCTTTATGGATCAACAGAAAACTAGTCAACAGCTAGTTACTAGTTTCAGGCCACTGAATAATAAACCCTGTTTGGGACTCAAGGAAACTTGGTAGTAATTTTCTCTCTCTCTCAAAAGGAAATATTTTTTGTGGGTCAGGTTTATAGGTGCATTGTATCTTTCTCTTACCTAGCAGGTCATAGACAAAACTGTAATACTGGAGAAGAGGGCAGTAACTGCGCATTTCTGGGCCTACATGCTTTTGGGATGTCTCGGTGATAAACTGATCTGACCATGTGGCAACCTTAAACAAACCTCAGAAAGTAAAGAAAAACTTCTGACATGGCAACTTGAAAATTTGCTGGGTTTTTTCATTAGGTTAATCAAATGTTTAGAGGTGTGCAAGTCTGGTTAAGGCTAAATCATGATTGTGGCATTTCTTTAACACACTTATGATTGAGCCTGGGCTGATGATTATTATTATATATTGCAGTTCTGTCAGGAGACCCTGGAGGTACTGCAGACACTGTATCTGGACTTCTCAACATTTGAGAAGAACAGAAAACAAATGTGTGGGATGGAATGCTTTCTAGTGAAATATAATGTCTCAAGTATTTTGTTCCTGTTTAAAAATTGTATCTTGTAGTGGGGATTGATGTAATCTCAACATAAAGAGGTTCAGACTTCAGTCAAAGCAGCCGATTCTGAACCCATGTGTTTTGATTAGCAACTATTCCTCATTTCCTCTAAGCAGTTTATTTGGGTTACTTCTAATTATGAAGAGTATCAACACTAGGTTGCTTACGTGGGCAACATAAAAGATACTATGGTGAGGCGCTTTTTTAATTTGTTTTTCTTTTGCTGCTTCAAGCCTTAATGTAGACTCTTCTGCATTTAGCCCTCTGGGCCTTTAGGAGCCAGTTTGGCTTTCCAGACTCAGGTTTCTGTTGAGAGAATGTTGTAATAAATTACTTCTGGATTTTGGGAAACACAGCCATTAACCAATACACATTAAATTTGTAAGGAACTAAATTCTCAAAGGGAAATGGGCATTGCTAAGTGAGCAAAATGGAGAGAATTCCTGACTGTATTTTCAGTTTTACTATATACGCATAAGGGAAGACATGCTTGTTCATGAAGCCAACTTTACCTAAACCATTGTCAGTAACTGTACATCTACAGTTGCGGAGCTGAAATGAGTATTTTGTGTCAGCTCAGTTTTAAAACCAGAAAGTTTTGAGAGTACTTCTGGCATTGTCTTGGAAATAGTCTTGAAAATTATTGTGTTACTATTACATTTGCAGTTTACAGTCTGTAAGTATTAATCTCTGCTAAACCTAGGGTGTGGATTTCCATGCAGATGTAGAACATTGCTTAGTTTAACTGTGAATGAATTGAAGAGTGTATTCTGTGTGGTTTGATACTGCATGCGATGTGCATTAAGAGGACTAGAATGTGATGCACAGCTCATTCATTTACACTATCATTTTAAATGGTTTTGCCTGAATCCCCAAGTTATGAAACTTGGTTGATGGAGAGGGAGAGAACTTGGGAATCGGAGTTTTCCAAGTTCTGAAAGTTGACAGTTGCAAACAGTTTTCAGAGTCTGAAGAAAATTCTTTTATTTTGGTCGTTTGAGGCAATAAAAGATCCAATCTTGTAGCTGTGGAGTCAATCAGTAGGTTTTGGCTGGTTTTGTTTTTTGCTCAGCTCCCCCCCCCGCTACAAGATCATCCAGGGCTGAAATGTATGTGGAACTACACAGAGCTTATGTGGGTCACCTGTATCTTATACCTGAACAAATCTGGTATGCTCCAGCACAGGCAGATTACAGATACCTTAATCTGAAATTCAGTAGCTGCTGGGGATTATTTTTCTTGCCGTGTTTAATTTACAGCTTCATTGTGTGGACATTTGATTTCAGTTAACAAATAACATAGATTCCCTAGCATATATTGGTCCTTTTGCCTACCAAAAATAGGTTGCCATGCAATTCCTCGAACAGAATGGTCAAGTTCAGAAGCATTAAATCTACTGTAACCCTACATTAGTTTTCTGAAAGTATTAATCAAAAGTCCACTGAAATCACATGAAAAATAATCCTACAAATCACTCTGCAGACAAAAAGCAAGAAAAAAAAATCCCAACTCTTCTACAGTAGATTTCTATATTTAGAATTTTTTTTTTTAATTATTTTAGAAAGTTAATTGTGGCCTTTTGGGGATATAGATGAATGCCAGTACAGTTTGGGAAAGTTAACCCACTCAGTCCATCAAAGCTCTTGACGTGACCTTTGTGATTTTTTGCATCTTCTTTTATTGCTGTTGCTGGGCCAGTAATAGTTGTTGTTTTCAGATTTTAGATACTAGTCTGTGCAATTTCTATTGTCTGTATTGTACCTTACAACTTCTTGCTTTTTCCATGTGAATCCGTTTAGATTTGCACATAAATTACTCTGCTGTTGGGCATTATAGTACAGTTTTATTACTAATCTACATGTTAGAGGAGTTTAAGAGGCCATGACGTGCTGTGACAGGTCTTGTAGTTTTGTTTTGTTTTTTTTTAAAAGGAAGATCCTATATTCAAAAAGGAAAAAGGGCACGGGGAAAAAAAATAAGAGAATTTGTCAAATGGGCATATCCATTAAGAAAGTCTGGGTATTTCATTGCAAGTGAAACTAAACTCTAGGTTACAGCGGCCCACATACACAATCAGGGGAAGGGAAGCCATTAAATTAATTTGACCCTAATAATTCACCAGAAATTTAAATGCTTCTGAGTTCATAACATGAACATGTCCTCCAGGCTCTGGTTAATGCAGGTGATCACTGTGCCGCAACCTGTGAAGCAGGTTCTGGCGGGGCACCAGCTGCAGTTAGGAGGCGACAGCATTTCTCCCTTGCAGTTGCACTTTGCTTTTTGGGGTGGGAGGCATAAGACGCTATTTCATTGGGAAGGAATGTCCTGCTGGAAAGCTGTTTTCAGGCAATGTGCGACAAATGTCTAACTAAATAAATTGCTGTACGCTTGCCAAAAATTGCAAAGCGATTTAATACACCTCTGCAAAGCTGGGAAAGTGTTAAAAGTTTGTATTATCAACCGCAACAAAAAAAAAAAGTGTGAAGGAAATTAAATGGCACTTTTCCATGGCTGTTCACATGTGAAGGGGATAGAGGAATTGAGATGTCTTATAATACCTGTATATTTTCAGCAACTGGCTAGTACAACTACAGCTCTCTCTTCTCTGAAATTTAGGTCAGTGCCTGATGGTTGAGAGTCCTGTAATGGACACCCTAAACCTTGGCTCTGTTTAACATCAAATCCAAACTCAGTGATTTAGGCCTGTCTTTGGGCTTCTGGAGTTTGTTATTCCAGCCCATCAGACAATTCAAGTCAGATGGGACGTTTTCTGGTGTTAAACTAGTTTGGGATAGAGGGATTTAGTTTATCTGCAGGATTATTTTATACGTATCCTTGACTTTAAAGACAGGCCATCTTTAAATATTTTACTACAACGCAGAGGAAAATATTTGGCATAGATGATTGTAATGGAAGTCAAAACTTAAGAGGGCTCTGTACCCGAGCGTTGTCTTGTTACTTACAGCAGTTGATGCAACTTCTGTGCCTCTGTTTCAAAAAACTATTAAAGCAGGTATAAGGGCATTTTAAACTTAAGGTACTTTACGGTATAAACTGGGCAGCTCAAAAAGGGATGCTGTTGAGCATGAAGAAACACTGCAGAGTATGATGCTTACCAGGGGAAGCAGTACTTTGAAATCCCAGGCTGAAAGACATTATGTAGCTACAGAGTTGTTTTGGTAAATATTTATGATCCAAAGTTGTTTTCTGTTTGGGTATTTTCCCGAGACCTTCAAAGAGCCTTTCTGTGTATTTATTTTCTCTCTAAAACCAAAAAGCCTTTGTGTGTATTTGGTTTTTGTTTAAAAGGAAAAAATAAAAGCAAAGTAAAGCATGTTTGAAATGCTGTAATGCAGCAGTTTCTCCTTTGCTCTCGTCATGATGGTTGGTTTCTGTTCCATAAGCCTCTTGATACCAAATGTAGGCAGACGGGTAAGTGCTGAATGAGAAGAAGAAATAGTGCTAGGGCTTTGCCGTTTGACTTGGAGTTCCCTACTAGTGTGGCACAGAGAAACTACAGCTTGGCACGTCTGTACAGTGTTATTTAACACATTGTAAATGCTCTGAAGCGCCCTTCCTAAGGTCAGATATCTGCAGTCAACTCCAGGGTGATATTTCACAAACAATTCGAAAGAATGAGCGTGAAAAACAAAGGCTGGTTTTTGTTGTGGTTTAACCTGGCAGGCAGCTAAACCCCACAGCTGTTCGCTCATTCCCCCCGCCCAGTGGGATGGGGGGGAGAATTGGGGGGGAGTAAAATTCATGGGTTGAGATAAAGACAGTTTAATAGGACAGAAAAGGAAGGGGGAAAAAATAATAATGATAAAAGAATATACAAAATAAGTGATGCACAATGCAATTGCTCACCACCCACCGACCGATGCCCAGCCAGTTCCCCAGCAGCGGTCACCGCCCCCCAGCCAAATCCCTCAGTTTCTATACTGAGCATGACGTCCCATGGTACGGAATATCCCTTTGGCCAGTTTGGGTCAGCTGTCCTGGCTGTGCCCCCTCCCAGCTTCTTGCTGGAAGGGCGTGAGAAGCTGAAAAGTCCTTGACTAGTGTAAGCACTGCTCAGCAACAACTAAACCATCGGTGTGTTATCAGCATTATTCTCATCCTAAATCCAAACCATGGCACTACACCAGCGACTAGGAAGAAAATTAACTCTATCCCAGCCAAAATCAGGACAGTTTCGAAAGTGCTTTAGTAGCCCCAATTAGTCATAACTCCCAATAACTGTGATGCAGTATTGCTTTGGGGGCTGGATTAACTCTGGGTATGAGCAGCTCTCCTGGTTTTCAGATTGCCAGCTGGCTACAGCCGATAGAAGTGTCCATGGATCTTGAACTAAGTCCTAGGTTGGATGTTGCATTTTAGGTGGTGTTTGATCATTTCTGTACTTAGCACATGGCTGTAAGATTTGGGCTCGCTGAGACAACGATACTGCTGTGTGTACAGCTGGGAGGCCAGCAGGATGGACCAGTCCCTGCTGTACGGGCACAGGCCCGGCCCCAAATGTGACAGGGAAACCCTTCTGTGAGTAGCCTGCTCCCACTCTCCCACTCTTATCTTCAGGCTTCACCAATAACTGTAAACAGCTTGACTAGAAAACCAGCAGAGTTTCAGGAAGACTTTTGATCTCAAGTATGAAGGCGGTCGGTCAGGCGTTGCGGTGTGGTGTAAAAGAGTACTTAAACTTTTGCTTCTCCCAAACATGTCCGTGGGATTTCACTTCTTACCTGAATCAGGATTTGTGGTGTGAATGTCTCATTCTTCAAATCATCTCCATGTGAGATACGTGACCCGCCAGCAAAAAAAAAAAAATTGTCAATGGCACTGTGAACTTGCTGTGAGGGTCTGTATTGACACGTGGCTCTGGAGTACCCCATCTGCGAGCAGGGGGCAGAGAGGGAGTGACATTTAAAGCCCAGTGACACACCGTCAAGGAGCATCGCAATGCTCATGTGTTTGGGCGAAAGTGTCATTAGAGATGCTCCATTATGTTGGCTCCATATAGCCAGCACTCATAAACCTTAATGGATCCGGTGGAGCTCTCGGTACATTTCCTCTTTCCGTGGCAAACATTTCTGCTAGCTGCTTCCACACATGGGGAGAATGTCAGTATTGAGCTTCCCTTCCTCTTTATCAGGCTCATGCTTTATCCGTAATTACCTGAACTATGCTGAAGGCTTCATTACAGTTTGACAAGTCTGCTTTATCCTGAATGGAAATAAAGGGAAAAGGAGGTGGCTTCCCACCAGTTCTCAAAATATGTGTGTCCACATGGGAAAGACATTATAAAGAAAAGGGGAGAAAACTCTGCTTTAAAATATTTCCTAAGTCGATCTTCCTGTGGAATATTGCCTAATTGAATCCTACCATAAAGGAGTGATTCATCAGGGCATTCTTGAATTAGTAAATGAGATTTTTTGGTATTCTGAGGATTCTCAACTTAAATTACTCCTGTAAAACTGGGATGAGCCAGGGCTAAAAGTCAAGGGTGGGGTGGAACTTTACCCTTCTTATAGATTAAAGAAATCAAGGTCATCTAAATGAATTCAGGGAATTTATTACAACAAAGAGAGACATCAAAGCATGGCATAACTTTGTCTTCACAACATTTGTAAGATTCAATATTAAAGTCATTCAACTTCTGGAATAAAATTTCATGTGTGCATAAAACATCACGAAACTGAGGTTTTTCAGCATTTGATCAAAGGTTAACTGCACAGGTTTCACTTTTTTTTTTAATACTAACATGTTTTCTTCTTTGCACATCCTCTAGGGCTTTCGCTAACAAGATGTTTCAAAGTATTTAACAAACACTCAAATAAGTAAATAGTCTCAAACTGACAGATCGGGTCAACTTCTAGAAAGAAGTTTTAAGAGGGTAAAGACCCTACTGCCCCCTTGTTTTATTTTATGACCTTCAGAAGAGAAGAAAATATTTGGGAATCTTCAAGGGATATTTTTAGGATTGTTTCTGCTGCTTCTATTGGGAATACATTGCATTTTCTTTTGAGAGTCCCTGTTAAAATCCACTAGAATTTGGCTCTTTAATGCAGCTGGAGAAAGAAGAGGCATAAAATCCATGTGCAGAAAATGCTGAAATAGATAGAAATCAAAATAATCTGGGAACAAGGAGGAAGTTTGGCCTCAATGCTGCTTGTGCTGGCTTGTGGGGGATTTTCTGTCCAGAACTTCATCCTGACTGGAGGTTGCCATATGTACGTGTATAGTAGTTGTGTTCCACAGCAGGATTATAACAGGGTTTGTGGGCACGGGAGAACTAGTTCGGCGTCCAGCTTGCTTAAGTGTTCATACACTGTGCTCCACTGAATTGTAGCACTGGTTTGTTCCTGAAATGTTCCCTTTTGGAAGTGCTATTTTTACACTTGAAAGGAGTACTTCGGGCCCCCTGGGGAATACAAACTACTGATTCCATAAATCTGAAGGAGAAAAGAAACCCTAGAGTACTGGTCCTATGCCCTACTTCTTCTGGCCTGGTACTGCTGAACTCCCATTTTCTCCTGTCCTATTGCTTACTGACTTGCATCTGATAGTGCTTTTTTTTTTTTTTCCTTTCTGTTGTTTGCTTGGTGGTTTGTTTTTTTTTTTTAACTATTTTGATCTGCGCCCCACCCCACCCCCCAGGTCAAGAAAATTCTAACCTTTTTCTCTTTGGTGTTGTCAAGAAGCATGAGGCAGAGCCTGTAAATAGACAGAGGATGGAACCAATCTTGCAGGAGACTCTAAAGCACCTTTCTATATTCCACCACTATGTATAAGATAGGAGAGTTGTAAAAAAAGCTAGTGACTGTAGGGATTTTATTAAGTTACATTTTCAAGGAATAAAACCAACTGGATTTATCAGTTGCATAGTTGGGTCACATCAGAGGAATCACTGCATCCTTCGGATGGATGCAGACTCAGAAAAATGTGTATGGGACTGATCCCCTTTGGTCTACTAACTCCTCTTCCAAAAGTCTGACTTTAGTCTACAGTGAATAAACTATTTTATCCATGGGTACAGTACAGAAGCAATCTCTTACTTGCCAAACCATGCTATCACTGCTCTAAAACTAGGAATCATTTAGCAGCACAGATTATCAGGAGGTCAAACATCACATGAAGCCTTTATTACTTCCAGTATTTATATCACTAAATCGATTTTTATTCTTCATTGATTTCCTTCCGAAACATAAGGACTTAGTAATTTACATGTTTAACTTAAATAACCATAATGAGATCACAAATGTATCTGCAAAGCCAGTCGTGGTGTGGCTTAGTTTTTTTTTTTTTTTGTTTAAAGGATTCATCTTTTGCAAAGTGTTCATCTGTTGGGATATTTTGTTTTCTCTAATGGCAGGTGAATATCGGATTTGGAGGTATGATAACAAACATTTGGGATTCTTCTTTGAAATGCACCAATGTCTTTGATCTTCTGGAGTAATCTGGTAATTTTCTGAAGACAGTCCTGATTCTTTCTTACGGAGCTGGCCACAATCAGGAACAGAAATTGAAGACAGTAGTTGCCTAGACAATTTTGAACTGCAAATAAGGTCTGGTTCAAATTTGGATCAAAATTTTGGACTTTTCATCTCTGTTCTCTTTTTGTTGAGATTATAGGAAATGGTTAGCTTCAAAAGCCTGTTTCCTTTGAAGTAGTAAATTTAGCTGAATAGAGATTAGGGTGTGATCTAAAGCTTTTACAGGAAGATCACGGCCACCGGTGAGTATGGTAGAAACATGGCTAGGGTTCCTCAAGTATCTGCCCAATTTATTTATTTTTTAACATAAATGCAAAAATTGAAAGAGTTGAATGTAGTGTACTGTTCAGACAGAGCTGTGATGGTCTCCTACTGTGTGGGTGAGACAGGAAAATTACCCCCTTCTTGGATAACCACAAGAACTGAAATATTAGAAATGGATAAGATTTTAGTAGTAGAAAGTGCAAGGTAGTATAGTTACAGATGAATTGCAGGAATACTTGTTATACACTTAGGTAGCTCAGTGACCAGCAGATTAATGATATCTGGATAACTTTGATGCACATCTAGCAAAGTCTGCCTGACCAATTGTTTATAAGGTGTCTGATGCAATATTCTCCTGAATTTAGGAAAATCAGGGAGAAACTTGAGTGTGGTAGAACCTGTTCTTGGCAGGAAGAGAGTATGTGTGAGTTGGTAATCATCCTGGGGGTTTATTCAAGTTGATTTAAGAATTTCTTTATAAGGCTTCACCAAAACTATCTGCTCTTATATGGAAACTTACATCCAGGGCTGCAGATCTCCTGGGAATAGGACTGACCCCAGTGTTTATTTAGGCAAGCCTATACTTTTAGGTACAGCCCAAAGTAAAAACCAGTTAAGTGAGCTGCATCAGACTTCCCAAATGTATTGCTTGCTTCTCATTCTCAGGAGCAAAGTTGCAGCTTGGAGAGTGGCTAATACATATTTTAAATAAGTGTCTATATACAATTTACTAGCTCTTCAGAAGCACATACTTTTCTTCTGTATTGTAGAAAACCAAAATTATATCATTTTGCAATCACCTTATCTAGGCCTTGAAAACATGCAGTGGTTCACTATCGTGGCACTGTTTTGAGTCATAGGATAGAACTGGGAATACCATGGGTATGTCGTTGCATAAGTAAAGAGAGTAAGGGGGGGAACTGGCACTCCCCAGAAACCTTCATTAAATGCTGTGTTCATAAAGACAATGGAAGTGTTTAGGCCCAAATCTTGTTATTTGCTACTCTGATTTCATAGAGTTGGACAGACCCGAGCACAACTTGGCTTGGGTCTTTTCTTAAACTACAGTTTCCTCCTTGCTTAACAATTGGCTCGTGGCCTTTGGCCAAGAAACCAATGTGTTCTAAAGTTTTAAATGTGTACAGTGATGTTTTTCTTGGCCGTAAGCATCTTTTACTGTTGTAAAGATTTCTGCAAGGCTAGCCCAATCTCTGAAGGACTGCACAGCGCTGTTGTTTTAGTATCTTTGGTAAAAGATGCATGCGATGAAGCTGAAGCAACACCCTTTGTGTACATATTAGTACTGGCAGGCAGCCACTCCAGCCGCTCTTAGCTCACTTCCAGCCCCGAGTTCCATCACTGACATGAGAGCACTTGCCTCCACTCACAACCCCAGCACCTATAGTGCAAATATAAAACCTGGGTTATGTTATGATGACCTTTCTAATGAACAACACTCAATCTCAGAATCCCATCCACATGGAGAAGAAATGTGAATCACCTGGCTATCTATGTGAAACACCTCTTTAACCAGCACTAGTGGACCAGGCTGCCATCAAGCATCACAGAGTCTCACTCTTGTGAGATGGGACGCACAAAATATGCAAGGAAACATCAATTTATGGGTGATTCTATGTTGCAGGCTTAATAAGATTTTTTTTTCAGAATTACTCGGGCAGGGGAAGAGGTTATTAAACTTTATTTCTGGGTGTTTTCTCAGTTGAAGGGAGCTTCACTGCTCCGTGCATGCAACTCTACATAACAGTGCTTCAGGGCCACAGGACTGGTGACTCAGCCTGAGTTGCCTCTGCTCTAGGACCTTCTGTTACTTCTGAAAACCTTCCAATATGCCCTCAGGGTTACAGCCTCCCAGGTTTTCCTTCTGGAGATGCTTTCTGCAGGAAGTTTGCATGCTCTTTCCTAAAGAGCTGCTTCCTTCCAGGCTTCCCCACCTGCACCCCTTCCAGCGGAAGAGGCTGCTGCGCGGCTCTCCCTGGGAAGACAGTGGTGGGACCCAGCTAACAGGTCCCCAGATCCCGGGCACTGTTCTCAGCTCTCTGCTCTTGACAAGTGGGAAACAAAAAGAGAAGTTGATACAAAGTTTATATAGGTTCTGAAGCCAAGATGCGGCTGAAATTTTAGGGAAGATGATTAATATTTTTTCCGTGAGGACCTTTTCAAAAAAGTTGAAATTTAAGCTGGGAGGTTTATTTTTTGTTGTCACTTTTCAACAGTCTTCAAGTTGCAAACTGGCAAACGTTCACACGAAATTAAATTTTATTTCTTCGATATTATATTGAAAATACTTCATGTCTTCCCCTGACCCCTATGTTTTTACTTTTGCTTTTGGTTCAAATGACTTCCTTTGGAATTGGAATTAGATTTTCTGCAACAAAATGCAGCTACCTATTCTAATGAAGCCTTATCAGATAAGCAGACTGCTATCTCCCTGCCTGGGATTGCTCACTGTTTCCTACTTGTGATCAGGCAACACTTACTTAAAGAGGCACTGTCAGAAAGTGTCGAATCAAACTGTTTTTGAGTTTGATGAAAGTCATGTAGGTGGCAGCAGGTTTTGTAGAAGCTAATCTGAATATAAATCTACTTCTGAATGTAACCAAGTGGATCCTGGAAGTTTGATACTGAACAGTCATTTAGATATCCTTAAGGAACTTATTCTGTTGCAAACTGTGAGCATATCCGTTATATCCACAGTAGGTGGATCTACGACTAATTGCTCAGTAGCTGAAAACGTTGTGGTGGAATCAATATTGCAAACCCAGGGCATTCACAAATTGAGACTCAGCCCTTAAAAAATCATGGAATTTTGAAAGCAGTAGGGGTTTATATCTTGTAACTTGTTTCCAGGTTTTAATCCTTCACAATGCATGTTTTCAAGTTTTCACAAATACTGACATTTTAATTGCCTGAAAACAACTGCAGCAGCTAAAACAGAGCCTCACATAGTCACATAGCTGTAGAAGCTAGGTCTTCCTAGAAAACAAATCCTGCCATAGTGACAATCAAGTTATGTGTTGGCAACTGAATAAGCACGTTTCCTTCAAATGACAAGCCAAATAAACTAAGCCATGAAAAGTTTGAATTGATTTTAATTTTCAATTAACCATTCTTCTGCAGGGTTGATTATTTCTTTGCTCAGTCCAGTTTTGCTGGCATTCGAAGCCAGTGAGTAAAAATGACCAGCCTAATTTTGGAATTCATTGAGGCTGAACAGTACATCTACCAAGCATATGGCAAAACACAAATTGGATTTTAAGAAGCTATTTACATTTTAATAATCTGGAATGATAGGAATTTTAAGTGTTTTATGTTGCTTGAGCCTTTAAAATGAAATCAACTTGATTTGGTAAACATTAACACCTATTTAAAGCAGATTTACAGAATGTATAAAATATTTCTGTAGATAAAACTACCATATGTGTTTTACATATTTTTAAAATCTAACAGCTTGTTGTTTTCCCTTCTGGGGAACAGGACTCACTGGATTAAGCATGGAAACAGAACATATTCTCAAGTCTTGTACGAGTTTTGTCATATACTGACATTTTGATCAGCACTGGCACTTAAGCGATAACGCTGTTGAGAAACAAGTATATTCTACTAAGCTAAGGTACCTCATTCTGAAAATAACTTGCTTTAGAAGGGTCCAAGGGCTTCATAATTCACTTAGAAAAACTGTCACTGCAATTTCAGCGGTTTCCTTTTCTGCCCCCTTATTTTTTTTATAAAGTTGTTGTGTCAAAATTTGCAATATTGAAAAGCAGCAACGACTGAATACTTCCCAGTTCTGTGTATAGACGTTATCTAATATGGTGGGTCCCCTACAAAATAAACAGAGAGAAAGCCAGTCAGATGACAGTGATACCAGCTGCCAGCTTTTCAGCTGTGTTCACACCAGTATTTCACTTCAGTGTATTTTACAGTTCTCCTTTCTACTAAAGTGTGTGCTTGGGCTTCTGAAGGTACTTTCTGCCTCTTAGAAAATCAGTTTCAGGAGAAAAACAGGTGTGTTGTTTTTTTTTTTTTCTTTTTTTTTTTTCTTTTTTTCTCTTCCCCCTCAAGAAGTAGGAGCCAGCCTACTTAACATTTCCACCCTACTGGGTAACTACTGTTATGTTGCTAAACCATGGGGAGCTGGTCACTCCCACTTCTGTAGGGCTGGCAGGTGATCTATCTATCCTGCTGTCTTATTAATAAACTGCTTGTTTATGTAGCGACAAGAAGTCAAATGTCATCCAGACTTTGAAAGTAATCTTTGCTTTCCCCAAGTCTTAGCTTTTGACTGTGACACTCCTTGGGCGGGACTTTCATGCACTTGTACTCCAAGCTTTTAAAGAACTTGGTAAATACGACATCAAATACATGGTTCACCTACAGTTGTTAAGAAGTAAGGCAGCTCTCAGTGAGTAGCTTGTGGCAAATTAGGGCATCAGTTATCTAAACATGAACAGATTAGTCTTGCTCCATGTAGTATTTGATTGGTTCTAGGCTTTCCTTTCAGTAAGATTTATTTCCAAGCTGTTTTCAGTCCTTATTCATGCTTTTTAATCTCTCTGATTCAGAAGTTAAAACGTTTGCTAGGAGCCTGGGGAACTTTTTCTAGGTTGGGGTATAAACCTCCACGTTTATAAATTGTACTAATATGAAATGACAGCTTGGTTTCAAGTGCCCTCTAGTGGCAAATGGGATTTTGGATGAGGCGTCTGAAATAAAACCAGCTAAAAGGAAAGCAAGCTTCAAAGCTATGTCACCTTTTGAGAATGACTTAAGATCATTATTGCCCTGGTATATTAATTACTGCTCTGGCAGCACAGACAGTGGGAGTAAGGATTGCATGTCAGGATGGGCTAATACTTGCTAGGTATTATTCTGGTGAAGTTTGAGGATACAAGGAAATAACCTGAAAAGAAGCGTCTAAAGAAATCTGTGTGACTAGATCCAGTCAGGAGGGAAACTCTAAGCAGCTAGAGGTGCAAAGGTTTCCCGTGGCCACGTTCTGACTGTTATTGAGGAAGATGTTTGCAAGTAAAAGCTATAGCTGTCAACTTCCTCAGCTGCTACAGTTTGGAAAGGTACTACTTTGATTTGCATATGATATCTGACGTCAGCCTGGGAAGGTGAAGTGTTGTGGCACTACACTTTGCTTGGAGCGGTTCCCAGGTTCCTGCAAAGCCGCATGGTGCTGCTGGTAAGCCTAAAGCCAGAGCACGTTTTCCCCCGGTGCCTCTGCTGCAAAGCCAGCTCTGAGGTGTCAGAGAGCAGACTTTGTTACCTGTGTAGGTTTAAGAGAAGTATGGTTTCAGAACTGCTTAACGAGGGTACTTTTGCTGAGAAATGACACCAGTGAATTGAATGGACTGTGGGGGGAGAGACGTGTTGTTCACTGTAGACAGTGGTGCCAGAACTGAGCTCCAGGTTTATCCCCTTCTGACTTCTACTGCCTTCCAAATAATTTGTTTTCAGGGGTGAGCTTTAGGGTGGTTACCCATGTGAGTCCTGTGCTTCCAGCCAATGCATGCATAGATAGGGAAAGCATATTTAGCAGCATCAGAGCACAGTAAAATAAAATGCACTCTCACTTTCCATTAAAGGGATGCCAAAGGGCCTGTTCTCTTCTTGTAATAGGTGTCAGTACAATAAAATGCTTACTGGGATACTTCCACATACATGTGTGTGAACAGTGGACGCTTTCCAGTTTGCTTATGCCAAAGGAGGCACATACAGAAGCTCTGACTGACCCATGTGAATTATGTGCCATTAACAGTTACGGAGATTTCTTACTTCTCTGTGGCTTGAGTCCCACCTGAACTGTGACACGTAGCAGGCAGTACAACTGCCAGGCTCCAGCTAGGGAAACCCTTCCTGGACGTGCTGCTAGTCATGGTAATGCAGTACCTACTTGTATGTTTTCTGTTTAGAGATCTGCCTTTTAATTCTGAAAACTTAGGCCTGAAGTATTTACTATGTGGGGGCCTCAAAACAAGCAAAAGAAGCCTTTGTAATGGTCGCATTGAAGGAATATTAGAATTTAATTTATTTTAACGATAGAATTTTCAAAATAACTCAGTAATAAGAGTATGGAAATGCATGATTATACAATATTTATGATGTTTATCAGCTAAAATGAGGACTAAGAATACTTGGAACAGATTTTTCCAGGATACCAAACGTTAAGCAGTGGCGTTTCAAGCCCTTATTTTTATTTCATTGCACCATCTAGTGGCCAAGTACATCCAAATACTCGAACTGGGTAGCAGAAGTGCTGTCATATCAAGCCGTCTGGCTTACTCCAGTGTATGCATCCAGCATACCTCCTCTTGTTTGCCAGGAGCCTGGGGAAATTCGAACAGACAAGTAGAAACTCAAATGTTGTGTTTTACACAAAATATTGAATGTGGGAAGGATGCGTTCTGAGGCACCAAGCGGCACCGTCCTACAGTGTGCTCCATAGAGTTTCCCTTTGAGTGGGATTCTGCATGAGATCTATCAGTAGAAAAACATTTTAATTCTATCTGCCTATCTGTGATGATAGCTGGGCTTCCTGATGCAACATGATAAATCACAGAAATCTATGAGTAGAACTGTTGTTGAAATGTAGACAGATAAGAATGAAGTTAATGTAATCACCTATGGTTTTTGTAAGAAAAAGATGTTACTTGTGTTAGCTCACCTGCTGAAACATACAGAGTAAAATCCTAATGAAAACAGGGCAGTTAATAACTTTCACATAAGTTAGCATGCAAAAATAGAGATTATGGTGGGACAACAGGCTAGGAAAACTTCTATATTTTTTGCAAAGGTTAGGTTTCATGCACATTTAATGAGGGTCTGTAACTACTGTTTCTTGCTATGACTTGTTATAGAATAGTGCTTTTCACCTAGGGATCTTCAAATGCTTTACAAATGAAGCAGTTACTATACTTTTTCTAATTCTGCTGCATTCTCTTATCTGTTATGTCTGTATCTTTTTCTTTTTTTCTGGAAAAGGTAGCACTGAAAATTCAATTTACGTTTTAGTTAAAAAATAAACAACAGAAGTCATTGGTTTAGGATTGTCTGAGTAAGTTACTGTCTTGAATGCAGTTTGCAAGAAGCCCAAGTACTCTGCATATTACTATGATAGCAAGTAATGCAACGTATTTCTATTACCATGGTGTAGAATATCTCAGGGCCAGTCTGGCTAACAGTTCTATGGTTACGGTGAAAACTGGATCATATAAAGGAATTTATTCCTCTTTGAGAAGGCCAGAGGCCAAATTTAAGTCAGTGTGCTAATTCTTCTGTCCTTCTTTCACACACACTGCACTATTCTTTCCAGCACTTTCCTTTGAAGGATGATTTTTAACGAAATGTGTATATTTCAAAGGTTTCTTCAGATAAAATGGATCATTTCCTCAAATTAACATTAATTTCATCTTTGTCAAGTTGTACAGTCACAAACTGGTGGTATTAACGGACAGGAAATCAGTCAGGATCCTTTCATGTTCCTACCTCAGCTAAAAAGCTCTTATAATCAGAAATAGGTACATCTAGTATACCTGGCCTCTTGCAGAAAGAGGAAAAAGTAGATTCTAAGAAGATGGTCTTTATTTTGAGAACATGTGTCAGTCATGGTACAGAGAAGTCTGCCTTGGCAAACTTTTTTTTGGTAAAGCATCCTGGGAATGGGAGGAGTCTCAGGCCTTATACCAACGTGCTTTACTAGTTTTTTGGGGGGGATGTGAAGAAGAAAAATGATTAATGGCTTGGAAGTTGCTTTCGTTGCATTTGCAAAGCACAATAAGAGGTGTGTGTTGAAGCATTAATACAGGTAGGAGTACTTTCTTCTTTTAAATTACCGATCCATCTAATTTACTGGTCAGCTAAGTGGGGAGATATTTTCTAGTAAAAGAGGTGAAAATTCTCTTTATCGTCTGTTCTTTCCTATGTAACAGCAGGTTTCTAGGTTTGATAAGGGAGTGGTTGTGTTGTTGTGGAGAAAAATGTAATGTAATTGGTGTTGGCTGGAAATAATTTCATGGAATGTTTTCCCCAAAAAGATAATATGACCCAAAATAAAAGTCTTTAGGGCATTGCTTAATGAATTTCCTGTTTTTAAAGGAGGTAGAATAAAGTTTTGCCTAAGTTTAACTTTGCTTCAAAACAGCTGATGCTGGAAAAGTCTCATCTGGATTTGCGATAACTTTTGGGTTAGAAATTCAAATTAATAATAAACTATTGAAATGAAACATTTCACAACATAATGTTCAGTTCATCTGACCTACATTTTGTTTTGTTTTTCATTTTTTGTTTTATGAAACCTTCATGTCTTCACTATCATCAGTAAGGTTGGGGATGGATACTTGTCTTTTTGTTGTTGTTTTAGTTTTATACGGACTTGTGGGAAGGAGAAAAGGAGTGGGGTAGATGTGGCCAAACCTCCGTAGCTATTGCTGCTACTGCTGCCCAAGTGGCAGGCACCCCAGGCCATGGTGGTACTGTAAGGAGGCACTGGAGGTGCCCGGAAGCATCCGCAAGAGATGGCAGGTAGGAAATGCTCTTGGGTTGGCCTGGCCTTGTTCTGTTGAGGAAGCTTAACCTTTTTTTTTTTGTTGTTCTGTTTGCCTTTATAGCAGTGTTTTTTGTTTCAAATTCATAAAGGGCAGGCAACCATTTGTACTGTTTCTAAAGGGCCACAACTTCATCTTAGCTTCATTAACGGTGGTTGAGCAGTTCAGTGGTAGCATTGATGAGAGTGTTTGGTCAAAAAGGTGTGTATTTGGCTCTTCATTTTTCCTGTGGTTCCAAGTCTTCCGAAGTTTGTCAAATGGTTTTCAAAGTTGCCTGAGCACCATGTACAGAGTGCTGTCTGATGAGCAATAAAGTAATAATACCTGTTCTGCATACTTTGCTATATAAAAGAAAACATTACATCTGCGATTTACATGACTGTCCCAGCTTTGCGTGACTCTGGGCTGAGCTCTTCTGTCAAAGGCTCCACTCTGGATGTCTAGATTCATTTCAGCATGAAATGTCAGGATGTCAAGCCCATATTGAATGCATTGGAACCAAAGAAAAACATTTCTGTGAAGCCCTGTGATTCACAAGCAGAGTTTCACACACGGTTCTACTCCAGAGTTTTAACAGCTTCACATGTGGTGCCCCGCAAGCAAATCCTGGTGTGTGGGTGGATGCAGCTCTGCCGGGGATGGGGCTGGGAGACGCGGAGCTCGTGGCTCTGCACCCTGCAAAGAGGAGCTTGTAGTGCTGTACCAGGTAGTCTTGGTGGGAGACAATACTTCTTTTATCTTCTGTCTTGTGAAAAGGCATGTCTCTGGATTTTTATCCATGTCTCTGGATAAAATGCTCTCCTCGCTTTTACATTGTGTCTGAAATCAGTTGAAATAAGTAATTGAATTATACATACCAGAGAGCAGACTATAAGGGATTTCTGATCAGGTTACGTAGTTTTTCAGTCTACCCCCTGAACTGCAGTGGTGGAGAAACAATCCAAGTAGCTTGTAACCGCCCTGTCCCTGCTGAGTAACCACTTGTGCGGGGGACTCTTCAATCCCAGCAAGATGCTGGTGCTGTGCTATGACTTGTGCTGGAAGGGGTGTTTGCCACTAGGTTTCCGTGTGGTCTACTGATATGAATGTCCTGTTGTGCTAAGGACCTTCATCATGTGTTTAAAGCCTTTCTTGCTCAGAAAATATTCATAGGCACAAAAGCTGCAAGCTCACAGCTGAAATTAGAGTGATACTAAAATGCAACAGGAGTAAGATTTGCCAGACCTGCTTGATACCACTTTGGTCAAGTCAAGCTTTAAAAAAATTTTAAATCTTCTCCACTATTTTGAAGTATGTCAGTGGTTTAGCAGGGACTCCCACTTTTGTTTGTGCTCAATTTTGCCCCATCCTTTTCTAAATTACTGTTTTTCCTTATTTTTGGGTGAATTTCACCACAGAGCCTCCCCAGGGCTTGCTTTTCTTGGCACCATTGCATTAATCATGCTTCTGCCTAATACTGCCCTGTGGGGCTCCAGCTTAGGGTTTTGCCTACACCCCTGTGAGCCACAAGAAGCCTTAAGTTTTGCCTTTGCCCAGGCATGTGCATGGCAAGCAGCCTATCTGGAGGACATGAAATGAGATTAGCTCAAGCAAGTGGGTCTTGCTTGGAAGAAAGCACTGCAAGTTAGGCTGAAGATGGGGAACAAGACATATGTGTACCACCTTGAGAAAGCACTGGCTACTGTTTTAGCATTAGTCCATACATATATACACAGAGAGAGAGATAAAAAGAAATATTCAGGCATCTTTGGCATTGTAGAAGCCATGACAGTCAGTCTGTTGCAAGTAAATACACAAGAGAAAGTAGCCGTGAGGGTGGAAAATGGCTGTCTGTAGCAGATAAGTAGTGGCTAGAGAAGTCTTATCAGAAATCCTCTAGGAAAAGCAGCCAAACACCCATAGGGCCGGGAGAAGTCTGCCCTATCAATCAAACTAACCCAAGAAAATTGTGCAGTGAAGCCAATGTTCAGTTTTGCCAGAGCTCAGCCTCCTTCCCAGCTGTGTATTGTATAGAAATGCAACTGCATACAACAGTCTGAGCAAAGCAATTTGTGCAGGGCAGGGAGGGAGAGATGCTGGGTTATGCTAAGAGCCGCTCATCCACAAAAAGCCCCCGGGCCGTTATAAATCTGCCTGGCTCCATATGCACACTTATGCCTAGCTGGCATTTGTCTCCGCTGCAGCTAGAAGCCAGCACTACTGGAAAGTTAGTTCTAGACATGGTAAAGTTAGTTAACTGAAGAGGAAAGTCCCAGCTGGCCTTCGTGCTTCCATGAGTTTTGTTCCAGCGAAAGTTGTCAGCGTAGCTGTGGCAATCTCCAAATGAGAGTAGTTTTGAGACACCTTTGGTGTGAAATAGGGAAATTCTCAGTAATATACTTTAGTTATGTGATGTTTTCAGTTTTCCTATCCGGTTTGTCTGGCAAAGCTTCTTTGCTGCAAATCAGAGCTGGCAGTTATCATCATTATGGTGTTTTGGTTTGCTTTGGCTTTTCAGTGATATTAGTAATGAGAGCCTTGCAGAATGCTCGTTTGGGCTTTGGTCTGATCTTACAGACTTTTTGTCAATGCTAGATAAAAATGAACAAACAACTGGTGAGCAACTTTTACTGATACCTTCATTTAAAGCTTGGCCTGAATGCTTTGGGAAGTGCTTATTCAAAAGATGCTGGGCTAAGAGCAGAGAGCTGGCTTTAGGCATGAAAACAGGCAAGTTCCAATGGGGCCCGTCAAATGCTCCCATCAGCTGACCTTGTACTGGAACTGGACCCAAAATTTTCAGGAGGAACTTGATGCTTCACAATTTATCTATTATCCAAAGGACAGGATTAACAGAATAACAACATCACTCGTGAATGAATGTTCCTTGATATGTAGCTTTAATATGGGTTGAAATATGTTAAGATATGAAGACTTAATGTCAGAAATAAGCATTTTCACAGTGAGATAATTTGGTTGCAAAAAGATGACTTTGGAACCCAAAAATAGTATTGATGAGAGTTTCCGAGCCAGGTTTCAATTTAGGAAGAGCCCACTTAACACTGCTCAATCCAGACCTGGGTGTTAGGAAGAGAAATGCCTAGAAAACTACTAGGCATAAATCTACCAAAGGATTTTATTTTGCTTTTTATAGATGATCAACTCCATTTTAAGCATGAACATGCCTTTTAGACTTTTAAAATCTCTCGGCATGTAGGAGACTGTCAGCGGAAGCACTGCCTTTCTCGCTGTTCGTATTTTTTATAGTTACACAGCAGTGTTGAGGGCTCACAGCACCCACCAGCCATCTTCTTTCTGAACTACCACATCTGGAAAAAAGTTCAGACAAGCACTATTGTAAAATGGAGTTAGAGGGACCTCTGTCCAGTGCCTTCTGCACCCTTAGACTTTAAGGCTCTGCTGGGAATTTTGGAAAATTAGCTTAGAGTGGTTGAGCTTGTTCCTGCCCCTTGTTATACTGCTTACATGCTTCCTCCCACAACACAACTAGACCATTTTAGATGAATATCTGGACAGAAACAGTGTGTATTGACTAATGCAACAATTGGTGAGTTCTGGTCTGTATTTTAACTTGCACTTGAATAATCTTATAACTTTTTGACATCTACTGAGAATCCTGTATCTACTGATAAATATATCCAAAAGACAAGGGAGGCTGACAGAATGTAAGGGAGCTTAATACATAACATATTGCACCTCTTTGTTGACTCCGTTCCATTATTCTTCACTCATTTGTTTTCTTGATAGGAGACCCTGTATTATCACTCTGGACAGACATTTGCAGATGTTACTGAATCAAAATTAGAAGCTAAATCTTTCTGGTTTGTATCTAGTGGGAATTCTTTCTTGCAATCAAAAGCACTGCATGTTTCAAGCCCTCGAAACAAAGCCTGGAAAACTATGTAACCTATGTTAATCTGTCCATTTCCTTTGCCTCAGTAGTCTTGTCCATTACCCTTACTTCTGAGGTGCATCTGCCATTACAACACTCCACGCTTCTGTTCAGAGGAACACTCTTAAAATCATCAGTGGTTTGAACTATGGGGTATTGGCTAAGTGACACTACAGGAACAGTCCTATCAAAATTGCTCTTAGGACACCAGATATATCATCAGTGTAACAAACCCCAATTGGCTTCATTAAAGCTATTTTTGAGAAAATAAACTAGTTTAATAGACAGCAAGTTTCTCTCTTAGTTCCTACTGTCACTGCACCTTTTCAAATGTAAATTGTGGCTTCACTGTAGAAACCCATTAAAGAGAGATAATATTTCATTCAGGTAAGTATTGCCTTTCTGCTTAAAGGGAAAACACCATTGTGAGCTTAGTAAAGAATTTAATTTGATGTATATCTGCAGGAAGTAAGCCTTACATCAAAAAGTAAGTACCAGCAGCTGGGTTCAATATGGGATTTGACACTGTTTTCTATAAGCTCTTTACCAAATGTGTGCAGTTTCTGAAATAGCCACATGCCCACCTTATTATGATCCTTTCCTGGAAAGAGAAATACCTTTAATCTTAAATATGACATTCACATGCTTATTTTTTAAAGAATTGATTTAATATGAAGGATTTTATTTCCTGTTTTTTATTAAGATCCAGGTCCCTTGTCAAAGTACTGCCGTAAGTAACAAGCTATTGCACATCCTGTTCTTCATTAAAACAGGCAGGATATCAAAGTAAAAAACATAAGAAACATAAATGTAGAGGAATTTTAGGATTGAACTGTAATCTATACCATGCAAGTGACTTAATAAGGATCTCAAATGATAAAGGAATTCAAGTCTGGGCAACATACCCAGAGCAACTTTTTCCCCCCCTAACTTATGATCTAAACTACTATTTTTTTCCTGTACTATTAAAAACATCATGTTCTTGAATTAATATTTATGTTAATTTATGAAGAAGCTTGGAAGATATACCGTCATTAATTCCTGCTAGTGCTGTTATTCTCCTTAAATTCTTATTTTTCAGGATGTTAGTCTTTTCCAGTCACTATAGATGAATGCAAATCTTTTTATGAATACCTGGTTGCTTTAAGGAATTAATGTTGGCCATTCTAATATTATTTATGGTCATTTTTAGCAAATGTTTTGTTTGTTCAATTTGCTGTTGTGAGTTTCCATGTGAAACAAACTTGAGCTGTCCAGGAATTGATATACATTTATCTAGTCAGGACAAGCAATAATACACAAATGTGATTTTATTTGACCAATTGCATCTAATTAATAAACTCCTGCTGAGTATGATCACGGTGGATGTGAAATATGAAATATCCTCAGGGAAACGGAGAATGTGGGTATGTTTGCAGATAAGGATACATTAGGTTTAATCTAGACCATGGCTAACCAGAGCAATGTAGGAATAGCAGGACAGGCTTCCATGTAAACTAGTGACTAGAGGATATCTCCAGCAACTCTGGTGAGCTTGAATTAGATATTTTGACTGCCTTGTCACTAATACTGTTAGTTATTTTGGCTGGCTGAAGCTGGCGTGAATGTATCTAGCAGAGTTGCATGCTTATCTGGAAGTGTGGCACAGAATACAAGTGAAACTGAATTGGTCCATGTAAATGTTCTTTGCTGTTTATTTCTGTATTGCTTAACAACAGAATCAAGTTAAATTTCCAGAAATTTAATAGAGGAAATACACAGAGGTAAAACAAAGTGATGTTGGGATTGGCATTACTCTTTGAAAATGTACACGTGAGGGAGGAATGGCCCGAATCAAACAGGAGTAAGTAGACTTTTTGGATCTACAAACATAGAAAAGATAGGGAATTTCCTTCTGGCATAAGTATGTGATGGACCCGTGAGACCTCATTGTATCATGTAGCTGGAGCTTAGTGTTGCTTGTAAATCACCCTTGCATCTGAGGTAGCTGGCACAATATGAAAGCAATTACTTCATGAAGTGTTTTTTATGTAAAAAAACACACAGAAGGTAAAGGACACGAAGGACAGACCAGAGAGGAGCTAACTATACAATTGGGCAGGTCCTGGCTTTATTCTGTAGTGTATAAAATAAGCCACTGTTCATCTCTATTGAGACGAGTTTGAGCACTTGCACTGGAAATGTGCATAGAGCATGCATGTAAAGCCAACACTCCCTGGGAGACACAGGCTAGCGAGGACTTAATCCTCTCTAATCCCTGATTGAAAAATTACACAGATACCACAAACTTTGAAGAAAGAATATATTAAAAGAAGCCTTGGAGGGGGAAAAAAAAAATCTCAAGCTTGAAAATCTACAGGGGCAATGGGATGTCATTAGCAAATGTTTCCAGCAACACCCATGTCTGTTTTGCTCCAGTTGCCCTTCTTTCCAAGAGGTGCTCCTCCCAAAATGCAGTGAAATGACCCTAAAGTGTGGGGTAATGCAGCCTTGTGAGCAAAAACACTGTTCCCGCTTTTTCTTTCTGTTTTGGGAGGGGGTGTCTTTACAGCTTGCAAGCCTAGGGCAAGCTGCATTTAGATCAGTGGGGGATTCGAAAGTGAGGAGAGCTGGGGGAGGGAAGAGCTGGAAATCAGAGCAGTGGCGAACAATAGGAGCCCCCTCCATCCCGAAGGTGGAGGGGCTAGGTGCCAGGCCTGGCTTGGTTGAGGGGATGGGATCTATGAAAGATAAGGTGTGTCATGTACTGGGGGGATTGCAACGAGGCAAGATGGAGGGTCAGTGCCAAATGACTCACCCTGTGTCGCCAGAGCCTAATAATTGCAAATGGAGTTCACTGCTTTGTTGTGTGTTGGCAACAGGAGATTGCAAGTGGGAATGCCAATATACTGCTGCCTTCTCAGGCTGTGACTGCCTTGTCTTCATCCTCACTCTACATATAGATTGAGTTTAAGTGAAGGGAGGGAGACCAAAGCACAGCTGTTCATGATAACATGGGCAGAGCAGCAAGGTGCTACATGCTTGACATTCCTCCGATTCAGGGGTCCTGTGAGTGTTCAGCCTTTCGCACAAAGCATTTTTCAAGACTGGGCCTAGGCTCTGCTGCAGGTAAAGTCATGAGTTGCCTCCAGCCTCTGGCTCCATTTTCTTAACCACTTGCTTCCTGTGGATCTTCGTATACAGTGGAAATTCACCAAATAGGAGAGGTAGTAAAGGAGAAGTTGTCTGTCTTCACTATCCTAATCATCTGATACAGATCAAAAAGTTATATTACTATCTATAGGAAGGGCTTCTTATCTGCAGATGCAATTGGCTTTTGATGAGAGGGTGGTTGGGATATTAACTGAGCTGAAAAATGCAGCAGAGCTCCCCTACAGAGGTCAAATACAAATTCTACCCTTGGATATGCGCATGCTGCTCCTATCACGAGGACTAGGGAATGTGTGTATTAAAGTGGAATGAGCAGATGCCAAGGGAAACATCAACTGTTGGGTCTCCAGTTTTTATGGATATTACACTATTTCTTCAAAAAGTGCAAAATGCAGCCCTGAGAATATAGAGTTCTGATCTATTTCTACTACCCACATGGGAAAATAAACAAAACACCTTTGAATTGTTTTTCTTAGATCATTTTGCCCATCTGCAGTTTTTTATACACTAATAACATTGTACAGCTTTCATAAAGCCCTAAAATAGGTCAGATTTTGCAACCAGAAGATGCTCACCAGTGTTCTGCTTACAGTCTTGTAGCAGCAAATGTAGGCAATGTATAAAAACGTGGCACGTGTAAATTTGCCATCTCATTGCTTTTGCTGCTCTGGCTCTATTGTCAGTAATAATACCACAGCAAGGACGGTTGGAGGGAAGCCAAACATTTATTTGGTCTTTAGGCTTTGATAGTATGTTGGCAGCTGTGTGATCTTTGTTAAATTCAAAAATGCAAAGTGTAGCTTGTTTGTAAGAATCAGATGAGACTGTTGAGACAGATGCTTTTTGGAGCGATACCCGGCGAGCTGTGACACACATGTTAATGGGGCTGTTTGACCACTTGCCCATGTATATTGAGATTTGCCTGGTCTCTGGAGCTATTTAATTAAGTTGGGATTCAGTGTTACACAAATGAAACATTGTGAGCTTGGACAATGGAAATACGCCTTTCCACATGCCTGCTAGCTGGGAAGCCCCTCTTTGGGAGGCAGAGAGCACGCTTGATAAACATTTCTTCTAACTGGGACTCTCATAATGATAATCCTCTAAGAGAACATGGAGATACATTATTTTCCAACTAAGTTAGCTCTCTGTGTGTTTTATGTGGTATGTCCATAATTAATCTCTTGCCAGCAAGCCTGGGGTTAGTATCAGCAATGGTTCATGATAACTCTGTAAAAAAGCAGTGAAGATGCTGTTCCTTTCCTTTTTCAGTTTCTGGTGTGGCCAGACTAAGCAAGGAATTTTGTAAACATGAGCATACTGTAACGTGAATATTATATGAGTGACTAATATCTCTACTTATGTGGCTGAGGATGTGGTTTCTTTTGCCATCAACAGGACTGGAAAGCATTTTTTAATGTTGTCTTCATGGGGTTTTTTTAATGATGCAGAAAAAGGGGGTGGGAATAAGTAAATTACTGAGTGCAGGAGTGTGGGTGCCCCAGGTCCTGTTCCTATTTGAAATCTATTCTTCTCCAGAGCTTCTGCTGGTGGGGGGCGGTTAGAGGAGAGGAGTAGGTTTTCAGTCACTCACATCTGCAGTGGACCAGCCAGCAGCAAATAGCTCCAGCTCCTGCTGCAGTCAGACTTTTAGTAGAAAGTTAGAATAGTTCTCTTTAACTTTCTTGCTACTCAAGTGCAGGTGAGAAGGAACTGTACCAAAGTATATATATACTCCTTTTCCCTTACACATTTGCAGCCAGCTGGGTATGCTAATAGCCAGAATCACACACTGAAGCAGATAAGTAGACTGACGGAATCAGACTGGCATGCTTAGCATTTATTTATTGTTCTTAGTCTATATATGTAATTTCATTGCTATAGTCATTTTGAGGATTGAAGTCAAACTAAAATATGATTAATTGCACTGATGGTTACTTGCTGTGGCCAGAGTGCAACATGGAAGAGAGTTCAAATGCAACCAGCTGCACAATAAACTGCATAAACTAAGGAAAAGTCCATGAAGTAAATGGAAGTACGCAAGCAAGATTAGCTCCACCGATCACAGCCAGAATGCTGAATATTAAGAGGACCAGAATACTTTTGAAATGAGAATGACCAAGATAAAACAAACAAAAAGAACTTAGCCAGGAAACCACTTATCTTTTGGGTCTTGTTAGTCCCCATGAGACTCCCAGAGCCACATTTCCTTCTTTGAAATAATGAAGTGGCCCAGAGCCGCTATCTTGCAGAGCTGCAAGGTCAACTATAAAAAGCTGCAGGTTGCTGAACTCAGCAGCTATTTTTGTTATTGAGGTTGGTCTCTACATGCCAACATGTTCAAGCCGAAATGTAACTTGCCCGGGAAATTAGTTAGTGTGCACACAAATACAAGATTATAATTACAGCTACAGAATGCTGCTCACTGGGGAATTGAGCTTGGATGGGAAAGCTAGTCCTTTTCTTTGCCCATTTGATTTGGAAAGAAAAGCAACAATGAAAGCTGCCAATATTTTGATGTCAGCATCCTTTGTTGTTTTTTCTGGCTATCTGAGACCTCTTTGATCCTCATGCTGCCAGAAATGTTTGCTCTGGCTGTGCTCCTTCTTTCTAGCAGATCAACTATTTTGCCACAGGTTGTGAGAATCAAGGTCTTTAATTTGGTGAACTTTAGAGTGCATGTCTTTCAGGCACCTGTTTCCGTCCAGACCTCTCTGTGTTTTTAAACATGTAAATTAATTTGTAAACCATGACAATAGGTGGCACATGTAGAACCTGAATTCAGGTTCTCTGCCTTCGCTCAATGATGAGACTCTACCTGGCACTGCAAACATTATTGGATGTATAATGTTAATTAAATTCAGTGACCAGGGTACGTTGACACAGAGTATCTTTTCAGATAGCAGGTTACAGTGCTGAAATATGTAATTCATGGAACTGCCCTGCTGTCGTCTTTGGAACTTGTTGGATGAATGTGAATAAGGCTCCAGCTATAAATAATCCAGGCCAAAGCAAACCTATGCTTTGTGTTTCGTATTGTATCTGTGTGCTTTGTAGGTCTCCCCTCTCTTACAATAACTTTTGAGCCGGGACAGAATGAAAAACTTCCCACAAAGCAGAGGGCCCATATTGGTTAGTCTAGTTATTCTTGGTACTAGAAGCTCCAGCTATAATCTTCTAGGAGACAAATCATATTTTATATTATACAAGAAGAATATATTAATTTTTCATATTCGTCTAATTTTTCTTGTCTGACCATCTGTATATATAAAGTATTAGTGAGATTAATCTTGTGATAGTTGAAATCCAGTTGGATGTTTTTAGTTGAAACACATATAAATAACTGAACTAGTATCACACCATAATCCAAAGCACTGATTTACATTATAGTCATATATCAGAATCTTTTTTCTTTTATCAGAGATATTTTATAACATTTAATGATTACAACAATGTAGGTGGTAGGATGAAATTGCACATTGTGCTAAGGGTACTGCTGATGTAGAAAATTGCTTTTTGTATCCACAGATCAGAATACTAAATCATTTAAGAATTGGTGCATATCCAAAATGCATCTGTTGACCCAGATTCTGTCCTCTGATAACAAGACTGAAGTGATTGTTTTTCTGAGAACCCAATAGATTTTATTTACATTAGTGGAAGTGCCAATAAGTGCTTGTTGCGGGATTTGTAGGATACTGCTTTTCTTAGAGGATGTGTTTGTGAAACTCGCCTTTGTGTTATCTCCGCTTAGCTTTCTGATTTGGGGAAATATTACACCAAGAATGTAATAACAATACGAGCATTCTAGCAGAGACAAAGGGGGAACAACATGTTCCAGACAACTGTCCATAATAATGTAATGTTTCCTGGGCAGCAGAAGTGACGTAAACACCATGAACCGGATGCTTATAATACCAAATTTTTCAGAAATACAAGTTAATTCATACTTGCACAGAAAATGAAATGGGGGAGGAGACCTTGAGCCTTCCACATAACTCCTCTTGATGTATATTTCATTCTGTGTAATACTAAGTGTTTCCAAGGATGGGGTTCCACCCACATTCTTTATTTTCCCCTAAGTCAAGAGTCTCTTCTGTTGATCCCTCTGCTCTCTCCTTTACTGAGTGAACACATGTTCTGGTAGAATTAGTCCTGCCATGGACTATCCATACTGTGACCTGCAAAGAGTGAGCTGGCGCTCAGTCATAGTTCCTTTCCCATGTGGAGACATATTTCTGCCTCCCTGTTCTTTGTAGAAAAGTGTAAGCTCTGTATAATGAGCATACCAGATGTTTGCCGTTAGACAGAACTTGCATTATCATGGCTTCCAAGCTGCCAGGAAGGTCTGGACTCCAGCAGTGGGTTATTTCCTTACTGACAGAGAACAGAGTAGACACATGCATGGGATAGTTTATCCTGGTCTGTATGTATTCATAATAATCTGCACTTCTGTAGATATAAAATACTCCAGAGCAAAACAAGTAGAGGTTGCAACTCTCAGAGCTGAAGAAAACATATGTGCTTCAGTCTCCAGCCGCTTAGTTTCTCATTGTAAACTACACCAGGCACTGAGATTCAGATCAACTTGCTGCAAGAACTAGGTCAAAGTAGTATTTACAGGCAAACCTGCAACATGGACCTGAGAGGAAGGAAATTTGAATTGCATCATGTTTCCTTCTTCTACTTCTGGGAGAATGGTGGTGATCTGGTGCTATCAGAGGACCTGAGCAGCCAGTGTTGCTCTTGGGGTGGCCTTGTGCTCCCTTATCAGCTCCTTCTGACCCCTCTGACTTGCTGGAGGTGCTTATCCACCAAGGGCTCCCCTGTGCAGTGACAAGCTCTGGGAGCTCTCTTTCCCCTCTGCTGACATAGACGGAGCCCAGCTGTCCCATTCATGTTGTCCTTTTAATGCCTTTCCACAGGGAGGTGTAGAAAAGGCCTAGTGAAGAAATCAGGGCTCTGATGTATGTGTGTAACGTGTATGTGCTTATATCTAATATGTATATATGCGAACATGTAACATTTTTGTATATGTGATCACCCTTCCTGTCTCCACTTACAGCATATCTTCATCTGTAGATAGCGTTCAGTTAATTTTTTGATAACTTACTTGGTTCTCTTTTTATTTCATGGTTATTTTCTGGGTTCTGTCACTTTGTACAGTTGAAACAATGAAAATTTACGGCACATTTGTTACATAACTTATAACAAATGAGACTTCTTTGAAGAACTGAAACACTCCCGTTTTTCAGATTAGATTTTTCCAAGAGGCTTTTGGGCCCAGCATTGTGCTAATGCAACTAATATGGCTTCTGAACTGGTGCTGGCCTGGGTCCAGTCCAACTCTGAGCATGGGCAGGGCTGGCTGGCAGCTGTCAGTACCCATCTGTGGAGGCATAAGCAATAACATTCGTTGTATTTATAAAGACACCTTGCTAGCAAATGCATTTGGCCTTCTGAAACAATAGTTCTTCCAAGTAATTAGAAAAAACATTGCCCCGACAATATTACATACTCAAGAAGTAAACAAACCACAAAACAATCAGTAAACACAGAAGTATTCGTTTAGAAGTGTATCTGCTGGAGCACAGGGTAGAAAATGAGCTCCATTTTGGGCTGTAGAGTATTCTATACTCCTGGGATCACCACCCAAAAGCTGGGACCACTTGCTGATCCTGGCACAGTGGCAGAGCTGCAAAGCAGCAGGTGGCGGATGAGTGAAAAATCCCATCTGGCAGAAACTGAGAAGGTGGTACCGAGAGCTTTAGACTCGAGCAGGTTCATCAGAGTATCCCTTTAATAGGCAGCAATTACAAGAACATAAATCCTGGTGAATATGATCACTGTTACTCAAAGCTGTGATCTAGCTTGTCTCCGAGTCCTTTGTAATTTGTAGGTAACGGGGCTGCGCAGTAATAGCACGAGACGGAAGCTGCAGCTGCTGATAGCTGAAGTCAGAAGACCATAATGCTAATGGCCAGCATTAGCCATTCTGCGGGCCAACGTGAGAGAATGAACGTTTCTCACTGACTTTCTCATACCAAGGAAGAACTAAAAATGTGTTTCCCCCATTATTTTGTCATAAAATGACCTGTGAAAAACTGCAAAGCTGAAAACTTTCCATACCTTGTTTGGCATGGGATCTTGTTTGGAGAGGGCATGATCTATACCAAGAACTAAAAATTTATTCTCACTGTCTAAAGGAGTCCACTTGGACTGATCTGATTTGAAGGAGGAGTGAGTCACCTTGTCAGAATGATCTCAGTCCAGTAACATTCCTGTCTCCTCTGGGACGAGGACAAGGCAGCTCTGACCTACCCAACTAGCAATTACATGCCAATAATTGAATAAGCAGAGAATGCAAAGCACATTCCCTGCTGCGAACTTGTTTTGCAGATTTGGACATATCGTGTCACCTTTTTTCTTCCTGCTATCGTTGATTATTATTTTGAGTTGTACGGTTGTTAATATCCTGTTCTTCTGAAGAGGGGAAAAGAAGTTAAGTTCTAAATCCATAATTGCATGACACTTTGTTTTTGTTTGTTTTTTAAAAAACCTACGGTTGGGTTGTTGAATGAAATGTTTTGCTCAAATCATAACTTAAGTGCTGCAAAAATTTCTGTAGTATGAAAATGTGACTCAGATATACCATTTGAGCAGAAAAAAAAACATGCTTTCTCTGTTAGTCTTGTCTCTTGCTGTGTGTCTGCAACATGCCTCCACTGTGGTTGTCTATAAGCAACTGTATATATGCTATATGGCAGAGACAACTACCATTGTGTTCACTTGGAGGCAAATAGGTCAGTTCTTATCAGTCTAGGTTTCTCTATGTTGTCTATCAGTATATCGGAGGACTAATCAATAGCAGAAAAAGAAATAAAGTCTATAATCTTTCTCTTTTTTCTGAATAGCTGTTCATTTTCCAATGACAGGTGTTGCTGGAGTTACTCTTGCCATTGCCAGGTTCTAATGGATTTTCATGTTAAGACTAATTTGCATGCTGACTTAAACAGTATTTCCAGGAGGAAAATACATTTTCCTGGCACTATTAAATGCCTTGGCCCAAATGACACAGCAAGGCAGGTGATCAGAACTGAGTCCTCATTTCCTGAGTACCTGTATGATAGCATCCTACATAAGACAGTGCTTATAGGAAAGGGCAGTAATGTCTTTTGTAAATCGACCGATGTAGTTGCAGGATACAGACAAGTCTTTGGACCTGTGAAGTCCTGACCTTGAGAAAACCTTGTGTTCCGAAAAACTGGCCTAATAAAACACATCACTGCTCTTCACCAGCTTTGCCTTTGGTCCCTTCACTGTCTGGGTTACAGCAGTCTGCAACAAGAAGAATTTAAAAGTAGGTGGTGCTCCACTCTTAAATTCTATGTCCACAGCTTATATTACTGTTGAATTAATACAGGCAATTACCAACAGGGGGTGTTAAATGTATACTTTGTTAATAACAAAATATAAGGTGCTATTTATTTTGCTCGTCTGAAAATTCTCTTCCCAAGTTGAGCTCCCCGTTGGCTGAATTTGCTGTAGCAGTGTCTGGTTCTTAATAGCAGGGCTTTAGTGGTAACTGCAATTTGCACAGGAACAATGAACTCTTTGTCACAATGAAGCATTTTGATTAGATGAGCTCAGTTGAAAATGAAAATAAATTCTTCCAACTTAGGAAAGGTATCATCTGAGTTATAGCTGGGTCAGGTCAGAGCTGAGTGTGTATTCTAAGTAATTCCTCTGCGGAATTATTATCATCACCATAATAATATCTCAATGGAATAAAAATGGAGATATTTGTCCTGATAGCCTTTCACTTTTTATTTGGAAAATCATTATAGTTACATTATCTCAAGGTTTATGGAGGAAAGATAACACCTGCTCCAGGAATCTACTGAAAAGTTATTTCAAGGGGAAAACTATTAAACTAGAAATTAGACAGATATTAAAACCAGAACACTGTTTTCCTTTGTGACAAAAAACTCAGTCTTCAGTTGCATAAAGCTCCAAGTTAATCACTACTGGTCTTTCTGTCTGTGGCAAGAACCGTCATTACCGGCACACTTTACCCTGCATCACTCTGTCTACCCCCACGAAAGTACGTGTTGGATGAAGCGAGTTTTTAATGGGATGAGATATTAGTTCTAATGAGACACTCAGTCTGGCATCATTCGTTCTTGAATAGTTTATTTTGCCCAGTATGTCAGCTGGAAAGGTAGAGGTCCATTATCTGTTTGCTGCTTTTCCAGCCACTGTCTAGACTGATACATATGTGAGGCTTGGAATGTTATGAACTTTGTCTTTGCATCTCCACCTAAAATTCCATTTTAAGAAAGTCTCCTGTCATTTTATATCCCCTTTTTTCCTTCAACCCCTGGAAAAATGTGCTCACCAGCGCTTCCTTCCACTGTGGGCTTAAAATGTCTGCAAGGCTTCAGCTCGGTGTTGGATGCGTTTCTTGATTGACAGTGTCTGTTTATGTGTAGGGTGTGGAAAGCTACCTAGGGTCCTTCAAAATAATATTTTACTCATTCATAACTATTTTTATTTTTTAATGTAACGTAGCTATGGGCTTCAAGCCACACTTCAATTTTAAAGAAATATTTCTCCCCATGTCTGCAACGTGTGCAAGTTTCTTTTGGAGATGTTCTACTTCTCATCCCACAGATTTCATATAGAACTACTTTTCTGTGGACTAAGAGAATATTTTTAGATTTCCATGCTTGCATTTCTGCTTGCCCTAGTTTTCTTTGAACATGAAGAAGTTAATCCTCCCCTGAAAGAAGTCATATGCATTACCTCGTGGAGAGAAAGCTGGTTTTAATATTACTTTACTTCCCTGCACTCCAGAATGATAGTTCCAGTTTTGTTCGTTACTACTATTTTAGGAGATAGAGAAAGGCAAATCTGGGGAGTTAATGCTTTCTTTTCATTGAAAGCCAGAGGAAACAGGAATCTTTGATGCCCGGTAATTTGGTGGTGACTGATCTATGTTAATAGACTTTTCTGAAATTCTTGCATCTCTCCCTTTAAAAGAACAAACAAAAAAAAGTTGTCCCAAACAAGTTCTTAAATGCCTGCGATATCTTGGTGCCATAGTGAATCTCTTCACCACAAATTTACGCAGCGCTGATGACACAGTTTTCTGTACCAAAGATTTAGATGTGGGAACTGGGAAAAATGCATTTTCTTGCAGGGAGAGAAGATCTCTATTAGCTGTGCTGACAAACCGTGGGAAGGCAAATCAGCCATAAGACTCCATTAATTTGATTTTAATCTTTACTTTATAAACCTGAGATTCTGGATGATAGGACACAACCATTTTAATTAAATGGCTTGTACTACTTTTTTTTTTTTTTGGCAAGAGCTTTGCATAGTTAATAAGGACGGGATTACCCTACCTGTAGATAACTGATTTGTGTAGCTTCCAGGTTATGATACCAGATGCCGTTGTTCACTGTGAATCACCTACAAATGTACAGGTTTTAAGCAACATTGAAGCTAATGGGCACTTGTGCTGATTGGCAGACTGATACACTAAATATAACATCTGTGTATATTTTCAACCTCCTAAAAAATCCTTTGGATTAACGTTGGTTTTTTTTTTTTTATTTCTTTGCACTTCATGTTAGCCACCAACATTGGGAAGAAAACCCATTTCAGAGAATTGGAGGTGTTGTCATGCTGCTTTCACGCAAATGCTCTTAACATACCTTCTTATGGGTCCTGGCATTACTTGAAGTAAAACTAGTGTTACCTTTTTTTTTCTCCTCTTTCTGAAAGACAAGCAGGGTTTGCAGCTCTGCCTGGCTAGGTAGCTTCCTGCAAGTAACTTTAAATGTCAGAAGCCAACTTGGGCTTCTTTCTTATGCTGATAAGGAATGCTTCTTGGTTTCTCAGCAGTCTGCCATTAATTAACCCAACTTATTGGTAGCACATGTTGACTGAATAGATGGTTTATTTTCTTTAGCACAAAAGGTGGCAAAGAAATCAACAAGTCTTACATTGTATGATAACTTTTCTGGTTT
Organism: Pygoscelis adeliae; assembly: GCF_000699105.1. Lineage (NCBI taxonomy): Eukaryota > Metazoa > Chordata > Aves > Sphenisciformes > Spheniscidae > Pygoscelis > Pygoscelis adeliae. Next base: position 5,893,122 of record NW_008824414.1, on the reverse strand, counting down.
GTTTTCTTTAATTCTTTTTTCAGTGGAACTTCTCACATAAGCCTGCATGTGTGCATTGGCGTCAGCTTTCTGCAAACGGAAATAATATGCATGAAATTGTAATTGTTACCAGCATCCAATAAAGTGGCTCCTATCCAGGGCAGTGGGATCAATTATTTTTCTAGGAGGCTATGTATGTGGTGCTGTTAATTTTACAAATGAATTACAGGAAGAGAGAAAGAAGGAAGCTTATCTGACGGATTGTTACTGACGGAAGAATTTATTTTGCCCAATAATCGTTCACCGGTTGTTTGTGAGGAGGAGAGGATGCGTTTTTATTGTTACTGGTGCTCACTCTGGAGGCCGAGACAGAGGGGTTTGTGGTGTTCTCTTGTGTGAAATTGCTTTTGCGTCATCTCCTACAGAAATTCCTGAAGTGTATGTGGACTGAAGCATGGAGAGGGACTGATTTTTTGTTATTATAGTGCTTACTGATACTTTTTCAAAGCGGTTATGCTGCTGTCTCACTGAGTCCAGTGTGTAGCTGGCAGGACCCAAACTCAGAGGTTTTATGGAGATGAATTAAAAAAAAGTATGTACTGATTAATTTCTTAAATGAAGAACTGCAAGCTTGTATTCTACTGGAGCTTGGTTATTTGTTATAAATTTGAATTTTAAAATGTAGACCAGCAGTCTTCTCCAAAGAGTTTCTTTTAGTTTCCTGGCACATAAATGTTGCAACAGTTTTGAAAAATCATCCTGAAATGATAAAGTATAAATTCGTCTGAACACTTGGTCACTTGTCCCACACTGCTGTTGGTTGGTTTTTTTTTTTTTTCCTTCTCTTTTTTCCCCATCTGAACACAGCAGTAGCACAGCTGGAGTGACATTTCCAGATGACCCTTTTGAAAAACTGCCTTAAAATAGCACGGGCGAGCCCCTCAACCCCTGCTCCTACCTCTCACAGACTGCGCCTAGGCTGTAGGAAAAGCATAGTGTGTCTGAAAAGCCCCACATCAATTTGGGGAAAGATACTCTCGCTGTCGTGTGCAGGAAACAACCCGAGGAAACAGGCCACGTCCTCACAATGCAGAGCAGCCCAGGATCACAGAAGCAAAAAAATAGTTTAAAGTCATTGAGGCGTAGTACTTTCCCTAAGAACTCTTAAGCTTTTCTTCAGAGTTATGCAAATTGACTGTCAGCACTAAACAGCTTCAAGAGGCATCCCAGCTACCTTTGCACTTCATTTATTCTGGCACAACTAAACAGAGCCTTTCTTCTCCTCTGTTAAGTCATGAGAGCTTGTGAGCTTTGCACTCATCCATGAGATCACATAGTGGGTCTCAGTTTCAGACCTCAGTAGTAGCAGCTGGTGGAATAAAAGGATTCCTTGAAATAGCACCAAGCCCATGTGGTTGTGCCTGCACAGAGGGAAGCGCAGGCTTTTGGGTAAGCCCTGTGATCTTGGGCCTCTGTGCATCCAGACTGCAGCACCTCTGGGAGTGTGTTGTGGTTTCCTGCCTCTTTGCACCTTGGTTTCTTTCCAAAAGAAATCAAAGCACACAAGAAGGTGGTGCGCTCTTGTTTGTGTCCCTGGATGGGGCTGGGCTGCACACTGAGCGGGTCTGCTCTGCTCTGTAACTAGATGCTCTTGGACTACATTGTCACTACGCTGCCCTGCTGCTCTCTGACTTCTGGGGTCTTTGGCTCCAACGCCTAACGCTGGGTATCCTTAGAGCTAGTATAATATGCTTGAGAAATAAAGCCTGTCATCTATTTCCTGTTGCTTAACTATGCTGGTCAAATTATGCTTCCAAGCCGAAAGCTTTCTCAACAGGACAAGAGGAGTGCTCCAGGCAGGGCATCCATCCTTGGCTGCTGAGGTGTTCCTGGAAAGCGTGGTGCCTTCACTGTGCATGGTATCATCATGTGCCAGCTCTAGGCATGTTCAAGCTAGCATTAACCTAATTGCACTCCATAATCACTACAATGTAATTGTTAGAATAGGAATATACACAAGCAATGAAATGATGCTGAGCTCTTTATGGGCATGGCTACATGTGTAACTGGCCCCAAGCGATATTAAAGCTAGCTGGTGTGTGTCTTGGCAACTGTGAACCTGCTTATCCCTGTCCACCCTGTATTTATTTTGTTCTTGATGCAAATAGTCTTGACATGACTTGGTGCAAGATGCGCATTGAAGGCGTACCTCGGTTTGAAGCAACGACAGGCTGTGAAGGTACAAGGTAGTGCTGAGCTGTTTCCTTGCAGTCAGTCATACGCAGTCCGTACTGGCAGTTCTGTGTGGTGGTGGTCACTGTATGTGCACTTTCTCCAGGCGGTGACGCAGGAGCCCGTATGAGAACTTGTTGTCCGTTAAGGTTCCTGGTTGGGGTTGAGGTCTGCATGCTCTCGTCTGTGGCACTGGGCATTTGGAGAGGGAGAGAAAGCAGTTGCAGGAGCAGAACAGCTGATTGAGCTTGGTTTTTTAGTTCATGCTTTCTATCCCACTTTAAAACAGAGTTTGATGTTTCAATAGGGGAGAATAGTGGTTTGCTTGTTTGGGTTTTCAATTTTTAAAAAAAATTTATTTATATATCTATTTTAAAGTGAAAGGAATGGCAGGGAAATTCACTTTTTAAAAGGTGAAACACACCACTTAGATTCTGCATTCCCATGAACAGAGATTGCAGGGGTATAAAACCAAAAGGGACAGGGATTCTTTCAGTCTGTGGATTGAGGTGGGCTGGTGCTGTACTTCCCTTCCAGGTTCTGACTACCTGAACAAACGAAGGAATTTTGTAATAGGTCAGTCAAATTAACACATAACAGTTTATAGTTTCATAATTCATTCTAATGTCCCTTATTTTTTAATGATCTTTCTGTTGATGTAGGATAAATTTCAGAGATACATATTCACATCAGGTGCTTTAAGTATGAAAAAACCCCACAATTGTTACATCAGCTTTTTTTCTACAAAACTAGTTTCTTAGAATGCAAATTTGAGCATGTTGCCAAAGTTACACAGAATTCAGCAGTGCTTTGAATCTCCATCTATTTCTGCTATAAGCATTTAGGTTAGTATAAAGCCTTGATGGTAAGTTTTTGGTGTTTCCAAGCACAGCACCTCTAACAGAACAGGTGCAGAGAAATCACACTTCCTTCACAATATTTGTTACCAAATTTAAGGCACACTTCAGTAACGCTGATGGCATGCATGTTTTGAATCTTCACTTTAAATAAAACCTTGCAGCCCTGACTTAAATGATCAAAGTAGTCCAGCTGCCCAGGGTGAGGCCAGAATATTATTAGATATGTGTTTCTGCAGCGTGTCTGCCCCAGCCTGTAGGGCTCAGCTACTTCAGGACGTCATCTAGACCCACCTCCTGCTCCAAGCAGGGTCAGCTATGAATTTTGGTCAGTTGAGTCAAGACTGCAACATTTTACCCAGAGTGGAGGTTTAAAACATGCATGTCATCTGCCACAGCCCTTCAAAATCAGCAAATAGAGGACCTTTACTGGGGGCTGCTCTTGCAAAGCAAGAAGGGCTCACTGCTTGAGAGGAAAGCAAATGGCAGTCATCTAACAGGGTATTTATTGCATTACTGAAAATGGTGTCTTAAGAACCACTGACTTGGACCATGATGAAACCTTTAAAGGAGAATTGCTTTCAGCTGGGGAATCCTCAGGGACCTGATTCTTAAAACAGGGCATTTACATAATCATTGTCAGCATGCAAATTCCTGATTTTTGAAGCATAAAGGGCACATAAATGTTTAGTGAAGAGGGCCCGATGTGAAATTTTTTTGAGTCTTCCTCAGTTGCAAGAGAAACGTTGTAATACTGTTGGTATGCTGCCTAAATTTAAAGACATTCGTAATAGGAAGAATTCTATTTTCTGCGTATTTGTATTTTTATGCATGTGTAGCTTTGTGTGTGTAGGTACAATATGTATACATGGTTGATCCATACCTTATAAGGTTGTTCAGCTGCTAAGTTATATGCATTGAGAAATATATTGCCAACCTATACCTTGTACATTTTATGCCTTCTAGAGACAGTTTAATAAAAACAGGTGCTTTTCCATAAGAAAAGTTCAGCAGCCATAAAGAAATATGCACAGCGTGTTTCCATTTCATCTTTACATATCTTGTAATTAAAGATGTGCCAAACTCCTTGAAAATAATTCACTTGGTCAGTGAACCACATTATTCAGTGATTTGCAGATATCACAAAAGAGAAAGCTTAGGCATTTTGATTCACTCTGCAAATCGACATAGTATTCCTCCGCATTATGTCTCAGTGATGCCCAGCAAATTGCTTCACACCACATTACTATGCATCAGGTCAAAGTAGCACTTTTTTTTTTTTTTTTTGATCAGATGTGAAATGTTAGGTGGCAAACATTAAAGTCATGAGAAATTTAGCAAAAGAGCTATTTGCAAGGTAAATCTTGGGGAATTTGTTCTCAGTAGAATTATACTTTATTCATATGCTTTAGGAATATAATCAATGGATTCTGAGGCAAGTAGTAAAATCAATCCTGTCTGTCTTTAGGGCATGCCTGGTGTGCTTTTTAGGAGGCTCAAGGCTTTGTTTACATCAAGGAAAGTGGGGTCACTACACTGATGTATTATGGCCTGATCTACTGCAGTGATAAATAAATAGGGGTTCATCCCACTGCAGCTGAATCCACTGTCATTTCTGCACAAAGTGTTCATCCCTGCTGCTGGGGCTGCAGCGCTGGGGCTGCAGCACTTGGACTGTGAAGGAGGGAGAATGACCCCCCCCGAGGTCCAGAGCAGCCTACCACAGGATTACCGCATTGCTTGTTGTCCGGAGTTATGACAGATCATCCCTGAAACCTCTATTTTCCCCCTAAAAAAAAAATAATCCCTCCTTACAGCCTCAGCATAGAGGTGAGCCCCGTGTAAGCTCATGTCCTCCGTGTGCCCAGCTCTACCACAAATAGTTTTGTCGGGGGGTCTCAACACCTGTGAAAGCAAGAGAAAGATTTACCCCTGATCATACAGTGATTTTCCATCATCTTGCTTTATTTGAACATTTGGAATGTAAATGTTGTGTCTCTACCTTACTAAAGAGGTGAAGTTAAGTGGATGATCTTCTCCTTTCACTTCCCAGCAGCATTGCATTCTTGTAGTTCAGCTTGCGCAGGCTGAGCCATACCTTATGAATCATGTAGTCAGCAACAAAGCTTGTGCTCTATTTTTGTATCCCAGCAATTACCTGGTATTAAAAAATGTATGCTCTGTTTACATAATGTAAGTAGTAATATCCTTCTGTTGTAATGTTTGGGTGTTTTTCTATGGGATGGATTGATCTCTGTAGGGGTGGGCTGCTGCACTATGCAGCCAGCTCTGCAGTCTGGCAGGGTTTGTAGGAGCCTTCTAGGAGGAAAGCAAATTCCACCGGCGTGTCTTCGCTGGCCTGAGCCCAGCCACCTTTGAAGCTTTCTTGCTGGATTTATAGTCTTTAGAGGATTATGAGTTGTGCGCTCCTTGCGCTGTTGTGTGCCATTCAGACCAGTTATGTTGCTGTAAACAGAATATGGAACAAACAAGCAAATTAATATTAGATGTGATGGAGAGATGTCCCATATTAATTCACGTGCCTCTTGGTGCGTGAACCAAGGCCTCCTGCCTGTAGTGTCAAGTGTCAGGCAAATGGGAGCCGTAGTGTTCCTTAACATTTCAGCAGCCGGCTGATCTGATTCATCACAAATATGATAGAAAATTGGTTTTGACATGATAAATGTCTACTGGTCAGTGTTATCTCACAACGCTTGTGCAGTGTTAGCTGTACCTCTCCTATCTTAGGTGCTATAAAATATTATTTGTCTCCATGTTCACTACATAGTGGGGGAAACAAAAGCTTTGGGGCTCCTCCATTGATTTCATGAGCTCAACCATTTTTCTTTTCCTGGATGGACTGTGTTGCTGATGAGAATCAGGGAAACTTGTATTTCTGTGTCAAATATTCTGGTTTTCTGATGCAAAAAAAGGTGCTAGCTGTGCTTTGTGGAATTTTAAAATTCTTCCTAGAATTTTACTTGATCTTGTTGGGGGGAGGAGAAGGGGCCCTTGTCTTCTCCCAGCAGATGTTGGATCTTTCTGAGAGTCTGTGCTGCTAACACCACGTTTACTCTAAGGTCATGGGTGGATGGCATTCAGTGGTTTTTAAAAGATGGAAAGAATAGCCTAACAGCTAGGTGGGATTTGGAATATTTCTTAGCTGTGGACCTGGAAAGTTTGGGGTGGGCAGTGGAAGAAGGCAGAGTGTTTCAGTTGCTCAGAAGGTTTAACACTAGTCGCTTCAAATCTTCTTTTGCTGATCTGCTGAAGATTGTGTAATCTCTCTAGCATGCAGATGTTGAACAAAAGAATATTACTGTAACATCCTTAATCTGTCTTTCCCTCTTCCCTTCCTTCCTTATGATCCGCTCCACATTCTCCTGGGAATTGAAAGTATAAAATGGAATTTGAGGAAAGGTGCATTTCTACTTTCCAAGAACTAATTCTCTGCAAAGAGATTATCTGTATTACTGGGAAAAGCTACTGCTCATTAGATGTCTAGCTGTAGATGCAGTTTAAGGCGATAAATAAAGTATTCTGGATCACAGCGCACAAGAATATAATTAATTGCGTATTTGTTCTAATATGACTGTATAGGGATTTAACAGGAGATCAGCTGAGTTTAGTAATTTCACTGATAGCTTTTTTCCTTCCCCAGCTGAAGGATTCTACCTTTTTCTGGAATATCAAACTCTGTCCTAATTTACATAATGTAGAGTCTTTCTTTTGTATACCATAGAAGAGAGGAAACAAACAGGAAATAAAGATTGTTTTTAAATTATGCAAATATATGGGTAGTTTAAATCTTTCCACTTTTTTTTAAACTAAGTCAGAGCTGTAATATCTGAGCTCTTGAAGCAGTCATAGGATAATACAATGCCTTTACTCAAACAAAACTCCCACTGAAGTCCAGAAGCGAGATGTTCACACCCTGGAAGTGGGGAGAAGGGCTTCAGTAGACTAGTGAATCTGTGTAAAGGTGTTATAAATGCAGCTACTGAGGTAGGAAATGGATGAGAAGGTCATACAAATGCAATGAGTTGCAAAGATAGTCCTTCAGAGCTGCAGTCTGCCGTTCCAGAGTAGTTCAGCATGTCTGTGTAGCCCGTGGTAATGCGCTTTGCAGGCGTTGGAGGTATCCCAGGTGTAAGATACCTGTGAAATGGTAGGTATCTCCTAAGACCCAGCCAAACTGCTGCTCCTAGCCCTGTGATCGATCCAGGAAAGCAGCGTTTCCTCAAGACTCATATGTGAACACTTAGGTCCATCTAGCTCTCACCCATGTGCAAGCATGCATGTGGTGCTAGTGTCGGGGGGAGAGAATAATCCCTTTTAATGAGTGGCAAACTGTCTATCTAGACAATTTGCATGGATAAGTGCAATCCATCATAATACATCACCAAAGATTAGCCAGCTTATAAGACTGACGTGTTTTGAAAGGAAAACACCAAAGTGAAATTTATTTTCAAACTCCTAAGTCTGTGGCTTTGATCAAGAAAACAAAGCATGATGTTGTTTTAAGAAGACACTAATGACTGAAAAAGAAGTGATGTGTTTAAAAACCTTGATCTGCTGCGGGTAATGGTTGCAGGGCTTGCCACCAGCTTCCCATTAGCGTCTGAAAAACTCCCATGCTGTACCGTGCTGCACCAAGCTAGCAGAAATTTTAATACTTATATCTCTGATTTAACTAGAGCACATGTCTATGAAAGACTTTTTTTTTTTTAAGATCAACAAATATATTTCATATTGCTTGCTGCAGAATACAAAACCTTAATATCTGCAAGCATCAATGAACAGTAAGATATATGGCCAAATGATTGACAGGGCAAGAAACAGACAGGTATTGTGTGTAATAGGCTAAAACCAGCCTCTGGAAAAAACATGAAAAATGGAAATTAAAACAACAGAAAAACAAAGAGCATTTCACATTTGTCTTAATTCAATTTTTGTAGCTTTGCACATGATGTTGCCCAGCCAAAAGCGAGCATATTTTATGAATTTAATAGTACTCTTCTGTATTTATATGCTCATGTCTTTTATTCTGTATCAAAGTTAAATGAAAATGGAAACATAAGAGAGTTGACTGTGATAACATTCAGGTGATTTGACTGTGCTAACATTCAGGTCATGTCTCAAACATATATTTGAAATGTTAACTGCACCAGTTTGCTTACAACTGATAGTTATATGAAGCCTTTAGTATTTTTATTAACAAGTAAAGTGTAAGGATGGGCACCTGGTCCTCAAAGGAGAAACTCTCTTGGTTTTTATGGGATCATCGGGAAAAGAAATCTCATTTCCCCATTGCAACTTTAGAATGAATATTTGCACATAGCTTTCATTTTTATCTGAGCTACCGCTAAACCCTGACTGCTTGGGTCTATATCTTGTCTGAAGTTTGGTTTCTGTACAGGCACTCTAGTTGAACCAGTAAAGTGAAACTGTACTTTCCATGAATGCTACAAATCTGAATGTTTCCTTCAGCCTAATTGTACCTGTTACATTTCCACACATGATCATGGCTTTTTTCTTCCCTGTCTGACTGCCCGATCTGTATCGCATGCTAGGACAGTCAACTAGAAAAATTAAAATGGGATGGTGAGTTGCAGGTCTTAACTGAAGCAATTGGTTGTTTTCTCTTCCCTGTTAGGAGGACTTTCACTGATTTCGTAGAAGTACCAGTTGATGTGGCCTTTTTGAGCAATGCAAACACTGTATTGATTGATCTGAATCAAGGAAACCAAAAACCTTTCTAGCTAGTAACAAAGCGGACATAAATAAGGTTTATAAGGTCCATTTGAATTATTAGAGCATCTTTCATAATGAACATTGTCATGAAGCTGTAAGGTCTAAAGGCTGCACAGGTACTGCTTTACTATTAGCAAAACTGTAGCAAGATGTAGTTTGAACAAGTAGCCAAAAAAATGTGTAGCCTTTCAGCCTTTTTGGTGGAGCAGGAAGGCAATCTTGGAATAGGTGATCTCTCTCACTTCGGCTTCCGCTCCTCTTGGCCATGTGATGCTGAAAAATTGCTCAGCCATCAAATGTTTGGTTTGAATTCGGTCGTAATGTATGTACAATCATTTCCTTTGGTTTGCCCCTGCTAGCATTACTTGTCAGAGAAATTGGTATACATATGATGTCACTGATCTTTCTGCAAATCACATCTATATTTCAGTGGTGAGTAAATCCTTTTCGTGCCCTGTATCCAAACACTGATCTGGGTCTAAATATTGAAGGAAGACTGGCAAGGGCAGTTACAGGTCGTCACTGCTCTGATCAGCACCGACTTCCTACCATAAACGTTTCACCCTGAGTTCAATATGCGCTTTACCTGTGTATCAGTAGTGTTGTAACTCAATTCAAAGGTATAAAACGTCAGGAGATAAAAGGGCATCCAAAAGACTGTCCGCTTTCTTCATCTCTATCAGCTAGCCCAGTATTGTCTTTCTACAACTATTACTTCTCATCGATGTATGGCTTCACATTGTGTATATAATCACATCCATTAAAACACAAAGATTCAAGGATAGGAAAATTGCTATGAAAGTGGTGAAAAGAAACATTCTTCTCTGGGGGTTTGTTTGCTTTCTGGTTTGTTGACCTGTGTGTCTCATTTGTTGGGTTCCTCTAACCATCTGTATGTAACTTGTACATTCTGGTGGGATTGAAAATGTGAAATATGTGAATTTTTATGACTCGGATGGATAGTTGCTGAGGTGCTGACTGTTCTGGATGGCAGATGTAGCAGTAGGCCAAGGAGGGGCTTTGAGCAATATTCAGAAAGGCTGGTTTGCCTGGCGCTCAGTATAAAAGCAAACATGATCACAGGAGAAAAGACTGCCAAAAAAGCAACATCTTAACATCTGTCCCATATAAAATACCTTATTTTTCCTTCCATCATACAATGTTCACTTTCTGGTTTCAGTCTGTACGACTGCAAAGCTGGTAGGGCATTTAGAATTTCATGAATATCTGTGTTGAAAAGCTCAAACCTATTTTAAGAGTTCTGTGTTCCCAGCTAACTAGCGCTTTAACTTTTGAATTAAGTCTTTTTTTACTGAAACTGGTATGATATATTAATTTAATTTTCACTGAGAAACAGGCATATTTTTATTTTTAGGGATTAAAATCTTAAGTGCTGATGTTTAGGCCATGCTAATTACCGCTACTTCTGTTTTTGAGACAGGCTTGGTGGTTTGTTTGCATTTGAAGTTTCTAGTGTCTGAAAATATTTGCTCACAGGATTATACACACATATATAAAACATCTAATTGGCGGGTTTCAGTCTGGTACGGGTCAGCACTAGGGTTCTCACAAAAAATAACTAACAAATTCAGAGCATGATTTTTCTGGGATCTGGATGTCTATTGAAAAATATATTGATGTTTGCAAATCAGAAGGTTGGAGACCATAATCTGTCTGCAATTGCCTAGAAAAAGCATACGTCTGTGACTATTAGCCGAATACTCAGTTATTCTCCAGTGACGTACTGAATCGCGAGGAGCAACCAGCCTTCTGGAGACTGCCTCTGATGTGGGGAAGGCTTCCTTAAAACAGACAGGTGCTTTGGGTCAGGCACTGACACACCGCAGACCTGAGCTGTGCAGCTCCTAACCCAGCGGTCATCTGTCTAGGAAGGTGTTAACATCAAAACCTGACACCAGGGCCAGGCAACTCATTTGGCAGTGACTATATGGTTGGTTTACAGCTGGCTGCATTTTACACACTAAACAGCGAGGACACCTGGTTAAACCATAGCTTTATGTGTGGTGCTTACTTTAAAGAAACAGAGTTTTTAAATGATAGTAAAACAAAGAAAGTAAGTAAAACATGGTATTTTGACAAAAAGAATTTGCCATGCATGGCCATGAAGTGTGAAAAGATTTAGTTTCGGAGGAAGTAACCAAAACTAACAGCAGAGAGCTATTAGATACAGCAAGGATGCCAGACTTGATTTTTCTGATAATGGGGTTGGGGGAGAGGTACTATATTTGGAAATGAGAAAAGACGATACTTTTTCTGTCTACCTTTACTAAGGTGAGGTCAGTGGGAATTATGTCCAGTTATGTCTGGTGTGCCTGGAACATTAGAAAAATTGTCAGTGGTGGTAGAGAGGGAAAAGTAATCTGCTAATGGTAATAAGATTATGCTGCATAGATCAGAAGCTACCCAAAAGTTTGTGGCATTCATAACAGTGGAAAAATAATCGTTACGAAAACTTGAAAAATAAAAACAAGTCAGATATTCTGTATAGACTTATGTCATCATTTTTTTGGTTTGTTTGGACTCTTAGTGTTCTGCAGAAGGTATCTCTGAAATATCTAAAACTGTCATGTGTTACTTTCTTGCCAATTTTTTTATAATTAGTTCAACATGGCACAAGACCTCTAAATGACCCTTGGTGCTGTGTCACAGATTGCACTTCGTATGCTTATATGAAATACCAGGATAAGAGTCAGCCTGGGAGCACTCTGGTGTTTTTCAAAGCAGAAAAGTCTCTGTGGGGCAAATGTTTGTGATAACTACAACTTTATTAAAACTTTTGAAGGGAGTGAGTAAAATGAGACTGCAGAACTTCATCAGTGACTGAATTTTTCCCAGTGGCTGTATTTTTGGCTGAAAACAGAACTTAAAAAAGAGCCAGGCCCTGGGTTTTCATAGCATTAAACCTCATTTTGTTGATTATGCTAGGGTAAAGTGAGAGTAAATCATTACAGTACAAGGTGTAGTGCCTTGTATCATTATAAGGGACTGAGTGTGATATAAAGCCAAGGTGGGTGCAGCCCATAACCTCTTGAACATACCGAGGCAGCTTGAACCAGCTGTATGACTTAAGTAGTTCCATGTCCAGCCACGGTTGCCAAAGACCTTTAGATCTTTGGGAATGGGCACAGTGAGCGTTTGTGCACCAGACCTAAGCTCCAAATAAAGTGAACTTAGTGTAGAAGACTTCTGAAAGTTAAAGGAACTGCGTTGGCCCCATACAAGGAGTTTGCCCAAGTGGAAGAAGCAGGACCATTGATTATTGTAGTCTGGAGGATGTGGTTAGTTTGTGTTTGGCCAGTGCTAGGAAGGTCCTTCAAAATGTTCGGCCCTTAAATGTCCAAGTGGACTGCAGTGGCCTTGGAGCACGAAAGCGGAAACGGAGTTCTTGCCTTCTCCAGTGGTAAGTGTACCCCTGTACCATGCCAGGCTCCATAACGCAACTCAGAGAAGAGACTCAACACGGTCATCTTAACCCTAGTCTTTATGTGTATTTCAGTACCATTTTTCCCTTTACAGTGGAAAAAAAGGCTAAGAATAAAATCCAGTAAAAAGATGAGCTAAAGTTCAGTCTTTTTTGATGGATTTATTTTGCAAATAAAACAAAGCTGTTTTAGATTGTGAAAAAGTCATAAATTTTATAGTCCAACTGTACACAAAAGGCAGGGTCTCCTGGGCACTTCGCATCCTGCCAGCTGTACCAGAAACATCTGCAGAAACATGTCATTTAAACAAGTCATGTAAATAAACAGACTAATTCATTAAAATCCAGAATATTACATTTAAATAATAATAAAAAATAATCAGTTTTCTCTGAGCTATTTCTGTATTTTCTGGTAGGTGACTGTAAGAGGGAAAAACAAACAAACAATCCCAGTAAACGTGAAATCATGGTTGGAGGCTGCAGAGTCAAGTCATCGGATAAATGTGTGGTGCAAAAGTAAGGAATATCTGAAAGACTGATATTGAAATGGTGCCTTCTGGTCAGAGTGCTTAAAGGGGACAAAATAGGTTTCAGGTAAAACAAAACTCTCAAAAGAATGGATGTTTTGAGGGGGATCCTTTTAACATTATCATTAAATTTAATTAAATTTAATTCATTTGATTCAATAGAACTTTAAAGCCTAAGTTCCTTAGGTCTCAAAATCCCAGCCTTAACCCTGGTTCCCTTTCTAAATGTTAAAATCTTGCCTTTGACACTGGGCGTGTAAAACTTTATATATAAGAAACAGTTGTGTGGAGTCGCTAGTACCTCTCCAAGCTCTAGGATCACCTTGGGAAGGAGGCTGCTTCTGAAAATACATATGATCATGGTTTGGGAGCAAAATTCTTAATTTTCTGGAGAAGGAGAGACTTGGGGAGTGAGAAGGAAGCTGCTGATAATCCAGTCCTGGATTTCATCTCTTAGTTTTCCTGCAGTTGTACTAGTTCAACCTTGGCTGATCCTTCAGATAAGTTGATTTCTCCCTACTGTAAAGCTTTGTTTCTCTCTTCTCACTTAATGGCACAGCTTTTCCTGCATCATTAGGCCATGATGCATCACTTCCATAACAGCAGCAGCATAATTTTAACCAGAATTTATATGCTGTTCCAATACTCTTTCAAATAACTCAGTGCCTCTTGTATACCTTTGGTATGGTCTTTTTAGTTATTGCTTACAGCTGTACAAACCATTTTATTTGGATGTATTTTGTAGTTCATAATCTTCATAACCTTAACAGAATTGTCTTTGCAAATTGCTTCCTAGTTACTGTTGCTGAGTGTCTCCTTTAAAGACCTGAACCACTTCGTGGCATTTAAATGACTGGCATTAATAGGATAGTTAATGGATTGAAAGTAGGAGCCATGTCTCTAGATAATATTTCAAATTTTACTTAAGTTTGTTTACACGAAGAAAGTGAAAATTTATTTGGAGAAACACCGAATCACTCCTGTTGGTCTTGTTACATATTTTTCTTCTTGAACTGCAATTCAGGAAAAACCTGCAAGAAAATCCCTCTTGCCTACTAAGTCAGAAAACTCAAGTAAGCTGATGGGCTTAGTAATTAGCTTCCAGCCTGACGACCTGGGAAGAGGTGGCTGAATGTGTAACTGGAAACGTTTCCTCTTTGAGCAGTTGAAGATGTGTCCTTTACTAAATTAACAGTCAGCCTTGAAAGGAAAGTATACGAAGCATGGATCAGCAAATTAATTCAAATTAAAAAGAGAAATGGTATTGAATCTTTGCTTTAAACTCAAAGCCACTATTTGTTCTTTTCTTAAATTTCGATTTCAAATGCCTTCAAATGGTGGACTACATCATAATGTAGTTTTTCATGGTCCACTCCCATCTCACTGCCTAACTCATAAAATCCCTGTGGCGGCTCTAGCTGTGGATTAATAGAAAAACAGAAGTTGGAAAGTATTTAATGTTTTTATGTGCCTTTTTAATAGAATTTAGGAGCTGGGAATGGGAGCTCGAAGTTTGTTGTAAAGACTGACTGCATAGGTAAACCTTCGTACCTGAACAGCCGTTTATTAAGGAGTAGCAATCAGTTTGACTGTCGTGCACAAAATGTAGGGTTTTCATGAGATAAGAGACTTGATGTTTTCTTTCTGCCGTACCTTACAATGAAGACTTACATTAATTTTTTGTTTGTGTACTACTGTCCATTCTTGAACTCTTACAGATTGGTGTATAAATGAGAACTAACCCAAGTATGATATTTATTAAAAAGAAACCTTCTATTGTTCCTCATCCTTCAGAATTGTATGATTTTGGCATCTGAAGTTTGCTGGTAATTCTCACTGAAACCCCAACAAAGCTACAGAGGGTGAATTTTGGCTTCCTGCTTAATATAATATGAATGTTTACTAGCTTTTTAATAAATATTAAATTTGAACAAAATTATAATTAATACTAACGAAAGCACTCATTTTTGTTTGCTTTTAAGGTTTTAAAATACTAGAATTGAGAATGTTTTTATATATGTCTATAAAACAAAACTTCCCCATCAAACCCTGAATCTAAGTGATTCCAACGATGAAAACGTCTGCCAAAGATTGCATTTTAAACTTCTTGAGAGATTACTGGGGACTGTACAGATAATGGGGGTTTTAGTTTCAGTTTGCTGGTTATTCTTGAGGATAAAGTTGGGGAAATTAACAAGTCTTATTTAGGTCAAATTATACATTTTATGGGACCAGCATAAAGAAAGACTGGTTTTAGTTCAAAAATTAGTTTTCTGTTTTAAAGAAAGCTTCAAAACAGGATAATTTCAAATTTTCTGTATGAGATATCGTATTTTGAATTTTGCTTTGAATTTTCAGAAAACAGCAATATGGACCACACTGAAACATCAGATATAGGACATTAAAAATGGGGCGGAAATCACAAACCACACCTTACCAAATGGGTGTCATTCTTCCAAGCATTAGCACGACACAGTAATAAATAACAGTATGAACAGATGCTGTTTAATATCAGTGGGATGTTGAATTGGCAACCTGAGGCCTGTTTTTGTAGAATAGCTGTGCCAGATTAGTTTCCTTGGAGTTCCTGCAGTGACCGGTCATTTTGCAAATGCTTCTCTGAGGCCAGGCTGGATTTCACAAGGCAGCAGAGGGAGCGCTGAGATGTTCACTTGCTAAACAGAAAAAATAGTGGCCCTGAGAGGGGCTAGTGGTAGAGCTGGAAGTCAAGTCACATCCCTGCCCTCCAATCTTGTCTACTTTACCTCTTATTTCTGTAACTTGGGGCCACCTATTTTAAAGGCCCCCATACAAAGGTGGGAGATTTAGGAGTCCGTGAGTACCTTACATTTTGTAAACTGGGGTTTGTCGCATGAAAGCTAATCGTGAATCACTTAAACTGTGTAGGACTCTAATTTATAACTGAACAATTCTAAAGTGCTTATTGCAGTTACAGAGTAGCTGCCAAAATCTCATAAATGAACATGTTAGTCATATTTTTTTCCTTCTTCAGAAGGAATATTTCTTTCTTTTATTAATATAAAACCACAATGTCATTATGTCACCCATGCATCCACTGTGTAATTACTCCATTTTAAAGATAAATCCATTGTCTTGGGATGCATCCATCATGGATGTCACCTTTAGCACAGAAGGTGAGACACTAAATGGACACCTTTTACTAATATTAATTTCTATATAGTCATCAATTGCGAATAGACTATCCATTGTTCTCTTTGACAGAGACAGGCCAATGACAAAGATTAAATTATCCGTCTTTGTGGAAGTGAGGGATCTGCTTCGAAGAGTGCTCTTCAAGATCTTGCTTTTCTGGCCTGAGTATATTGTATTAATCTACAATTTGTTCATTTTAAACACTGATCAATTATAGAAGAAGATTGCAGATTGCTTGTTCTTCATTGAAATGAAAGGTCAGGAATTAGAGAAGCTTTGAGTTTCTCACTGAAAGATTTTTAGTCAAAAAGAAAAGAAAATGCCTGGTTTTGTCTCTTGCCTGCTGTGTTAATCTGACACTCAAGGGCTCTTTCTGGATCTTCTGCCAGCCTTATCGCAGATTCTCATGCAATTTAAATGACAATTTATGGTGCTCATTTAAATTATGCAGGGATGTTATTCTGAGAATATACTGAAGGGTAGATCTTTGGAAACTTGCTAGAGCCAGTACAGGAGCCATCAAGGCCCCAGTGCTTTTAGCAACTGATAGACACTTTTATGTTATTTCCAGAACCACCTAAACTTTTTGGGGGGGCAGGTATGCTGCATATGGGCTTACTTTCTTTTTTTTATCTTGGTGTGACAAGTGAGAGTATGACACATCTCTGTGGATACACTGATATGGGAGAAACTGCAACATAGGACGAATCAGATCAATGGCCTAGGAAGATATTCTCCCATTCTATCTGGATAAAATTTTTCAGTGTAACGTGGCACTTAGGGACATGGTTTAGTGGTGGACTTGGTAGTGTTAGGTTAACAGTTGGACTCGATGATCTTAAGGGTCTTTTCCAACCTAAATGATTCTATGAGTCTATGTTTTGTATTTGAGAAGTGTTTAAAGTTAGACTTCTTTGCTGTCTCTGGGATCATTTCAGTGTTGTATGGAATGATCCAGCAGCTAGCTACATACTAGCTTATTGTCGTAAATCCATCACTTATTCATGAAGTTACGTAGAATAATTGAGAAGAAATAGAAAGGATAAACCCTGATTTGGGAAGGTACTTCAGTGGAAAACAGTTCAGTACCAGCATAGGCTCAAGCAAGCATGGAAAAAAGATCCAAATCTCATTGAAAGCATCACTTAAATTAATGGGATTTTAGCAAAACCTGACAACCTCATTTCCTGTGCGTTTATACTAGCTTGTGCATTTAGAGTAGGCATTTTTAAAATGTTCGTAGGTAGCTTTGCTATAAAATAAGAATAAACAATAATGTAATTACCTGTTTCCCTTCCCACCAGATGAATGTTTTCTATAGCAAACTCTGTAGCTGTTCTTGCATGTACACACACTTGGTGTGTATCTTCTAGCACTAGGAAAGGAAAATATCTCTGTATTCCTACATACAGGGTTTTTATGGTTGAAGAAATTACAGTATGTCCAACACATCAAGTTAGTCATGCTTGCTTCAAGATAAAGGTTAATATTCAGGAGAAAAACTGGAGATACATGTTTTGGTTGCGGTAAATGGCAGGGGACAAGAGCTTTGATCTTCAAAATCAAATGAAGACTGCTTTTACAAATAGCAGTTGCATAGCTCTTCCTGCGGTGATGGTATAGAGGTTGCTGTATGCTCTGTGTTTATTTGGCTAGGTATGTTTGCATGGGCATAGCACTTCTGGACAAGACCATGAGAAATTGGACCTGTTATAGGTCATAATACTTCCATGATGAGTTCTGCCAAAAGAAGTTTGGTCTCTGCCATCAAGCCTTCTTCAAATTCATACGCTTGTTTGCACTGAAATTTCTTTCGGCATCTAGTTTATTTAAACTTTACAGAGAACACTAAGTTAAATTTCAGGATAATCTGAAATGTTTTATTTTGGGAGAGTTGGGAAATTGTTCTTTTCCCTATCCAAAAATAGTTGTACTTTAAATAGTACATATTAAAACAGACTCATTGTGAAATGTTTCCATTGTTTCTAATGGAAGTGTTACGTTCTGCTATGTAAAGGTAGTACAGATAATACATCAGACAGAATGCTCATCTTCCGAAATATGAGAAATTTTGTAGCAGATTGTTGGTACTTAATACTTACAGTCTGTCTTGTAGTAAGTGGACCTACACCCTTCTTGGTGTTTTTAAATAGTCATCAGGCTATTTTAATGATTTGGAGTATTCTTCATGTATCTGAGAATTCCTGAATGCTTTTGTAACTGTAGCCTACTTTCTTCTGACTTTTAAATGCAAATTAGAATGGGAGATTTTTCAGTGCATGCAAATCTCTTTATTGGTTAAGGTCCTCTGCTTGTGGCATTACCATTTTTATCTGCTTACCACTAGCTAAGATGTTATCCCTAACTTTAAAAGTTTTTCAAACAAAATAGTTAGTGCTGCCCTCACTACACTGTTGATTCCTTTGTACTGTCATGGTTTGGTATTCTACAGCAGACACATACAAGTGAACAGAAAATATGCTACTGCTATGAAAAGGAATTGCATTTTTATCATATTAAAGACACAATTATTGAAAGTACTGATATATGAGAAACACGAGAAAGACCTCAGAGGGCACTTTTTAAAAATCTCTGTTATATTAGGGCATACGTGTACTTCTGATATATGTGCTGATAATGAGAGGCAACACAAGAAAATATGTTAGGCTTAGTTTAGAGTTTGAAATAATGGTACTTTGTTTAGTGCCATTACTTTAAAATGCTGACATCAAATTTAACTCAATTAACAAAAATTAGATTTCTATATCAACACTTTTAATAATTGCCAGGCAAATTATAGCTTTTTCCTCATTCTGGGTAATTCTATTTATCTGCATTTTGTTAATGGAAATTCTGGGACAAACAAGGGACAAATGTTGTGCAAAGTTTGGTATTCTAGACATCTGCCGCACATCAACAAACTGTGTGTGCACGGTCTTCAGTGTGTCTGGACTTCTTTCTGTAATAATTTGTGTAGTTGTTAGGGGAGGAAAAATCCATTCTGGAAGGACTACTGTTTCTTTTTGACTGGGTGACCTACAGTGGACAACCACCACAAAAGGACATTAGTCACAAAGTTGGCTAGGAATACTATTTTATTAGGAGAAGAAGAAAAAGAAAAAGGGCTCTACTTGAGTGTGGATCTTTTCTTTAGTCCTAATTAGAACCACAATCCATCATGCTGGAAAGTTTCTATTCATTTTGGTGATTGGGGACATGACAAATGAATCTCAGAATAAATGGGATGTCAAGGCAGAGCAGGAGATGGATGTGTTCTGCATGGGATGAATGTAATAAGTACAGTTAATGTTGGCAACCAGCCAGTCCCATTGCCTCATGCTGGGTGAGTTGCCCCAAGGCTCTGACCAGGGGTAAAACACCAATAAATGATTCCCCTCATCTCCCATTTATTAGAGAATGAACACCTTGTCAAGGTTCATTTTTTGTTTTCCTAACTATCACTTTGCTTCAGGGATGGCAACTAATTGAATATTAGTTAATTGTTTCTAATAAAATGCTGATAACGAGATATCTCTTTTCATGTTGCTGGCCTAGCTCCTCTCTTTAATTTCACTTCCTTTTCAGTAGCCTCCGTTTCTCACACAGCCGTGTCAAGATTGATTATCTGCAGCAAGCGAGAGGCCAAGCAAGAAACTTCATTTAAGATTAATTTCAGGGAAACTGTTTTACAATTTTTCTAAATTGAATTTAGTCTTAATTTTAAAGTGTTAGGGGTTGTATGTCTTCAAAGGTTGCTTTTGGATAATTTATTATGTATCAGGTAATCAAACCCACTCTTGAACTAGGATGCTCAACGTGTCTAAAGGCACTCCTTGGATTTAGCCATATTGACATACCTGGTTTTGCTCAAAAGTGTTAGGGAGGGAAAGGAGGCATTCCCTGGCATGTATACTAGATTGCCAGTAAAGTAGCATCTTTATTATTAGGCAATTCCTAGAAAAGTCTGTCTTTTCCTCTTCATATCAGTTCCTCCAGTCTTCGATGATCCCCAGATACCCAGATGCCTTTGGTAGTTGCGGTAAGCATAGGGGGCACAGATGGTTTCCCCTAAACGCTTGAAAACCAAATCTATGATAACCATGTAAGTTAATGCCAGCTGCCAGATCGGGATGTGTCCTCCGCCTACCAACCTGGGTAAGACTCAGATGTATCTTCAAATGTACTTGAATTGTAGTCTGTTCTTTGGATCCATTAAAAAACCCTCTAAAATCTAAGACCTGTGTGAAAGCTGCATGCTGTTTTTCAGGAAATGCTTACCAGCTAACTTGCCGGGTGCCTGGCCCCCACCAGGTATAACATGTGATAGTGCCACTAATTTCAGTTGAACCATGATGACTTGCACAAGTTGAAAAGCTGTCCCACAGGACCGTTTTGTGTCTTATCTGGAGTAGACCATAATATAGCAAATATATTCCAACCTAGTTTGCTCACAAGCTGAGGATAGTATAGTTGTAACAATGCTGCTAACAAATCTTTCCGCAGCCTGGTGGTGGGGAGGTGTGCGTGTCTGGTAAGGGTAGAATAAAAAAAGGCAACAAAGCATCCAGAATTTGTACCAGATTGGTGCTTATTTGGCAAAATGAGAAGGCTGGAAAAGGCACCCCTAAGATCCCTTCCCCCTTAGCCTCTATCTCTCCCCACACAAAACCGGCTTTAGTTGTTTGAATTCCCTTGGGGAGGGGATGAAGCTGTAGCACCACTGCTTCTTTCAGTCATTGACTTGTGTAAAGATATCAGGGGGCGGATATTTGTACCACAGCAGAATG
>NW_008824414.1:5829218-5872345 GCF_000699105.1 Pygoscelis adeliae | reverse complement strand
AGAACTGCTGAGTTGGAAAAAGAGCTGGAGGAGGATGAAATGAGTACTGAAAACACAGGAATAAGCAAATGGAACATAATGCAAGCAGAATTAGAGTACTTGGAGTTTGTCCTAAGATATTCCTGGCCAAGTGTGTCCCTTCAAGCAAATTAAACAACCCCAGGGAGCAATTTGTCCTGCCATGCATACATTTGGACTCTCTGAAGAGAAGCAGAGTAACCCAGTTGCATGGACTTAGAAAAACTGTAACAGCTTTTCCATCCTATTTTTTGCTCTAAGATATGCTGATTATAATATATGGATCATATACAGCCTTTGTTAAAATCAACTTACTACATTTTTACTAGCTTCACAATGTACCAATTATTTAAAAACTTCTCAGCATGAGAAAAGGTCAGATTCTGAATGAAGGGAGGTGATCACTTGCCTTAAACCTGCCAGAAAAGTAGGTCTATAAGACTTTCTAAACTTCCTTTTTTTGCTAGCAAACCTCTTGACTTAGCAGGAATTGGACTGGCAACTCCCAAAGAATTTAGTGTGTTTCTTTGGATATGGCTGTGCAGTCATGCAGGACTGTAGTTCATATAGACACAACTGAGCCAGCTTTAAATTAGGAATGTAATCATAGCTTCATGGAGCTCAGCATGGGACAACATACTTGCCCGGTTTCACAGGTAGGTTTTGCTGTGTTATGCTGGCTGAGGTGTGTGTGTATATCCTTTATCTTCATTAAAGGATGTCAAAAGACCTTTATCATAAGAGAAGGAAAAAAAAAAAAAGTCTGTCTCTCAGATTTATTCTGTATTAGGGAACCTGAAACGGTTCTCCTCTGAGTGTGAAGAGTGATTTACACTGGTCTCTAAGAGAAGGGTGCAGGCTTTTCTATTTCACTCTCTGGCTGAATAGATAGATAGAAAAATAACAAGGAAGTTAGTGAAAGAGAAGCAAACGTTTCTTTCATTTTTATTGTATATCTTAATCTTTCAGTGAAGGGTACAGTTAACATTTTTTTCAAAGAAATCTAGCTCATTGAGCATCAGATGATGTGGATGAAAGTCTGCTAACCTCCCTCACAAGCACCTTGCTCCTTGGGCAGTCCTGCTGGGCTCAGTGAAACTGTGGCAGCATAAGTTTCTTCAAGCTGCTTCTCTTCACATTCAGTCATTATGGGTGACAAACAGGTCTGTTGAATATCATAAGAGAAGGACTCAGGGATGGAGGGTTAATCTCAGGGATGGAGCAGACCTGATTAGAGCACAAATGAAATACCCTGTATGCATGGTGAGCATATGTGTTAGAGAATCCAAGTTGCCAAGCCCTATCCTTTGTAGAGGTGGAGATTTTTTTTTTTTTTTGTAAACAAAAAGATTTTCTTCATTTGTGTTACCTACAATGATCTATAAAGCTGGTAGGAGAATTGTTGTGAGGAAGGCTTGTACTTAATGGCAAGGTCTAAACATTACAACCCACCTTGAGTAACTGTAGTACTGTAATAAATGGGCCCTCCACTGGAGGTAAGCAATACAACCTGGGAAGGATGCTGTAGAAAAGACTTCCAGGAATATTCATGTGTTTTGGTCTTGAGCAAGTTGTTTCTTGCTTCTGAGTTTTCACTGGAAACAGCTGACTGGTGAAATATTGTAATATTGTTTTAAAAAAACCATGCTGGATTGCTTGTAGCCTGCTACCAGCTTATTCCACTGGCAGTTCAGTTTGCAGCACCTGTGATAAATGAACAAAATTAATGATTGCCAACTGCTGCCAGATTATACTTGATGTAAAGTGAGGTGGGTTTTTTTGAAGTTCAGGCTGTCATCAGATTTCTTTTTATTTATTCATCTATTTTTAGAAACTATGTAACAGCAAATGAATGTGTGCCATGTACTGCAGGTTGATAGACAACTGAATGGCAAGGCTGTAATGGGATCTTTCAGTTCTTACTGAATAAAGTCTGTTTCCTTTTTATTACTCCGATTATACCTATATACAAACAAGGCATATTTAAAGCTTCTAGGAGCCTGGTATCGTCATAGCAGAAATGTGTTTTCCCTTTCCAGAAAGGAACAGAATTTGGAATATTTGTAGGCTCGTGCAGCACTTACATTGCCTTTGTTTTTGAGTAGGGCTTTAGAAGTGCCTAAGAAGGGAAAAAAGATGTAAATCCATGTTAGCATCGTCCCACCATCTGCTTCTCACCTCCCCAGGCCACAGGGACGTGTGTGTATGGGTGATGTGATGGGAGTCTCTGTGAGCCCGGGGAGATCTGTGCCATTCAGTTACCAGTTTCTGCCCTGGAGAACATGAACCTTTTCCCAGCACAGCCAGTCCGAGGGTCTTCTGCTGGATCATCTGAGGGGTACAGCTTCCCACAAACGAGTGAGGTTGTACCCAAACTGACATGGTATCACTGGCCAGGAAATAACCACCAGAGGGGTTGGTTCTTTGTTTAAAGAAATCTAGACAAATTTCTCGAGATGAATTCTAATTCCTAATAAAAATCCAGATAACGGGCACCCGGAGAAACAGTTGATTCCCCCTGCTCAGCAATATAATGAAAAGAAATAGGTTTTTACAACAGTGCATATAAAATTAAGTCCACTAGGAAGATTTTTTTAAATATATATCAATATAATAAATATATATCAAATAGTTTAGTAGCAAGTCATTCTAGATCAGTAAATGTCCTCATTTAAAACTTTACTACTTGACAGATGTGGAAATGTCAATTTTCATTATAAAACGTAGCATTATCTTTGCCTTGAGGGAACCTCATTAGAAACTGTAACACTAGTGGATTTGAGGGAAACCCGTCCTATACCATACCCCATTATGTTTGCTTAATTAAACACAGGGCTTTATTTTCAGTCAGTGCCAGCACATTAAGTTTGCTTGTCACTTTTGGATTTGCTGGGAAGTTGTAGTTGCTTGTACGTTGGGCAGAAGAGAGATGCCCAACGTCATGGCTGCCCTCCATAGCTTTCTCCACATGACCTGATAAATCCTTAGCAGAGGTGATTCAGGCTTCGTGTGTACAGGGTGTCCCTCAGTAGCAGAGAAATTGCAAACAATGTGAAGCACCATTCCTAATGCCAAGCAATAATTGTGGTGCTTATAGATGAATGTAAATTTCATAATCAGCTGTAGTCTGCAGCTGGAAAAATACAAGTATGTAAAGTGTTTTTAAATTATTACTGTTCAGGGTTCATAAGACAAAGATTAGTTGTCTAAAGCTGTCTCATAAACAAATTAACACAGTGCTGCTTTCTGTTCAAAATATGATTCTTGTCAGAAGGATTAAACATGTTAAATCCAGCTAGAATATGCTGTGATCATGTTTTTTAGCAAAGCTGCAATAATCAGACATTTACAACTAATAAATCGGTACTCTAATTCCTCTGCAATAAGGCTTTGAAATATAATCTGTCATTTCAGATTTATAGAACATGACTTTTCATAATTATAATTCTCAAATGCACATTACTAGTTATAATTAAATTCACTTTCAAAAAATCTGAAGCATTTTTGTGGATTATCTGCTCATATTATGTTCTAATGGTAAAATTAATGTATAATCTGTTGAATAAATTTGGTTAGTTCTTGGATAGAAAAATATGCTCCACTATTGATCAAGTCCTGGAAACTTAGATAAGAAGAACAAAAATGTGTACTGTATATCTTAAGAGGGCTCTAACAAAGCCAGATCAAACTCAATCATAGGCAAAAAGGAGAACTTTCTTTCATAAAAGAAAAAATGAAAGGATTTCAACTAATTTAAAAGAAATTTAAAAATATTAAATTATAGCTCGATTAGAAAAGATGTTAAATATTGGCTCTGGTTAGGGTGTAACAATGGATTAAATTATAGACTCATTCAACTGAAGAATGAATCCCTATTCGTGGGTACAAGTATATTTATTTGCGGGTGTTGGTTCAATAAAAGCTGAAGTGTATCACTTACTCAGCTTAATGTTTTTCATTAATATGAACCTGATGTATTTCTTGCCATTATCATCACAACTGCACTATTATTTCACTAAAGCAGAAGCTCAGGCTTTAAAATTTCAGTTTTAAAGTCAGTGGGTCAGATCCCCGCTGCTCCATTGTGGGAGCTGGAAGGATGCTCATCGAATGGCTGTCCCTCACAATGTGTCCTTCT
The DNA here is from genome assembly GCF_000699105.1 of Pygoscelis adeliae. Taxonomy (NCBI): domain Eukaryota; kingdom Metazoa; phylum Chordata; class Aves; order Sphenisciformes; family Spheniscidae; genus Pygoscelis; species Pygoscelis adeliae. The sequence goes on along the minus strand of NW_008824414.1, from coordinate 5,868,189 downwards.
TCTGCCACTACCCAACTAGTGCAGCTGTAGGTGATCAGTATATATAATCCTTTAGATTTGTGTGTGTTGAATAATGAGAGTAATTTCTTCTGCCAAGCCCTTATGTGAGAAGTATAGAGAAAGTAACAATCGATCTCCTTTGCCTAGCTGGGGCTAATTCAGACCATCACAGGATCAAATCACTGGTGGGTTTGGAAGTAGTCTCTTGGAGACCTACCTCCTGTCCCCAGTTGGTTTGTTGTTGCTACAGGGACCTCTGAATTCCTTCTGCTGAGGACTTACAGCATTTGTGCCTGCTCTTTTGGCCTGAGCAGGCTGCATTACTACCTGTGGGGCACTGTACATGTGACGGGTGCAAGTGATATGTGTTTGCTCATGAGCAGGCAGCAGCCAAGAGGAGCCCATATCCTTATGATTTGCACCGGAGCCTGAGCATTGCTAGTTTCCTGAGACCTGCAAGTCCTTCCCTTCTCATTTGCCTCAGAATGCTACCGTCATGAGACTTTAAATGGCCATCGTATGCCAGCCTCTTCCCTGAGGATGACAAGGTGGGATAAGCTGCCAGGACATATCCAGGGCCCGTACTGCACTCCCATGCTCTGGGAGAGAGGCAGACTGTAAGTTATACGACTCATTTTAATGAGCATGATCTGGCCAGCATTTTACTTCAGCATATACAGATATCAAATTACGTCAGCACATATGAAGCTGTGCAGCTAAACTGTAATGTGCAGATCATCATACCCTTGGGAAAGCTTGTGGGATGGTCCAAAGTCAATAGGAAACTGAAGACTTAGAGATGAAACGTGCAGTGAAAAACAGGTCGTTGACATGGGAAAAACTGCTGTTGGGCTGGAGGAAGGCAGTGATTGTATTTAACTACCTTCCCTTCAGTAGGTCTTTAAGCCGTTTAGCAACTCTTCTTTAACTTTCTATTTCCCCATGCAAATAGTAACATTTCACTTCCGTGTAAAAATTACATCCTTTAGCCTCATTCAGCCTCCCTAACTGAAGGTAGTAAAGGAGTAGCTGGGCAAGAGAGGGTTGAATAGGGCCAAATCAACCTGAAAACTGGAAATGTAAGAGAAATAATTAAAAAAATACATGTAACCAGTCCAAGAGGAGGTAAAGAGCCTTTTTCTTGCAAATAAACGTGAAACTGTAGGTATGCTTTTGTACAAATGCAGCTGGATTTGAACAGGGGTAGGAGCTGGCTGCCTTGTTAGGGCTGAATGCTTTATGGGGTTGTTGTACTTAAAAGGGTGAGAAAGCTGAAACAGGATTGATAGCAGCAGGTATCAGGAGAGTTAGAGAACCTGGTCTTCCTGTGACCCGTTATATGAAGACAGCTTTCTTAAAGATGGCCTATAATGCTGAACAATTTCCCTACCTACAGCAAATATCAGTAGCATTCTTATTTTGACACAGGAGTAGAAACACACAGCTGCTGAAAGACAGTCCTTGCCTTAAAGAATTTATAATCTCCACAGCTAAATCAGGCAAAAGCGGGAAGGTGAGACTAAGGCCCAGAGAAGTGAAGTGATGTGGCAAATTAGCCATTACACTGAATTTATAACCATGGTCTCCTATCATCCAACCTTGTGTATTGAACCATCCAGCCCTTCTCACGTGCTACTCTTTCCTCGAAGTCTGAGAGAGAATAGACAGCAGTCAAGTGCAGTAAATAAATAATTCAGGGGCAATATATAATGATCGATGGAGCATCCCAAATTAATGCATGCTGGCCTGCAAGCAAAATTATGTGGCTGAAAACCAAGGTCATTTAGGGACAGCCTGCTCATGTGTTCACTATACAATCTTTGGTTTGTATCCTAACGACATGCATTAATAAACCTTTGTTGTGCAGCATTAAGTAAAAGCAAAATCAGTTACTTGAAAATGCTGGAGTATTTAATCATATTTGATCAAGTGCTGAAAGAGTATTTTTCACCAACCTGAGCAGTCCATTACAGGAGATATCCTTGAGTTGTACAGAAGAGAAATATCTCCTGTCAGTTTAAGGCTTGTTTGCCAGCTGTGTAGCCAGAAATAGAAATTCAGAAGGACTCTGTCAGAGTGGAGAGGGGTGTGAAGAGCTGCCATTTCTGCTGAATATCTGTAAGGCAAATGACAGCAAAGGTACCCAGCTGTGGGTCTGGGTGCTTCCTGGGTGAGCTGGCCCACCTGTGGCTGCACTTCTTGGGAGGACTTCTAGTTGGAGGTATCTGCGCATCCCCCATGATGGAAGTTCTTAATTAGCTCTCTAAAAGAATGGATATTTATCTGTCACTAATCTGTCCACTTAATTAGGAGACTGAAATAGTGCCATTAAAAGATACTGTTGCCATTACTAAAAATAGCTGTTAACATGCTATTTTTAGAATTGGTTGAAAAGCAATTCTGTATTAAGATGTACAGTCTGATGCTGTTTGGACCATCCATGTCATCCTACCCAGTCTTCAGATGTGGGAGAAGCAAGCAGAAACTGGTGCCTTTCCACCGTATGCATGGTGCAGGTGTAGCAAATGGGGGAGGTTGGCAGCTTGGCATTCAACGAGAGAATCACAATTTCTTGTATTTTATTGACTCTCTATTTTCAAGATTCAGGAAAATGTAGGGTGATGAATGAGTAATGATCCATGTCCTCTGTTTCATATTTGAATGTGAAATATTATGCAGGCGATCAGATTGTTCTTAATTTTTATAGCTAAAGATATATGGCAAAGAAATATGGTCCTTGGATAAGAGGTTTAAACAAGATTAGGCTTTATTCCTAAAGTATACTGCATCAGGTAAATTTGACAGTCATATCACAAAGATCCCACAGTGTGTTCAACGTAGGCACTAAATGTCCCATGTGCAGCCAGGGCACATGACCTGCTGTCTTCTGAGTAGAGTGATAAACTCCCTGAGTAGTCGATCCTACCAGAAAGGATGAGATTGAGGAATAAGTGATGTGTAAGTGATGACTGCAGAATTAGGTGTTTAAAAAATCTAAAAAAAAAATGCATGAGGGTATGAACAATTGGGAATTAGTGTGTATCAGCAGGGGTTATGAAGGATACAGCTGTATATTTTATCCGTATATCTGTGCTTGCTTACTCCAGTCTGTACAAATGGGGGGGTTGATAGGTGAACCAACACTTGCCTCTTGCCTTACAAATATACAGTGAGCTTTGAATTGTAAGGTACCATGTGAAAATTATAAAGGTGGGATCAAATCTGTCCTTATTTAGGTCTTGTCTGTGATAGTGCCATATCCCTTTACTCTTCTTTTGATCACATTCTTCTCGATTTCTTTTCCTCTGGACTTTTTAGCAAGGCCTGTTGCAACAGGACAAGGGGGCATGGCTTTAAACTAAAGGGGGGTAGGTTTAGACTAGATAGAAGGAAGAAATGTTTTACGCTGAGGGTGGTGAAGCACTGGCACAGGTTGCCCAGAGAGGTGGTGGATGCCCCATCCCTGGAAACATTCAAGGTTGGGTTGGACGGGGCTCTGAGCAACCTGATCTAGTTGAAGATGTCCCTGCCCATGGCAGGGGGGTTGGACTAGATGAGCTTTAGAGGTCCCTTCCAACCCGAACTATTCTATGATTCTATGATATAATGTATCACAGAATAGTGCTAAATTTGTTCTACGACCTGTGTGGTGGTTGGTTTTTTTCCTTCCAAATTCTGAAAGCCTACTTTGGCTTCTCAAAAAGATATTGGGAGGATCTTTCTCCCATGAGAAATGTGTTGGAAATATTTTCTTAATAGCCTGCTTTGTGCTGCTTAATCTGTCTTTACCAAAAAAAAAAAAAAAAATCACCAAAGAACTGCATTTTTCAGAAAGTACAGAACAAATAACTCCTGCACATTGCAGGAGCTGGGTAATTGATATGCATTAGCAATGCCTGAGGATGGAGGAGATGCCCATGTCTGTTGAAGCAGTCTTTTTTTCCTCAACAACAACACAAATGTAAGCATTCATACTTCAGAAAATGGATTGCAGATGTGCCTTCCCCACCCACCACCCTAAATACATTTGGTGATGTCTCAAATATATGTAAATATTTTAAAATTTGCCAATCTGCTTAAAGATATATGGTAACGCAATGGAATTTAAATACAAATATTTATTTCAAATGACACTTACAAAACTGGACAGCCTCCCTGCTAACGTGTACAGGATACTATGACAAAGATTATTTAAAGGCATGTCAGCAGTTTTACATGTACATTGGAAAATGTTCCATGTGCATGTTCACATGGCTGGAAAACTTGCCTGAGTAAAGGAAGGACTTTGGATCTTTGGGAGTGAACATACACGAGTGGCCTCACTGACCATGGGCTGTGGCTGCTCTGTGTAAAGCACAAGCTTTCCTGTAGGCTTGGGAGAAGCAAAGACTTTTACAGTATCTCTTTCTTTTGCACTAATAACATATACAGCACTAACTGGGACTTGCTTCCATTTCTCAGGAATTTTCTTACCCAGCTCTGGTTTGTTTGTTTTCTTCTCTTTTCTGTTACCTTTGTGATTTACCTTAAAAAACCAGAAGATCGTCATTTTAACACTGAAGGGCTGCAAGTAAAGCACATGAAATGAAATGCAATTCCCACCTTCACCACTCTTTGAGCAGTTGCCAGTCATTTGATTTCATTCTGAAAGCAGCCGAGCACTCTCTAGCTTCACAGGATGGCCACAGATCTCAGTAATATTCCCAGCATCTTGCAGGATTCTGTTCCTGAGATCAGGTACTTTTCTGTGTTTCTACTACTGGTACACCATTTCCTATTTCCTCTCTGTCCACATCACAGCTTCATCCTTTATTACTGTTTTGGGCTTATTAAGATACTTAGCCATTCAGTTATGCAGTGTACACTCTTGTCTTTGAAAGCCTGAGGCTGAGATTGTCAAAACAATCAAAAAACCCTTGAAAACTCTTTTGCTAAATGTTCTGATGGAAACCAAGACTTTTACTGCTCTACAATAGATCACAGTGCATAACACATGAATTATTTTAAGTCAGAAAAATGTGTCACAGTTTCTCTTATGACTACTTACATTGATACAGTTCGTACCAGAGTTGAGTCCCATTGACTTCAGTAGGACTTAGAGGCTGCAACCTTCATGTATCAGAGACCGGGATACGAATCATCCTTGGGGGCATCATAAAGGTTCCGCCAAAGAAAGAATATACTTATCTTCCTGAAACAGGTCTGACAGATAAAGAAATATTTGTGGTTTTAATCTGGAATTCACATATATTTTTCCTGAGCATCACATACTCTGCTGGGGAAATTGTCAATTATTTATTTGAGTACTGGAGAAAAATCAAGGGCACGTCAAGGCAATTCATACCTTTTGATGCAGTCTAAAATGTTAAAATTCCACTTTGGCAAAATACTCTCGATTTTTTTTCTGCCTCTGAACTTGACAATGTTTTCCTTATTTTTGCTGGGAAACGAATGCATCTGTTTTCTTAACAAATGGAAGCGTTTGACTTACAGATGCTGCCTTTCAAATCAAAGCCTACTAAAAATCTGATATGGCCAGAGAACATGTCACATATTTTCCAGTTAGTGGGTGAGAACTTTTTCCGCAGCTGTACTGTGTGTCTTGGCAAGTGTTTGTCTGTGCAAATATCCCTTCCCCAGATTTATCAGCGCAAAATTTCTAAACTGCTGTTGAGATACAATGAAAGAAATCGTTGCTACACTTGGGAAGGAACAATGTAGGAGAAGAGACTAGTTTTACCAGATGTTATTTCTATTTTCCAGAGCTCAAGCATCACCCCGATGTAAGAAGGATAGGTCAGGGAGCTCCTCTTACCACAGCAATGGTGTTAGGTGGGGGAGGTCTCTCCCTGAGGGTAGGAGCTGGAAGCGTATTCTGAAATATGTGTGTCCTGCTGGAAAGAAACGCTTGTTATATGCTGGTTATACGGCATAGAGAGGATGGAACGTTATTGATGGGCGAAGAAAACATGCCTGTCCCTCTCTTTTATTAAAGGGTGCAAGGAGGGGGAGGAGTTGATGACCTTAAAATTCAAGACTTTGCGCTTTGAGTCAGTGTGGGGGGGACAGGGGAAACTAATTGGCATTGTTTTCCTTCAATACTTCCTGCAGTCTTCCCAGTGGTATGATAACTTTAGAAAGATCTAAACGTTGAGTGTTTCATACAGCAATGAAATACTGTGGGGTATTTGTTATGGAGTTCTTTCAAGACAGGATTAGCATCAAACAGTGTGATGTTAATGGCAGGTTCTTACATGTCTGGACTATCCCTGTTTATTTTGTGATTTGACAGGAAGGCATTTGTGATTAAGAGACTTCAACACAGGTCTCTAATTCACTTGTCTACAGGTGAATGTTAATTCAGATATGAATAGGATATAAGCTTACTGCACACAAGCCATTCCTGAATAATGTTTTGTACATACCAGCTGTAATGTTTTTGACTGTAGTGTATTTAGAGTAAAGATGCAATAACAGATTTGCACACTGGTTTTAGTTTAATGGTTTATTAATTAACATTAAATAACAGCAATTTTGTCTTTGCTAACCCACTTCTTAATAAGCCAAAAAAGACTTATTTAAATATAGATGTGTATGTGCTAGCTGCAGGCAAGTTATTTTTATAATTAACTACAACATTAGAAACCAATCATATAAATATGTTGCTATAGACCAGTCTCCTTAAGTCTAATTCAATTGAAAATTTGTAATTGTTGTGGTATGTCCTCTAGTAATAATAAAATTCTTGGCATTAACAAGGAACCAAGGAGTTGGCTGGATTAGAGAAAAACAAGGAGATTCCTCCTTTCTGCATTTGTCAGGTTTTAGTTCCCCCCTTGTCTTCTAAAAACCAGACAGGTCCCAGGGAAATTCTTCCTGTTGAATATATGGGTGTGTTGTTATTCAAATCGCACAAGACTGTGGCCGACTCTACATGTTGCCAACTCCCCTCTCCAAAGCAGCCACCAACAAGGCTTTCAAACTCCCACCTCCAGAAGTTGGTACCCAGGAAGGATTTCCTGACATCAGTCACTTAATTCAGATATCTAGATTCTTCTCGCATTTCCTCATGCCCAAACCAACTACACCTCCCAGCATCCACTGCTTCATTACCAAGGTAGCAATGGTAGCTCCCACACTACGAAGGAATGCCTGCGATCTGCTTGGTGCCCTCAGGTGAGATGTGTTTCCCTTGCCTTCCTGCAAAATTGTCACCTTTGCTCAGCTGGACAATATGTGGACATTGCTGCATGGGAACAGATAGCAGAAAATAAGTAAAACCCCACTTATAACAGTGACATAATAAGATATAGTTTCCATTTACTTGAGCATGTAATTCATCAGGGAACAGAAGCTAAAGCTGTTAGAAGGATCTCCTCTGTCCTTACATTTAGAGTAGACAGCGGAGGGGCTTTTCTGGTAGTACCCATTTCACTGGGAGAGCCAAGTAGGTTAGTGAGCTCTGTTGAGCCTAATCCAGTGTTTTAATTAAGTATTTTAAGGTTGAATTATTTGTCGGACAGTTAATATATTTTTCAAGTTTTCCATTACTTTTACACTTGACAGGAGTAACTTAGTCAAGTCATGATGTAATATCCCCGTGCTTTGTGGGAGCTTGTATGTCTGTTTGACAATCATAATTTGATTTATCATTCATTTAAGCTCAAATTGGGGTCAGAGTTTGACTGATGCCACTGGTCCATCCTAGAACTGCAGTTCTTCCTTTTCCTCCTAAACTGTTACAGTAATATCACGTGGAGGTGATGCATATAGTAATGTTAAATGACATCTTTAGGATTACAGAAAATAGTATGTCTGTAAGAAATCCATGTAGTGCGTATAAGGTTGACAGGAGAGTTGAGCATCTCTGCTGTTAGAAGTCCAAATCCTTTATTATTTCAGCTTAAAAAAAACAAAAAATGAGAGTTGGAGGAACTGAGAAACATAATGTGGATTGTTCCCACCAGAGGGAATACAATGTACTGAGCTAAATACCTTTACTTCCCATATAACCCACTAGGAGGTAAGAATATTCGGCACTCTGCAGGAAGCACTTGCTTAGCACCGTACAAGATAGGGCCCCATAACTGTTTAAATTTCCCAATTCTGTTCACAAGATATGTCCTTTCCAATCACTTTTTTTTTTTTTTTTTTTAAGAATCGTTAAATGGAGTCAGTTTTATGTGAGTAAGTCCTAAAAATATTCTAGGAACAGCAGACTGGTGCATAAAATGTGTTGCCTGCCTCCTCCCCCTAGTTTCTTTCAAATAACCAGAGGTCATAACTCCCAAAATCTGGCTGTTTGCTGTTAGCTAGTAGAAACCAGCTGAAACCCTGGTAAGACAAATCTTCACAGCTGTATCATATGTCTACTATTGTCAATATATCTGCAAAACCTGCCAACTGCTTGTCACTTAACATAAAGTGGATTTAGAGGGGGATGAAGTAGAAAGAGAAACAGATTGCGATGCAATCTGAAGACATGTTGATCTAGTAAACTTTTCTTGTCTTATTTACTTCTGGTTTTTTCTGTTCTCTGCTTATCCAGCCTACTAAAAAGATAGGCACGTTATGTATCTAGCCACTAAGCACAGATCTCAAAACCAGTGCTATGTTTTGTTTTCCGTATTATCCTGGTACAAGGAAGGTAATTGCCAATCCCGTCTAACGAGTTAGCGGCCATGGTCAGGTCCATGTACCACCTGTAAGTACTGCAAGATTGCACAACAGAGGCTCTCATCCTTCAGTTCATTTTTTAGGCTGGATTATACACTGCCACTGACTTCAGAGTGCTCTCCGCACTGTCTTGAAGCAGAAGCAGCTTTGGCCCAGCCTCACCCCACTCAGGAAAGCCCTCCTGCACCGAATCAGCCGTCCAGGACCCCGCACCAGTGCCTCGGCCAATGCTGCCAGCACTCCAGGGTTGCTCCCGGTATCGTGATTTTCAGCAAGATTTTGATCTTGCTAGCAATAGGCAAATTCCATTCCAAAGATATGCTTTCTTTCCTCAAGAGAATGCAGATTTTAGAGAAATACTGTAGCATTTTAGGGAAGTGGGGAAAACGAATTCATCTTTGAAAATACTTCTTCTGGTACAAGAGTTTGGGAGAATGGAAGAGGAGGAAAGAGAAAAGCTTATCTACTCGTTCCATTGTCATCCTTTCAATATTACAAAAAGGAAGGGTGGGATCTTCTCTTCTCGTTACAACTGAATTTTGTCTCAAGTTTTGGAAAAATATTGTGATGTAGCTTGTTCTGTTTTTTAAAAAGGAATTTTTCTAAGGCAATTTTAAATTCATTGAAAGCAAAGAAAAAGCAAATAGATAATAATTTCTTGGCCAGCTATAGTGTTTATTTCCATTTATGGTGGGTTTGATGCCCCATGGAAAGGCAGGGCAAGAACAGCCTGCCTCCTGGGTCGTGTCTCCCATGCCTAGTAAAAGCTGCCCACTTTAAGTGTCACTGAAAACCAGACACCTTCTTACCTGGCTAAGGTCTCTGATCACACAAAAAGAGTCACAAAAGACGTTGCTCCTTTTTTTAAAAATTTACTGAAAGAAAATCAAATATTGGAATGAGAATACCCAAAGCATTGTTTCCTGGCCTCAGATAAGGACCTACTTTTCCAGTCTTGACTTAACCTGCCAGCAACTCCTGCAGGGAATTGTGCTAGAGAGAAAGGATACAGATCATGCTCAGATTGCAGCTAATTATTAAAAATGGCTTACTTATGTTTATTTTTAATTGCTCCAAACCTCAGTAGTGTAATGAAGCTATTAAGAAATAACTCTCTGAAAGAGTTAAAAAAAGAAAATCAGATAAGGTCCCCAATGCACTTTTGCATTTTATTGACATTTTAATTAAGACTGTAGTATACTTCAGGGATCTCTGCACTTAAATAGAAACCGTTTTAATATGCTACACTGGCAAAGAGTAATGGATGAATACAGACCCATATTCCCATATGTTTTATGGTACTTAGTGATTCTTTTGTACAATGTATTATGATGTTAAGACATTTTATGAGTTTCTATTGGCTAAGCTGAGCCATATCAAATCATAATTTTGCTCAGTGGATTTTACTGTAAGGAGATTAAATAGGGCACGTTCTGTATTTATTGTACAGTTAGATCTGCCTGTTTTTGTTTTTCCTATTGTAGTCTTCATTTACTTTTCCCCTTAAAGTGAATATAACAAGAATTATATGAAGAAATCACTTGGCTCCATTTACAGTGGGCTGGGGTGGTTGTTTGCTGGATTTTCTTTTTTTTAATAAAAGTTGCTGGAGCTGAAAGGATGTTGTTCCCCTGATAATACTGATCTGAATGAATTCTTATCCATTTAACGGCACCACTGATTTAGCTGTGAATATTTTTCTTTTTAAATAGACAAGTTGGCATCTAGTATTAATATCTGGGGACGCCAGCAAGCCAAGAGAGAGGAGATTATTTGTCCCATTTTGGACCCAGGAACAGGACTGTGTGTCAAAGGGCTGACAAATGTAGTTTAATGATGCTTACTAACTCTGGAGTTTTTAAGACTTTGAGTAACACCAAGTTGTAAACCTGCTCATGAGCAACATGAGAAAGTGTGAATACCACTCCAGGACTAAATTAAGGCAGCTCAAATGTGTAACTTAGTACAGCATCCAATAGAGCCCTTGTTGTTGGAAGGGAGAAAGTACTAGGGCGAGATGCACTGGTGTCAGGCCAATTGCCCTGGCCACCACTGTCACGTGAAGCAGCTTGGGTGAGAACCACAGGCATGGTACAAAGTCAGGCTAAACGTTGATACCCACTTTTATTATCATTATTTTTGGACTCTTCTCTCATGAGAGAGTATTTCTGTATAGTAAGCCAAGTCAAAACCAGAAAGTTCCAGCCTTGAAAGCTCGTTCTCATGAGAGTATCAGTGCAAGCAGTTGTCCTCCGTATCTCAATAGCCATCTCCAAACAAGTGAGAGCAGATGAGTGTAATGGAAGGGGAACGTTCTAGTTGGTCAAAAATGCTGATTCAGCAAACCCAAAACTTTGTGGGGAAGGGTGTTAGTGTCGATGAGGGTTTTGGAGAAAAAAGGCCTTCAGCATTCCATTTCTTTTGCACTAACAAGATTTTAATGCTGAAATTTTAGTTTGGGTGAAAAAGATTAGAAGAAAATATGTCAACATTTAAACATAATTCTTACGGCATAAATGAAATGTTGCAGTTGTACATGGAGTCTGGGATTATCTGTCCGTTCAACTTTTCAAAATTTTAACTTGCTGGCCCAACATCAAATGGAGCAGGAAAATTGGAGACCTCTAAGATTTCCTGGTGTAAGAATAACAGTTCCTGGGTCACTCTCACATTAGCATGGAGATTGTATTGCAGGAGGTGGACAGCAAAGGGGTTTACAGCTTATTTTTACAATCCCCATGTTAAATGCTTTTGCCACTTCCAGAAAACTTTGACTTGCTCCTGAATTACCCTAATTCCCACGTATTCTGCTGCTCTACTTTTCCTTGAAAGCCAGCTTCACTAAAACACTCTTTTTATTGTTCTATTGTGATAAATGATGTTTTAATTTAGAGAAGGTCGATAAGTGAGGTGAAACTGTTCAGAGAAATTATGATGAATCTTTATGTTTGGTACCAGCACCACCAGACAAAGCTGTCTTGAAATCTGTAAATGAAGGAAAGGAGAATGGAGCAGAGGAACAGTGCTCAGTCATTGGAGCTATCGATGGATGTGCTCAGAGATGGGGAAATGTCTAAAAATATCTTCAAATTAGGCCATTTTAATGCAGAGTGCATTAGAGTGCATAGATTTTTTTTTTAATATACTTTCTATTAATACGTTAGAGTGGGATAAAAAATGGGAAAGTGCTGCATTCAAGGTTTCTCATCCCTTTTCAGGTTTCCCATCCTTTTTCAGGATTGTGTTTGAAATGTTCTGTACTTTTACCTTTTATGGCCACACTGCAAGGGCAAGAGTTTTAAGTAAACATCGTCCAAACCTCTTTGGGGCTAGATTGATCCCAGCAACAGCTTCAAGCCCTTCAATCCTTCCTTGTCACTGATAAAGGAGCTGGTACCTGAGGTCATATCACTCCTATGTTAAACATAATAAGCGATAAGTTTTATGTTACTTTCCCTTTCCAACCTAATGCTCTACGAACCTTCGAAAAACAGATGAGGTAAAATGACACCTGGACCTTCAGGTCCATTCGTCTGCAGTTCAGTGGTGGGCAATTCCTTTCCGGGTGAGGTTTTTGGTGTGCTTCAGCATACTTCTGCCAGAAAAGGGCCCGTACATCATGGGTGAGAATACTTCACTGGCATGGCACTAAAGACAGCCTTTGCCATCTCAGCTATCTGCGATTCATTAACTGATTCAAGTCATATTGCTCATTTGGCTTTAAACTTATCTTCTCTGAGCAGAAAGGCTTCTGCCATGGTGCATGACAACATCTGTCAGCGCCTGTCCTTGTTAACCAAACTGTCCACAGAGACCTCATGCAGAAAACCAGAGAGAAGTAAAAGCGTTACATTAAATTCAAGCCTTCCTGAACCAGTCATGCTGACATTGTTCCGTGTTGCCCGATTAGGGGGATCCCAGCACCTTTGAAAGATGGCTTTGCATAGCTGTGGCACACAGGCACTGGGGACAGTGCCAGCTGGGGAATTTGGTGGAAAAAATTCATGTGTAACTCCAGCATTTGTTACGTTTCATCACAGAGGAGTTTTTTAGATGTTTAGTGTAAAATGCTGATTTCTCTCCTTTAAAAAGAGGCAAGACACCAAAAGGCATCTTTCCATCTTGATTTCCTCTTTCTCTGGCGCGCTGATGTGTATATTTAGGCATTATCTTGCACGTTTGTACATATGGAGAAATCAGTGGTATGTGAATAATTGTGCTGCTTGATCAGGCCTTCGTCTGCATGCATGTTTGGGTAGAGTACAGTTCCCCCGCTTTTCCTTCATCCTTATTAATGTCTCCTTTTTCTTGGTCTTCTTCCCCCCCCTTTTTTTTTTCCCTCTCTCCCCATCATTCCTCTCCCCTTTGCTCCTTGCAACCTTCTGCCTCCCACTGCTTCTTCCTCCCTCCAGAGGAGCTGATAAGCAGCTGTTTTTGGAGGCACAGCTAATGCCATCCCTCGGGGGGGTGTGGGCGAGGAGGGGGGTGCTGGTGCACGGGAAACCGGGTGTCCCTCATGGAGAGCAGAACAAGTCACCTCCGCAGTCAGCACAGCAGCCACCTGCCTTAGGCCTAGGATGCCGACTCTATCTCCAAATTCAGATCTCCTGGTTCACAGCCCCATGCCAGACGTGGTTTTTTTTTTGATGCCTAAGGAATTCCTTGGTATTAAACTTAGAGCGAGACAGGGAGAGAATGTGGCGAGAATACATTGCTTTGTCTGTTTTAGCATGTGCTAACAATAATTCCTGATGCTGTCTCGCAGGGGAGGAATACTGCCATGGTAACTTTTAACATAAGCATGAAATCAGCAAGCTCCACTCTGATATCTCATGTAATTAAATAGCTAATAATGTACAATTGTAATTTATACTAATGCTTTTGATATTTCGCCTTTATCTCTGAGCCCTTACCTCTTGGCGAAGCATCGTATCAATATGGACATGGTGCTGAGGGTGGGGCGAGACAAGAAAGGGATCGGGGGATACCTCATTATAAATGTGAGGCTGGTGCATGAACCGTGTCTGTGGCAATCAAACAGCTAATTGTTATGATTTTGCTGATAGTGTCTTAGCTGTAATATCCTGCACTGTGTCAATTTTTCAACCCTTAATGTAACACATTTGCATATCGAACCATCGCAGTGACTATCCTATCAGCTGTACTTGAGTGTGTGAATCAAAAATGCATTGTTCCCCGTGCCCTTCAGCATATCGGATCAAAAAGCAAAGCTAAGAGATAATTTTTATTTCAATTATTTTTTTGGACTTGGAGAAGTAATCGCATTGACAGTTTCCTTAAAGATAAACGCCTTGCTCATGCATGCGTTAAAATTCAGCTTGCAAGGCACCTAGTGGGGCTGAAGCCTAGATAAAAGAATTGAATTTTTGAAAAAAGGAAAAAAAAAAAAAAAAAGACGAGAAGCTGGCGTTTAAAGTGTCCTGTGAAAGAAAGAAGGCATTTGGCCTTAGGCATGTGCATCCACAAGAGACAGCTTCAACTCTTATAAAGTGGGGAGTTTTGTGTGAGCACAGATGCATTTTGTTTTCCTATGAGGAAAAGATGATTAAATTATCAGAAACAAAGATAAAAAAACCCAGGGCTTCCTGGATATACTTCTTTTACCTCCCTTGTGTCTCACTTATTTCTACTGCTTAGCAAAGGTGCTGACTCTATCTCTCTAAGCTTTAGTTTAAATGTCCAACACCACTTATTAATGAAAGTAATAGGCTTTTGTTTATTACATGTTATAATGGTGAATATGACTATTTAATATAAATCTGACATTTAAATTCCACTTAGTTCTGAGATACGGTTGATATAAACGAATAACTCTTTACCCTAGAGTAAAAACTCCCTCAGTCTGCATTTTAAAGCATTGAAGTTTTCAAAGTAATCAGTTTTTTTCAGAGGAACCAAATTGTGAAGACATCTGTTATGTTATTAATTTCACATAAATCTTAAGCTCCTCAAGGCCTGAAATGAGGCTTCATTCAAGCCGAATTAATGAAACATGATTGTAAGTCCCTTGCATGGAAATGCTGTCATACAGTATTGAGTTGCTTATAATCACTGAGTAATCTTGCAGGCTGCCAAGGGAGAGCTACTTTAAATCCCTCCATAAAACAATATCTGAAAATATCAGAACACTAACTATATCCTGGAAGATTAATAGCAGATGAGAATTTCTATGAAATGATTCATTCTTTCTCAGTAAAGGATACAAACATTTCCAGTAACTGCAGATTGTATAATATAAAGCACAATCTACGATCCAGATGCGAGTTGCATTTAAGCTCTGAGATTCATGCTAAATACAAAGTTGCTTAAGTATGCAAGAATTCTATATAATAGAGAGAATGTTTGGAATTATATAGGTTTCTAATTCAATATGGCCCAAATCCTGAAGGACTTAGTCAAAACTCCCACTGACCTTTTTCGCCTAAGGAAGGACTGAGGGATTTGGCAATATGTGTAAACATTGCACCGAGCAAATAATAACTAATCACAATGAGTAAGAAGTAGCATACTAATTTTGAATTCTTTCTTTGAACAGTATTTGATTTTTGGTCTTTTAATTGAGCAAATGAAACTTGCTATTCCTTTAAAAAAAAAAAAATTAATAGAACAGTACCACACAACTTATTTTTAATGTTGAAACAGGAACTTTTGAGAGGCTGAACTGCCTTAATCAAATTTCAAAATACTACACTGGTCTCCAGCTGAATTGGGAAATAAAAATCTGCATATGATATTTATTACACAAATCTTCTGAGTCCTGTTAGCTTTGATAGAATTTTTTTTTCCTCTTTTTCCTTTAAAAAAAACACATAAAAACCCCCAAAGATAATTAAATACAAAGGCAATCCTTTTAATCTAGTGGCATATTATGCAAACTTAATTATAAGGGCAGTGTATACCTAGGGTATGGGATACTTGATAATTACTCCTCAATTAGAAACCTTAGTGACAGTGGTATCTTATATAATGTAATTTTAGGTGCAGCTATTTGAACCTGCACTATGCAATGCTTCAAAATGCCAGTGATTTCCTCCTGGATTTTCATCGTGAAGATTTTTACACTTTTGCCCCTCAACACCTCTGTTCTGTCAGATTTTTAAGATACCTTTTTTTTTTCCTCCCAAATGTTTTTGCTGAACATGACCAGTGCTTAATTAATTATAAATAAATAATTATAACAGTAGTATATATGCTCCTGGTCAGCAGCTGTTGGTATTGAAAAAATACTTTGAAGTTTTATACAAGGGGAGTGAGAACAGTTCTAGGAGCTATAGTTGCAGAAGACTTTTTAATGTATTTTGCTGGAATGAAAAAGATTTGTATTGCAGTTGTGATCATATCCCAGCATTGAGAGTTTTCTGTAGGTCTGTAATGTGATAGAAATTGCAGACATACACCATATGAATTTTTAAGTGTCATTATATGGTCATTAGGGCAAAAGCTTTTATATCATTATACTGTAGGATCCTGGCATTGCTAGGTTGGCAAAAAGTAAAGCGGACCATCAGAATTCATCTTGGTGGTAATTTTTAGATAAAATTCTGTGTAATTCACAGAATAAAGATGTGCTAATATGTAGCTGCCCTACTTGAAATTTTGACAACCTCAGTATGAAGGGGGGGGAAGGCAGCTAGGTCTACATTTTACCCGTTAGTCAGATTCAATATTACTTCAAAGATATTCTAAATCTGCATTTGAGTACCATATGTTGACACTGCATTTTGGACACTGGAGATTACTTGAAGTACCGCAACCATGACTTGTACTGTTCTTCTGTAATCCTTGTTCTCCAGGGCATTACTGAATTTAGAGAGAAGCAAACAGAGCAGGGTTTTTTTGGGGTGGTGGTGTTTCTGTTTTCGGGGGGGTTTACTGTCTGTCTTGGGTGCTGCTTTCTTGTTCACCTCTGTGAATCCATGTCAAAATAAATGGAGACCTTATCTGGAGAGTGCCACACTTTGAAGTGCAGAGATGCAAATCCAAACATTGCATCACACTGTCAAATACAGAAATTAGTAGCATCCTGCATGTCCTTTGAAGTTCAAGGCTGTGCTTCCATGGAGTGTATTTTCATATAGAAATCAGATGGAAGCTATTCAGACTCAGATAGCAATAATGATTTACTTGCAGTAAATCTTACAGTTTTTGGCCACACTTAGGGTATGATTTACTAAATAGTTTTTGGTCAGATGTTACTTATTAAGATATTACTCCCTCCCCCCCAACTATTTTTTAATTAAAGGCTAGAGATCTAATGTGCTTATTTTCTCTACACATATGTAAAAAATCAAATAACTATTATATACCAGATTATTTGCTTCTCGCATCTTTTTAAAATACTGTGATTTACAAACTTTGATAGAAGATAGAACTACTTGACTGCAGCAGCTGTTTAATCACAGTGGAAAATATTTTAAAACGACAGCTTCAGTGGTGGTCTGTTCTGAACAACGAACAGAATAAAGTAGGCTGGAGGTAGAAGCAGCATATTGGTAACAGCAAAATGATCAGAGGCACTAAATTCTAATGTTTAACTGCTTTTTAAACAAATACTGTCTCCTGTCCATGGCCCTGCAACCAATATGCTGTGATCAAAACTCCCTCACCTCTCTCCATCCCTCCTTAGCCTGCTGGCTCCTTGCAGTGCTGGCTGTCTCTCTGGGTACGTTTGCATGGTGCATAGCACAAGGGGAAGGTCCAGTTTCTTACGTCTTATAACAAAAATTCTTAAAGCCCAGTCCAAAGCTTGATTCAATTGGCTTTGGGTCAGATCCAGCAAACCAGATTTTCTTTGGCTACATTTGTAGGTCTTCCACACCCACAGCTGAGGCCAGATTTTTATAGGTGCTCAGCGCTTAACAGTTCATGGTGATGGTTGGAAGGTACTTGCAAAGTGCAGTCTCCTTAATGGGCAAAAAGAGAAGGTCTTCCAGAGACCACTCGGAGCACCTGAACTTAAGCCGTAATACTTGTTCTGCCTCTTGAACTGCTTTCTTCTCTTCACTGTCAATATGGCTGGGACGATAGCATCCCCTGGGTGAAACTCTTCCCTGTGGAGATTCTCTTTGCTCCCAGTTCCAGGTCTTTGAGTGTGGGAAGCTGGTGAACCACGTTCAATATATAATGGGAGAAAATATGAGTTCTTAAGAGGAATGAGTGGTCTAGGTTAAGATACTATTCCTATTTGTGTATCCAAATGTCCTGGCTGAGAGCCTTATCTCTGTAGTCAGGATCTCCTATGGCCTCCTACCGCCATAGATCAAAAGAGAACAGTCTTTTTTTTTTTTTTTAAACAGTTAACAGACCCAGAATTTTCTTTTTCCTCCCTTCATGATTCTCTCTCCTCAAAACTGCAAGAAGTGAATTGCTGCTGCTACTGAAGGAATTTTGCTGCTGAGTTCTTTGGGCTTACACTGGGCTTGCTGGGGGACTAATGGGACTCTATTTATGTAATTAGAATTTGAACAATAGGTTGTTTGCTTGACCGTGGTGGGCACTTGTCTTTCACTTCTGATGATATCATTTGAAGAGAAAGGAACTTTGCAATATAGCTGCAAAAGAGTAATGCATACGTGTACGTGGATGGAAAGTATTTATATAGCCATATATAATATCCAAACCCTGAAAGGTGGAGGAAGGAATTAGAGGAACTGAAACTGCTTTGAAAAGAACAAACCATGAACTAGATCTATACTTTACTTTTTTCCACTGGAAAAAAATAGAAGCAAGATGGGGGAAAATGAGATTATTTCACATGGTTCTTGTTGTTATGCAGATTGCCTCTTTATATCCATACGTTCAGCACATCTGGCTCCCTTGTGGGTTTGCTCTTTGAGCCGGGAGGAAGAATGCACAGTGAGATTAAGGGCAAAATAAGGTGGAAGGACAGAAATGGAGAAATAGTTGTGGAGTAAGGACTAGCCAGACTACGGAGGATTTCCCTCAAAAGCCTACAAATCTGTCTTCTCTTCTTCCCTTAAACCTTCCCATCTTACTACATTGAAAATTGCTCTCTTCTTCTCTTGAATAAGCATGTGAGTGGTTGGGCCACTGGCGCTCCATGAGTGGTGCCCGGTGGGTTGACTGGCTTCACCTGCACTTGTTTCTGTGCCCTGGTTTTTCCAGGCTGTGCTGCTGTCCCTTGTTTTCTTCTTGGATTGTAAACTCCTACGGGCAAGGGCTCTGCTCTACGCGTTTGTACTGCTGCTTGCACTGCAGATGACTTAGCTACTGTGATAAAGCAAATAATACCACCACCCTTATTTTTTGTTATGAAGTAAAGGCAGAACCTGAGACCTCCCCTCGCGGTTTCCCAAGTGAGAACTCATTTGCTGTTTCACACTGTGTAGATACTTTGCTGTGGTCTGAACACGCAGCTCTGGAAAAGCTCCCTGGCGAGTACAGGGCCATCGCTGCGGGGCAGCCTAGTACCTCCCGTGGGGAGGTGCTGCGGCATTGTCTCGGTTGACCCCAGGAGAGCAAGGGATGTGCAGTGCTGGAGCACATGGAAAGATGGCATTAGAAACAGACTCTGTTGATGAAAATCTTACTGCAGTACTCGTTCTTTCAATCATGGACCATGATGAGACTTTCAAAGTCTCCACATTTATCATCAACGTAATGAACCTTGGGGGAGGAAGATGCGCATTAAAGCACCTACACGTTTTACACAAGCATACGCAGGCAGAGGAAAGCCCAGAAGTAATCATCCTGCATATCCGTTTGCATCACAGAATAGATGGCCAGGCCCCCTTTGAGTCAGGCTGCTTCCATATTGAAATGCTGCTTCTAATTTATTCTTTATTCTGTAAAATACAGAAAATGCTCAGAAATCTTGAGTGTTCCCTGCTGTGAGGTGTGAAGCTGCAGAGGGCCTGCCTGGCATCAGTCTCAGAAATCAGTGTTGAGGCTCACTAGATTAATCTCAATCCCTAGAAGAGCGCTGAGTGTTTTGGTCTGCAAAACGTTTATCGAGGGACTCTTCATAAGTGATGCTCCGCATTATAGTCTGGAAAAAATTCCTCCTCAGAGGAACTTTCTGGATCAGATTCCTTTTGCTGGAAGAATCTTCCCTGTGCAATTCAAATGAGCTATTCATAGCTGTACAAGAGAGGCTGAAATGGCTAACAGGTTTTAGCAGTGTAAGCCGTATCTTTTATCTGTTGTTACGCTTCCAGCTCCCCATGCACGACATGGCTGAGACAATCCACCAAACAGGTCACGTGTAAACTAAATCCTTCTAAGATGTTAGCACCACTGTCACTCTCTCCACAACCTGTTCTCAAATTCTCTGAAGAAAACTACTATTTAATGCTATTTTAAGTCAGGTTTTTGAGTTTGTTTCTCACTCCCTCCCCCTTAGAAGCCAAAGGATATATGAGCTTTACCGAATACTTTAAGACACAGGAACACAGCGCTGTCTTTTAAATGCTTACAGTGGATAAAGACAAAGAAATCCAATGAGCTGTGACAGCCATGTAACCAGTGTCTGATAGCTGATCCTTGCAGTATGTCTGTGGTTAGATAGCTAGCTCCCCCAGTGCTTCCCTGCGGGCTCTCCTGCCTGGTGCTCATAATGCAGGCTGCACATTTTGGACGCTCTGCTGCAAGCTGAAAGGGACCTGGGAGGAGAGATCTGTGTTTTGGACCTGAGCATTTAAAGGTTGTCATGACACTTGTTCTTCTTCTTACTGAACAGGGGAGACTTGCATTCTTGCAAGCTGGTCCCCTCTGGAGTGTCGTTTGGCACACAGCTTTTGTTCCACTGTGTAGTTTCAAGGTGAACCCTTTAATTCAATATGACCCTTTTAAGAAGTCCAAACATTACATGTTACAAGAGGGAAACAAAGCACTTGTGGTATGAGTCATGTTTTAAGACGGTGATGTTCGTGTTGCCCTGAACAATTCCATTTTCAGTGAAGTGAGTCTGTTGTAGGGAAGGTTTTGGACTAGTTATGACTAATTGTTTTTTAAATTTCAGTAATTTTTTTTGTTTGGTTGGTTTGGTTTGGGGGGGGGGGTTGGTTTTGTGCCTTTTTTTTTTTTTTTTGTTTTGTTGGTTTGGTTTGGGGGGGGGGGGTTGGTTGGCCGGCCTAGGAGCCTTTTGACTCAGTTTACATGGCCAGGTTTTTTGAATTATCTTGTCAGTTTAGAGTAATCTTAAAACAGCGCTGTTGAACAGTTTTCCCTTTCTATCATGTTAAGTCTCTGCTCCTGAAGATTTGCCATCAGAGCTCCTGCTCATCTGCTCCCTTGGTCTAAAGCAGCTGCTGACAGAGTCCTGGAAGAGGACATAAGAACGTGCTATCCTGGGTTGTACTCTCTGTCTCCTAAGGACTGTTTTATTTTATTTTATCTTTACAGACTGAAATTGTACTCCTGTGACACTTACAGGAGGAGATCGGAGTGCCAGGTAGCTTGTTTGGGATTTGGCTTTGACCTGGGATTATAGAAGTTGATTAGAGGGGTGGTTTTTTTTCCCTGGCTGATGAAGGAAAAACCCTATTTTCTTTTTCCTTAGCCTGGCACCCAATGGACAGTCTTGCCTTCCTAATACCTTGGTTCATATAGGCTGGGTGTAACCAGTGTCAAGTGTATCTTGCTGCAATGAATTTTCTGCTGGGTAAATAAGAGCCCTTGAATCCAGCCCAAAGCAGCCACATGCGCGATGAGAGGGGCAGTGGTCGTTGGGATGTCTTCATGTGCTCTGCTCATGAATTTCAGCTGAGTCCTGAGAACACTGTCATTAGTCAAGAATATATTTAATTGATACCTATATTAGACACAGAGCTCGACAGGTGGTTAAAAATCTTGGAGGATGGAAATACGGCACCTCTCTCAATAGACAGGAAAGTGTTAGTTTTTCAAATGCAGCGCTTAAGCACTGCACATTTCAATGCCTTTTCTCCAGTTGTTATCCTACCTTGAATTCTTGCTAGGAGAAATTACTAGGAAACTTGTGAAATGTTGTTACTAGGAACCTATTGAAATGTTATTTCAATAACATTTGGCATCCTGAACTTTTTAATATAGTTTATGCTCAGGAATATTTTTGAGACTCTGGTGGGCTGGTTGGTATCGTGACAGCTGTGAATGCCTTCCGTTCAGTGCTGGCTTCTACCCATGAGGAGTCATTTAGTGGTGCTGGTGGCAATGGGGAAACCATAGGATGGAGAAAGGGGAAAGAATAGCTAGGGGTGACAAGAAGAAAAAAATTTGTCTGCATTTATTTGTGGAAGGATGGAGCACATATGGAAGGAGAAATAATCTCAAAAAAAAAAGGTAGATCTGAGAATGCCATCCCCTGTTATGCGGAGCTGGCTGATTTGTGTGCATTAGGAATGCACTTTGAAGGGATATATAAGTGCTGTTCAGGTGAAGCTGATGATACTCCTGTTGGTTGTCGGCTTTTTTTCTGCATTGTCTGCAACCCTCAAACCTATACATTGACTGATAGTTACAGCATGGCTTACTCCATTGGAATATCTTTGTGCTGTTTATAAAACAATTTGGGTTTTTGTTGTCTGCTCATACTTCCCGTCGCTCCCCACAACTTTGGCTGCTACAAAAACATTTTAATTCTTACAAATAAGGAAAACTGTAGACAGTCTATGAAAAGTGGTCACATACTTGCAAAGGGTCCATATATTGTTGCAGTGAGGCAGGAAGAGAAACTTTTATAATTCATGAGTAGTGAAAGCTTTCTTTACTTCTGGGATAAATATTCCAACCCGTTAGGTATACTTTATATGTAACATTTACATCTTGCTGAGTGATTAGTTTAAACAGCTATTTTTATCCTGCATTTCAGCCCACAACTCTCTAATGTTAATTAGTATTAGGAAGGAAGTATGTTTTCTTCACATGCCATAGCAAATGTGCTTTATATAATGATTACAGAACTTGTTTGATCTTTTGTTTTTACTGAACACAGTCTACAGCACTGACGGCAAACTGTTTGGTTTTAGTTTTCTTGTGCCCTGGGCTGTTTTCCACTGTGTGAAATTGCTTAACTTTTTTTTTTAGGTGTTTTTTCATGATCACTGAAACTGTTGGAGTAAGATAGAATTTCACTGTAAAGTTTCTTTAAATTGCTGTCTTTCAGTGAACAGTTCAAATAACCCCTGCCTCTCCCCGTTTTATACAAGTTTGAGGGCACGGTTAAAACTGATAATGTAAGAAGTTTGGACAGAGGGGTTCAAAGGTTAAGTCACAAGCTGTTCAGGTATTGCACAGAGGATGCGAAGAGTGCATTGGGGGTGGGGAAGCAAAAATATACAAGGCTTTAGTGAATAGTCATGGCCAAATATTTAGAAATCAATTATATAAAACATCCACAAATTGGGCAACTAGGAGAGCTTCTACTGTTGTTCCTACTCTACGTTCATGATTGTAAATAATATAGAGACAGTTTTAGCTGATACAAATATACTCATCGTAGTAAAGACATAATTAGAAATCTTAAAAGTCATTTTCTTGCACTGTTACAAGCGGAGGAGAGCCGCTGATTCAAGCCCCCTAGCTCTAGGAAGGAGAGAAGTATGAACCTGAATACAAATTTTTAACTTCCTTCCTTTGGTACTTTGAAACTTCAGATCTAACACTCTGCCTGAATACAACACGTCTATAGTTTTTTAAAAGGTTTTCCTCCCAAAATTTCCTAGGACTAAATAGAAAAATAGAAGGAACCACTTGTCACGCTAGACCTGTATCATAAAAATCAACTTGAGGTTTCTCTCAATTCATTTAGAATAGACCAAGTGTATTATTACAGTTGCTTTTTAGTTGTGAACCTGTTCTTCAAAGTTGTTGACAACTATTAGTTTTGTTTTTCTTAGAACCAAGGAAAGTGGCATATTTCTTTGTAAACAGCTACGTCCCTGGATCAAAGCACTGATCATGTGCTAGTCAGTGTGGAGAAACAAACAGGTTAAGAGCCATCTGTGAAATCTTAGGGACTGGTCTTGAACTACATTGCAACTCAACTTTACATTGATGAACAGAACTGATTCCTGCAAAAACTGTGCGTGTATTTTGCATCGTCAGTGGCTATGGATGCAAATTCTCGTTGGTAATTACCAGATCTGTGGTGCTTGTTCATTAATTAAACGTACTTCTGGCATCCAGTGTTCCTACTTGAAACACACTAAGGCTTAATTATGACAGTGCAGCCTCCGTATCTGTAGGTGCGTGTGTATCTGCACTTGTTCAGTGCCAAGATTTCCAAAAGAAAATTAAGTAATTGCTTAAGGTGGAGAAGAAGGAAAGCAAAAGAAAAAACCAAACAAGAAAAAAGAAGGGCAAGAGGCAAAGAACAGAGAGAGGAAGAGATTAATCCAGCTTTGTGAGGAGCGTGTGTCCTCCTACCCCTCCTCTGACAGGTGCTCAGTCGGGGTTTGCTGTTCCTAGGATCAGATACGTTCTTTCGGAAGAATCCAGAAAACTCAGTCTGCCTCAAACTACGTGTGTCATGATCTGGGGCTCAGCGTTGTGTTTAATTGCTAGCAAGAGGGATCAATCGAGATTCGGATTGATTGCCTGCCCTGTGGCAGCCGAACCCAAGCCTTTCCAAGGCTCCCTCCCTCGCAGCCATTCGTGTCCCTCTGCTGCCTTTAACGCGCCAGTTCACATGGCCGATGCCTTAACAGGGGCGAGGTTCATCATTACGCTGTGTCCCCCAGTTTTTGTTTCAGTTGCTTCCTTCTGATTGTTTATGAAAGGGAGATGTTTGGGGAGAGACGAAAGCGAGCCGCCTGCCCCGGCATAATGGGAGCTCTTGGAGCAGATGAGTGACAGCCAGCGGGAAGCACTGAACTAAAGGCACTCGTAGCAGCTGAGCGCCAAGTCATCAATAATGCAGAATGAATTCTTGCTTCCTTCAGAGCTGAGAAAATAATACCCGGCTGGAATTGAGCAAGCGGTAGGGGACACAGCACCCTTGAGACTGTGGGTCTGGAAATCCTGAAGGGGAGAGCTTTGGAGAATTGAGTTTCTCCCTGCTGTATGCCTGATTTCTTCTCCTGCCCACTAGAAAATTGAGAAGTCAATTGGCCTTTTATTGTTAGGGATGAAATGACTTTTCCTTTTTTTTCCCCCCAATTAATTTTTTATTGAATTTTGAGAAAGGTAGATTTACAACTGCCACCGCAAAGGAGGAGAGAGAGAAATAAATATAAAATATTCAGACAGGGTGGCTGGGCGGAGGGGAGGGCCGGGCCGGAGCCTGCTCCTCCTCGGGCCCAACTGCAGCTCCGCTCCCGAGGCAGAGGGTGGGCCTGGGCAGAGCCTGCGCTTTCTGAGGCGTGTTTCCCTCCTCAGTAGCAGCCGGAGGTAAATGATACTTAATGCACCTCGCAAGGGCTGTGTGAGTATTTGCTTTCAGTGTTTGCGGAGTAAAATACCCAGCGCTGTATGAATATAGCATAGTTATGGCCTCGGTCGTGCAGGCTGCTTTCCACAGCTCTGTACGCTTTTACTGCTTCTGCGCCTTCACCGGTGGCCTGCTATAAAAACGCAGCTGTATCGGTGTATGCCCAAGAAACAACTGCTCTACTGTGGTTAATCTGTTGTTTTGAAAAATTAGGCGTTACATGTGTGTGACATTTTACATTTAATGTGGGTAGCTAGAGGAGTATGAACCCATACATGTACATACATATACACTGGCAGGGCGGTAATCCCTAGGTTTAGACAGGCCATCAAGTGCAGTCCTTTTCACCAGATACGAAGCTGAGGGGGTTGTTTTCATAAATGCCTTTATTTTATGTATAACAATTCAGTTATTGCATAAACACATTTTGGGTTATGGTTTGCTAATGAAAAATTTAGTTTGTTTTTTCATTTGAGGGTGAAGGGCCAGGCTAATGGCCCGCCCCCACCCCCCACCCCGTCCACAACCATTTTAACTGGAGATAGTGTAAAAGCAAAGGCCACCCCTGACACTCATGTGGAACAGCTCCTATGTGAATAATGATTTGTGAAGCTAGTAGCCATTGCTCCAGCTCTCAGGTAAACAAAAATGCAGTTGCATGAATAATTATGGTGAAAGTGAATAAAAAGTGACACTGAAGATCCAGTTTGTTTGTAAACTCAAATGTTTATGAACGTAGTTTTAGAGCAGGTGTCTGTAATAATTGGTATCAATGCACAGTAATGGTTACTCTCTACCTGTAGCTGTTTTCTACAGCAGGACAATCTTGTCATGGTACTGCTCCGAAAAGAGGAGCTCAGGTCACCTTGCATGGAAAATCATTGAATCTAGTAATAAGCATTTCAACTGGTTTTAATAAATGTAATCCTGACTGTTATGAGCTGTGCCATCTGTAACATTATGCAATGTATCTCTTACGTACAGGAGACATGACATTCTGTGTGGAAGTGGCAGTGACGTGACAGTGGCTGACAGCTCTGCTCTGCAGTGTGGTGGCAGTGTTCTTCTGCAACAGTAAGGCCTTTATTTATTTTTAAGGTATAAATTAATTCGCTTTGGCCTAAAACCCCATATGTCATAGGTTCTGATACCATTATTTAATTTTCATTTTATTCTGTTTTTGAAATGGCCATAAGTGAGATGATAACGTTGTCTAGCTAAAGCCTTTAGATTATAAGAAGTTACAGGTATTTCCGAGGTTATCTTCTGATACAACAATTTGGCATGGATGGAAGTCTGGCTTCCACTTTAACAAACTGGAATTGGAAAATATTTCTTACTTATCACATATCTCTATATCAAAGCGAAGATGACTGTGATTATTTACCAAAAATTGGAGGCATATGTCAGGGCAGGTTACAGTCTCCTAAAAGTCTCTAATATTCAATAAAAAAAGAAATTGGGTTCACTTTAGATTAGGTGGTAGATTCTGTTTGTTTGAGCTGTCATTCTGCCCTGTTTTGGCAGGCTGTGATTAGAAAATGATTATTCCATCCTTAATGTTTAACTGTGTCCCTGAAACAATGTGGGCAGATTAGCAAGAATTGCTGGTTCATGTTGGTGTAGATATGTTTTCACACATCTCCTTTGCACTCAAGGACGCTTTGCCAGCTCACATCCCTGCTGTTTCATGCATTACATTTGGCTTGCTGGGAGCTGGGGAGAAAGGGGAGGCTGAAGATTACATGGCCTCCAGCATTTTGTTTATGAGAGCATCCTTCTAGCGATCAATGTCCACATGGGGTGGAAGCAGATTTCCCCCTTGAGAGGAGAATCAAGCAAAGTTGCCAAATGCACAATCTTCCCTTTCAAACGTTCTGCTGCTTCTGAAGCCAGGAGACGGGCAGGCTCTGCTCATCCAGGGAAGGAGGAGGCAATGGCAATGAACCCTGAACCTCAGCCTGGGAGCGAGCCTGTACCTCCGCTGCAGCGCTGGCACAGCACAGCAATGCATTCCCCTCCATGACCGCCGGTGTCCATACGTCTCTCTCGCTCGCCATTGCAGGTTGCCAGTGTTCTCATGTGTGAAGTGATACAAAATGTAGGTTATGCCACTAAAAACTCTGAGAACAGTCTTGTTTTCACTGCACTGAATGTGAATTGAAAGAAGTCCAAATGTGGAGTAAAAACCTGAGGTCCCTTTTTAGGCAAACCTTTTCTTCTTTGCTTTCTTTCTCTTTTTAAATGGAGCTTGAGTCAGGATTTCATACTCCCTGCTGAAAAATGAGGAGCCATGTAAAATTGTGATCTCCTAACATAGTTTTGAATGGCCTTGCTCAAACCCAGAAGGTCATTAAAAAACACTTCCTACCTGCTTTTCTGCTGTCCTACCTGTAAGGGGAAGTCACAGTTCCTGCAGCCTTCAATAGGTAGTGCTGGCTGAGACTCGTATTTAGGAGCTGCTTGCAGGTAATTTGGAAGCAAGGCTTTCACGAGCCCTTCTTACAAATTTTGGGATTTTCTGACAGTGGTTGCTGTTGATCTGTACTCCATCATAGACACTACCACAGGAGATCTTTCACTTGTTAACTAACCACTTACCAATCTTTAGGTGATTTCCCCACAGAAAGCAGGTTTTGCTTGCTGTGATGAATCCAAAGTGCTTTAAATATTACGTGACGTTCCCCATGTGAAATGAGTACTACATCAGAATAGCTGTGTATGTTTTGCTGAAGTGTGGTTGAAGGTTAAGGTTTGAGACATGGAGCCATCCACTTGGGTAAGGAGCCAGGGTGACTGCTGGAGTTTCTTAGGGCATGGTGTTTCTGGGCTAACAGCAAATAGTTGCCTCACTGGGTGTCTGACAGGCAGACAGTCTCATGTTTTCTGGAGAACAGCCTCGTAAGGCATTCGGATATTTTTGAAATGTATTAACTAAGATATTCAGAAAATTGAGTGAAAAATAATGTGTCTGCTCGAGAAATATTAAGACTACTTTGGGGTGTTTTATGAAGCACCAGTCTTGCTGCTTTTGTTGTTGCTTGGATCAGAATTGTTCAGAAGGCAAATGGCAAGAGCTGTAAATGATATGACAGTGGGTGCTGCTGCAAAGGATTTCAAAGAATGGTGCTTGTGTAGTAATGACAATACTGGGACTCAGCCGTGCACCATTGGGGTTAATATGCTTCTAGAGAAATCTGCATCACTTCATAGCAAAGCACATTTTTTCCCCTATTTATTTCCAAACAAGAATTTTGTCATGTCATACCAGGAGCTGCCTACTTGATGGCTTGGGGAAAGCGTGCTGGTGGCTTTTCTGCACTGGCCTGTTTTCTTCCTCTCTAGGTGGCGTGTCACTGCTTCCTATGTTATAATTTGGGGGGGCAATAGCAATGGTCTGCCTTCTCTCCCTTTGTTACCCAGTTATGGGTAATAGCTCTTCAGCACTATGGAGATGATATGAACATGCATAACAGAAAACAGGCTGATAAGACCTCCTTTCAGTGCACAGCGTTCCCGAAGGCAAGGCAGTACCCTTTCTACCATCTTGTGTTCCAGTTCAGACATAACAGAGTGTAACAGAGGGTCGCTGCGCCCCTGCGCACTCCATGGAGAATTTGTATGGTCTTCTTCCGTGGCCGCTTCCCCTAACCTCAAATACAAAGTTCTTTAGACAGAGAAATGCATGTTTTGATCTTTTGTAAATGGAAAAAAGACATATCAAGCTAAACCACTAAATGTCCATGCACTGAAAGAGATTTCACTATAAATAGAATGAAGCCCCTGTGGAATTCATTGCACAATATTGGGTCCTTTTGTTCACTTTGTTAAAAAGGGAGCCTTGCATTATAGCTCCTTTCCTTCTGAGCAGATTTTAACTGTACATGGAATACCATATCTGAGTTGTAGAATTTATCTTAGTCTATCAGCTGTACTGCTATGTACTGGCTGCTGCTTTGTAATCCACTTGTGAAAATTGTATGATGTGTTATCATATGTAAGGAGGATACAAGTATCAGTGTAGATTTACCCCATTCAGCCATGGAAGTTGTACTGTTATAGGTCCTCTGTTTAATCCAAAAAAATACAGCTGTAATAAAAGGAAGATAAACTTTATTCAAGTCTTCTGTCTATGTATGCCTGTTCATCCTTTGACCAGCTCCAAAACAGAGACTACATATCACTGATATGCTGCATTATTCAAATGTTATTGGAGGGATATTGATTTTTATTTCAAAAGAAAATATTAAAAATAAGGCAATAAAATAAAAATAACGCCTCTTCTGGACTGATGGAGAATTTATGGGTATATAAATGAAAAGATCAGCTAAACTTTACAATGACAGAGATTTTATTTAACAGGCAGGATGGCTTTAAAATTTTCATACCACTATGGAGTATTTGCAGATACGCATACATGAAAGCAGAGATCAGAGTTATAGT
Source organism: Pygoscelis adeliae (assembly GCF_000699105.1). NCBI lineage: Eukaryota > Metazoa > Chordata > Aves > Sphenisciformes > Spheniscidae > Pygoscelis > Pygoscelis adeliae. The sequence continues at coordinate 5,838,680 of NW_008824414.1, read as the reverse complement.
GGCTTGTTTAGAAAGGCAGTTGGATATCAGAAGCTAATATTTAAAATGGGGGCCTGAGTTAAGACTGTATTTTTGGTGTTTTACTTTCTTGAATGCAATAGTTGTACATCAGGGTGAAGCCTGAGAAACAGTGTGCAGAAGTAGGCTTCCCAGTGAAACAGTCTCTCTAAAGCTTATACATGTAATTTATTTGTGTAATGTGTTTCTCTTGCCAAAGGACCTAGTTCAGGCGCCTATGGCATTAATCTCATCATTAAATTACTGAAATGCTCAGGATAATGGCAGAAAGCGCTTGCCTTTGGGTTGAGATGACCAATACTTGGGTCTGAAGCTTATGTGCAAATCTGCTCTGGCAGTAACTCCTGGTCGTTAGTATGCCGGCGTGCGGGGTCTGTGCGAGCTCATGGCAGGCTAAGGGACAATTTTTCCAGTGTATGTGGTCTTTTTAAGTCCCTTACATTGGGACAAAGTAAAAGAGAGAAGATGTTGTCCTGCCAGAAGAGGCAGTGCCACAGTGACAGGAATTCTTGACACTGCTAGGAGGGATCCAGGTTCAAATCCTTGCTCTGGGTATGTCAGAGCAAGGGTTGGACTTGGGTTTCCTAAATCAAGATGAGCGATGTAACCAGCAGTAACAGAGCCTCTGTCTCTCTGCAGAAAATTTGCTCTGGACCTAACTGATCTTCACCAAAGTTTAATCAAAACCAATACTTACTCTGAGCAGAACTCATTAATAAGATAAAATATTTTTGAATAATGTTGGTCTGGTATTTTACAAGCAATGGTAATCAATTTATAAAGCACTTCGGGACCCTCCTCCAGACAAGCTAAACAAACTATCATCCTAGGACTGCAGGTGTAGAAGACCTGACCTTTGCCATCAGGCTTGATGCTCTTTTGTGTGTCTGGGTAAGCACCATGGGTTCAAGGAGTTTTTGTGAGGAACGGATGGTGTGAAAAGTGAGGAATGAGGTCAGGACTTGGCTTCTTACCACCTGTACAATATGTAATGAGAAGTCAAGCCAAACGCTGTTGTCCTCACTCACTGGGAACCAGGGCAGGGGCTCTTGCCGTGGTGTTGCTTTTTCCACCTGTGTAACAGGGCTCACAGCCCTGTCACAATACAAATTACACATTTCCCACTAAAGCAAAGAGGAGGTTTACCTTTGGAAACACCGTGCTTTTAGTGACCAATGGAGCTGTGGCCTCTCTGCTGGCGATTCTCCCCGCTGCAGTTTGTGTCACATCCCTGACATGGTTTCAACATCCCTTTCTACGGATGACTGTGCTGCACAGTAAGTTCACATCTCCTTGTAGTGTATGCTTCAAATGTACGGTTAATATCCAGCAGATATGTGGGAAGGCAAGCAAGCTACCTTTCATCTAATGTTTGTAACACAGAAAACCTTCAATATTGAGAACAGATAGACTGGAAGGTAGGTTCACATCTCTCAGCAAGAGAATTGTAACTTAAATCTAATACACCTGATCAAGGCTTTCTCTCTGCCTTGTAGGTATTTTAATACAAATGTGTCTTTCATTTGACTGATTGAAGGTCTCCAACCTGCAATAAATGAAACATCTGATCCCCTTGAATCCAAATCACTTTTTCTTTGATTTTCTTTTACTTCTATTTCTTCTTTCTTTGTTCTACGGCTAGAGTCGAATTTCCCTTTAGAAACTGAAAGAATGTGTGTGGGTTTTTCTGCTCCTCTTACAGTGAGCCTGTGCAAAGGTCGAGTGGCTAGTTGACTAGCATATTAAGACAGAATTCATTTCACAGACAGCCTGTAGTGATGTGCTTTACATATCATTATCACGCTGAATTGAGGGAAACTGATTATACAAATTAGTTACTGTACATTATTCTCCAAAGCCTTTTATTTGCATAACCAATAGATTTTATGCAAAGAATATCCTGAAAAATGATACATGATCATGTATAGTTGAAAGAAAGTTGTTATTATCTAGGTAGGAAAATAAGCAGGCATTATTCACAATTTAAGTTTAAATTATTGTGTATCATAATACTGAGTGTATCAATTAGCTTATGCCAGACGTAGCCTTTAAAATATATTTCCTGTAAACACAATTGTGCCTGCAATCCTGAGTGCTGGGAGCTGCTGATTCCGATGTTCTCTATAATTATGTCTTTGTATGAATCAATCAGTTTAAATATAGAGAGACAGTCTGTTAAAGCCATGACCTCTGTTGGGTTTATTTTTTACTCGGGTAGTCATGTCTCTTTCCAGATGTCAGTGACATAATTTATATGCTCGGCATTTCTTGTGTGGAGATTTTTGTAGGGGGGGAGTGGAGGGGAGGAGGACCTTCAGAAGGAGATGGGAGTTGGAAATATTAAGCTGTAGAATCATTGAAAGTGTTGCTTTTAATCTATAACTATAACCATGTTCATAGTGAAGTGTTAACTCTCCTACACATGAACACACTTAGTCTTTGCATAGATATTGCGCTGGGTATTAAAATGTATGTGAGGCTGGAGAACAAAGAACACGTGACATTATGGACTGAATTCATAGTTACAATAAAAGGAGCAATGAAAATTCAATAAGGGGACTGGAACCAACAGTGTCTTTGTACTTTTTATCTCTGCTAGAGTTTCCAGAGGAACTGTTAGTGATTAAGGGCCTCATCCTGCGCATGTTAGTGAGCCATGCTCGCTGCCCTGCGAGCGGCACCAGGCGCTGAGCGCTCCCGCAGGAGGGACGCTGGGGTGGGAGCACGCAGCACCCGCGCTCCCCACAGTTGGAAGCTGTTGGTGGGCTCGGAGGACTGGGCAGGATGGGACCCAACAAGGAAAGGAAAGCAGAGGAGAGCAGTCATGTAAAGTTCATTTTGCCTTTATAAAACTTTCTAGGGATTGGAAACACGCAGCAACATCCAGTTGGCAGAGGAGATGAAACACTGATGTGTGCTGTGTATGAAAACTAGACTTTATGGTTAGTAGGTCTCCAGTGTAAAAGTTCTAAAAATAAATCGTTAAAACTGTTGCAACCCTTTTCACCATTTCATTTCCCTTACTTTTCTGTGTTTGCAGTAAACACATCTTTGATGCTAAAACTGAAAGTGTTTTATGTGCTGTGATTTTATTTTTTTTAACGGAGACACTTACCTTTAACTTCAATGGAATAGGATTGTGTTAAAAACACCGATACTTTGCTCTGACAAGATGTTTGGATGCAAGTCTGATGCACTTCAGAAATGTTTCTTTTTCAGTGAAAGTCTAGGTTTATTTTATTAATCACAAAATTCTAGTTTTGAAGAATAATTATATGGAACATTCCATGTTGTATAAGGTATTTCTCTACATTTTAATTAGAAGGAGTTATTTGATTTCAATATAACCTGTTTAATTGCATTCTTTGTGCATCTATAATCTTTAATAGCCGTAGACACTGATATTATTTTGGGAGTTTGTGAGATTATTCACCTACCGTAGTTTCAAGGGAGCTACATTTTTATTTATTTTAAACTTTCTAAACAATGATCAAACTTTCAGCCTTTCCCTTGTATTTTTTCCTTGGATTAGTTTCAAGTTGGAGTGAAAGCCAGCAATTGTGAGGTAGCGTGGATTTGACATTTTCTCATGTACCCCACATATTATTTGCAGTAAGATTAGCATCAGAAGGACTGACTTAGATCATTTGTCTTTGCTTATGCACCACCCTATGTTTCTCAGATTCTTTTTTTTTTTTTTTGAGCGGGGGGGCAGGTGGTAATATTTAGTTTCCCTGTCCGAGCATATGAAATCAGCTTTAGCTGGGTGTTTGTGTCACAGAACTTGCCAGGTAGAGTGTAGGTGGAGGATAAAATGAAAGCAAAGAAGGTAATGTAAAAAATTAGAGACATTGGAATGGGTACAAAGGAGTACTCATGTTCTTTGAAATTACAATCCTGACATGAGCAGCAACGAGCTGATAAAGCAGCATGGATCTGCGTGGGTAGAAGAGGCTGCTTAAACTCAAGATCTAAATGATTTAAGCATCTTAGCACATGGATTATAGTTGTCCTCAGCTAGGGGCAAATCCTGTCTCCAATGACACGTGCACCCATTTAAAATCAATGAAAGCTGGAGATGCGAGAGACCAGGTTTTGTGCTTTAGCTTTTGTCTTGTGTGCCTGTTGGCAGAGAGTTCCCCTGAAACGCATCTGGGTAAGTTAAACTTGTCACCCTTGTGACAAGAACGCTCACATAAGTAACCATAATAGTATTAGCTCTCACGAAATATTTAAAGAATCTGGCCTTTGGCTAGTAATATTTTTCAGATGTCGCTTTGCTTTTAGCAGTATAAGAAAAATTACATTTTTACCCTGGATAGTGGATTTATTTTGAAATGAAGTAAATGGCAGAAATGCAGCTCTCTTCTTCACCTGAATAAAACCTCTCCTAAGTTCAAAGTGTTCAGGTACATAACTCTAAGCTCTCTTCCTAATGCACAGTAGGCTACCTAGCTTTTTTTAAAATTCATGGTAGGGTCTCAGAGCAGGGCTGGCAACCTCAACTAAAGTAACTGCTGCTTTTATTTCCCCATGACTTTGGTTCTGTTTTAAGGTCTCGGAAGACCACACAAACCAGGTGAGCAGAGCAGGAAGAGAGATGAAAGATGGAGATGGTAATTTTCTAAAAGAAATTTGTGTTGCAACCGATGAGTTCTTTATGACTTCTACTTGAAAGCATAGATCAGCCCAAGTTCAATTAAAATTGCATCTAAATTGAACTAAATGAGCTTTTCCTGGTTTAGAGTTTCCATATGAAAGTTTTGCACATCTCTGAATAGCAATGGCATGTTCTCAGGAAGTTGAAACCATGAAGGCTTTGAAGAGGACAGTGATTTTAAAGCCCACTCCTGCCTCCTGCCCTGAAATTTTGTAATGTTGAAGGTTACCTTCTTCATGAAATATAAATACAAACAATATTTAAATAATGACCATGTGCTCTCCAAAAGTTGTCTTAGTTGTTAATGTTGTCTTAGTGTTTTAAAGTTAATGGTGTTTTTGGTTGGCTTTTCAAAAACTTGCTAAAAACCCCTGGGTCTCGAGCATGATTGCATGTAGATTCAAAAGGTCAATTCAAAAGGAATTAACTAACTCCTTTCTCTGGAAGTGAAGTAGCAGAGGCTGGACAGGACCAGACTTTGCATTTAGTAAACTGTCAGGTTGTATGACAGGTTTCCATTAGCTTGACTTGGCTGAGGTTTACCTGAATTAGAAGGTAGTGAATTGGCAACATTTTTGTGGTGGAGATGTCATACTCAACCAAGACTGACTTTTTATAGAGGGATAAGCAAAAAAGGCCTTGAAGAATCGTCGCTAAATCTTCAGTATGAAATGCATAGGGAGTCTGAGAAAATCCTTGCAGTTTCTACTGAAGTGAGTAATTTTAGACAAGTCCTTTAGCACTTAGGTCCTTTAAGTCAATCAATAAATTCTTGCTCTATAGAGGAATAATCACTTGTGAACAAATACACCCCCTTGCAAGGCTTCTGAAGCCATTGCCTGCCAATGGGAGCACATTGGCTCCTTTCATAGTTCTTGCAGATCCCGTTTTACATAAAAACCCAGCCGCCAAGCACTCAGCTAAAAGTTGCTGGTGTAATATGAAGGCATTTTTTGAGCCAGAGCCACTTTATAAAGAAAAATGCTTGCTTGACATAGACCAAAAATGACAGTGTAAGTGGATCACCAGCCTGAAAGGCTCTCAAGCGATACGGCTGTCTGACCCTCATGTCATCCTCACCTGACCCCTCAAGAATTCCTTTGATCTCCCATGAAGACATCAGCCTCCAGGACTGTCATCGCCCCGCAGATGTCCACCCCACAGGAGGCGGTGGTCTGCCCAGGTACAGGTGCTGCGGCTGTGGCCATCCCCGGTGTACTCCAGAAGCTGCTGCTCTGTAAGGCTGAAACATTCAGTGGAACAGCTGCAAGTGCGTGAATGATGGGTTTAATATTTCAAAACTTAAAAAAGGAGGAGAAGCAGCAGCATTTTGTTATGCAATCTCTTTCCTCTTGTTGTAATGCTGCCCATCAAATTAATGAATTTGGTGTTGCTTTTGCTTATTTTTGAACATCACAGTTTCACCAGGCAATGGATCGCTTCTGTACCTTGCCACAAAGACTTCTCATCTGGAGAGCAAGGCTCCCGTTGTGGTCTTCAATCTTTACGTAAGTGAGCGTGCTGACTCACAAAGCAAAAGCTGAAACACTTGCAAAGGTTTGTATAAAATCCTTGGTTATGAGAGTTATTCACCTTCTCATTTTCCAGACTGGCTGGCCTTGTAACACTTAACACTGCTAGGTTATTACAACTGCGAGGAGTTTCACCGATTTTGCAGGGACTGCAGTAGTTTGCACTGTGGATGAGATTTCAAAGCATAATGAAAGCACTTGTGAATCTGTTTTACTTCATGTAGCAATGGACTAGGAGAGCCTGAAAAGCAGTCTCCCAGCTGAGCAGGTGGCAGCTTCCAAATGGAGGGGAAAAACTTCTTAAGGCACTCTAATTTGATCACTTGTCATGACCTGGCTCACAGACGCCACTGAGCATCAACAGTATTTGGGTGCCTGCGTCCTCTAGGACCCTTTGGAAATCTCATCCCATACAGGAGGGTTGGGATCCATATGGTAAAATCAAAGTCCAGCCAGATGTAGCAGGAATTTGTATGCTACTACCCGACTCCTTGTATCAATAAAGAGATGTTTTTGTAAACTATGAACAAACTACAATTTCAATGGAATGTAATCATTTTCAGCTCAATTCTGCTGATGGCACACAGCCCAGAGCCTCACAGCAGCCTCGTTGGTAACACACCTTCGCCACAGCTGGGTGTGGAAGGAAACGAGCCTGTACCCTGCATTGTCCTCACCCCCCCTTTGGACTGAATTGTGCCTCTTGATAAACAAGGAGGGGAGTGCATCTCTGCCCGGTCGAGTTCACTTGCGTAAGGTCCACTTTTTAAATTCCCACCCCCTAGTCTGAAGAGTTTTTTTTAAAAAGAAATTTAAAAAAAAAGTTCCTCTCAAGTCAGATTTTAAAAGCTTTTGAATTTTGCTTTTGACCTTTTTCATTTTGTATTTGTTTTCTTCACTGCAAATATATAATTTATTTTGGGCAGTTAGGAAAGGAAGCAAATTCAAATCTCTTCATTCTATGAGTATATTAAAAGGTGATGTCTCAACATCGTCACAAATCTGCCGATTCACTAAAGGAAATTTAATTGATGCTTTTCAAAAGTGCCATTTGTATGAATATAACACTTTTCATCAAACCAACCAACCCACAATATTGTGACATTTTTCAAATAGCTCTTCTGACTAGTTCTGTGACAAGCAAAAAGAAAGATATTTGAGAAACATCCCAGTATGGTACTTTCTTAAAGTTCTGCTTACCACTTAGCACAGCCGTAGAAATTAGCCAGTGGCATGAAATGTATCACACGAGTGATACATTTCTTTAGTAAATGGACTGAAAATGAAGTACGAGTGCAGTATTTCTCTCAGCTGTAATATGTTGATGAACCTGTCAGAGCAAAGACAAACCGCTCTGACTTCTCTGCCTGTTGGAGCACAGCAGCCAGGATTGTAACTGAGACGTCACAGGACAGGTGCTTTGAAAATTACAGAATTTAAGTAAAGGATCATGTGGCTTTCCTATATGATCAAGAGGTTGATCCTTGCAAATTTCAACGCCCTACATCCCCATTTGCTCCTTGATTGTATGTCTTTTATGTTAATAAATAATCCTGTAGATTTGAAATGGCTTTTCACATAAGTAATTCATTTCTGTGCAGTCTCAGTCTGTGACCCAGCAGAAGCCTGACTTAAACCTTTTAAAGGTTATTTTATTCAGAAGTGAATTTCACTCTATTACACATAATCACTGCTAATCATGGAGGTGATTCACAGGTATGAGGGATGCAGAATCAGCTCCCAGGTATGCTCTCAAAAATCTGTAATTTTGTTAATAAAAAGCACCACAGCTATAAGCAAGAATGGTGGTTTTGCGGAATCTAGGAGCTGCATTGCTTCTGCCTTTGTTCTTTGATTTTTTTTTTCATGCGTTATAGATTTTAAATAAATCGAGGAAAATGTATAAATTCCACACTACACAGAATATGAAAAATCTTATTAGAACTGGGCCTTAACTATTACCTGGAGGTCTGTAAATATCTGCAGTAGTTTACTGCTGCTAATGCTGTAATTACATTTCAGCGTTGACTCACACTTAGGCTTTTCTGTGTTTGTGTTCAGCAGTACAGTTTATTTGAAAAGTGCATAAAATATAAATATCCAAACTTCAAAGATGCTGTAGTAGAGGTAAATTGCCAAATGTTCTGTGATTTTCTCAATAGTTTTATGATAACATAAAGCCAGTGTTTCATCAAAGAATTTTTTTTTTCTTCAAGAAGGATTGCACCAACTAGGTATAAATTATAAATCATATTCTGTTTTACATGTGAAATGGGAGCTCTGAAGTGTATCACACTTGAGCAGATGGAGGCTAGGTGCTTTCATGTTTTTCTGAGCCTATGTTTTGTTTGTGATGTCATTTTCTGTATATTCTATCCTTAAATTCCTTTGCATAGGGGCAAGAAGCTATCGCCAAGTAAATACAATTATTGACAAGTGTTACTAGCAGCAGGGGGCAATGACAATTACATCAGTAACACACACACACACACACACACGCCGGAGTGACATTTGTAACACAGAGTAATGAGCTAATTGAGCAGCTGTTCAGGTTTCATGATATCAGAGGTTTTATTTAACAAAATGAGTGATCAAAACCAGTGAATTACAAAATGCTAAATATACATTTGTTCAGGTAGCCAAAGCCGTTTCCGGCTTTACTCATTCTAGAAGCGTGGCTGAGTTTTGGTACAATTTAGAGAATTGGAAGGAAACACCTTAGAAGGATGCTGTCTAAATTATAGCCTGTTCATTTGTTATTGTTAATAAGCACTATTTTATTATGTTTACAAATTGCAAATTGAGCTGAGATTTCTCGTTCCTTTGATAGCACCTTTGCTACAAGGTAATAACATATTAAAATCATATGGCATTTGAATGAAATCGTTTCCTGGCTCCGTTCGCTTGCAAACTGCTTTTAAGAATGAGGGGGGAAAGGCAGCGGAGGGAAATGGCTAGTTTTGCAGGGCAGAGAGATGAGAAGACGCAGCCTCTGTGCGTGTTACACAGACAGAGATGAAAGCAAAAGAACTGAGAACCACTTTTTAGCCAAGAAAATAACCGTCCTGGGCTCCATAGACTTAGATTAAACCAGCTGTAAAACAGGAATTTCCGTCATTGTTATTGACCAGACTTCGAACACTTTTATCAGCTGCATGTGTTAATAGCTTGTTAATGATTGATGCTGAGGTCTTTTATGACACCAAATGAAAGTGAGAAATAAGTGCAGGATTTCGAGGTGACTATTGCAGT